>NC_035442.2:157584338-157898447 GCF_002127325.2 Helianthus annuus
GAACTTTCTATCTTGTTGAGTGAGCGAGGTTAGCGGTTGAGCCATTTTAGAAAAATTCTCAATGAATCTACGATAGTATCCCGCTAAGCCTAGAAATTGTCTTACTTCCGTTAGGGTCTTAGGAGCGTTTCAGTTCTTTATGGCTTCTATCTTAGCTGGGTCCACATGTATTCCATTCTCATTCACAACGTGACCGAGAAATTAGACCTCGCGAATCCAAAATTCGCATTTTGAGAATTTGACATACAATTGTTCTCTCTTAAGTAGCTCCAGAGTAGTTCTCAAGTGTTGTTCATGTTCCGCCTAGGTTCATGAGTATATTAAAATGTCATCAATGAATACGATCACGAACTTGTCGAGATATGGCTTACATAATCGGTTCATTAAATCCATGAACACGGCGGATGTCGTTGTTAAGCCAAAGGGCATAACAAGGAACTCGTAATGCCCATAACGAGTCCTAAACGCTGTCTTAGGAATGCTTTCCTCCTGAATCCTCAGCTGATGGTATCCGGACCTTAAATCGATCTTGGAATAGAAGCTGGAACCTTGCAACTGATCGAACAAGTCATCGATCCTCGGTAGAGGATACCGATTTTTTATAGTTAGCTTGTTTAGTTCTCTGTAATCGATGCACATTCGAAAAGTTCCATCCTTCTTCTTGACAAATAGCACGGAGCTCCCCAAGGTGAGCAACTCGGTCTATTGAATCCTTTTTCAAAAAATTCCTGAAGCTGAGTAAATAATTCCTGCATCTCCGAGGGTGCGAGTCTATATGAAGCTTTCACCACCGGTGCAGCTCCTGGCACAAGATCGATACTGAATTCGACTTGTCGCTGTGGAGGTAGTCCCGGCAAGTCTTCTGGAAAGACTTCAGGGTATTCCCTTACCACAGGGATGTCCTCCACCTTGCGCTACTCGGCCTTCTTGTCGACCACATGGACAAGAAAGGCGAGGCATCCTGTTCTCAGACTCTTCCGAGCCTTCATACAGTTGTTGGTCAGCAGCCGTGTGTCGTGTTTCTCTCCGTGCACCAAAAGATGTTCTCTCGTCAGACAGGGGGAAAAAGAATAATAGTTTTCGCAGCACAACTACTTCTCCTCGGTTGCCAGCCAACCAGTCTATGCCAGAAGTGAAGTCATAACAACCTAATTGAATGAGTGAAAAGTCGTTACTGAATTTTCGTGCTCCAAGTTCGAGTGTGCATCCTTTGATGTCTTTCCTGATTTGACTAATTTACCATTGGTCAATCCTATTGAATGGGAGGACGTCTTGTTTACTTGACTCGGCCAAGCATACTTTGAATTTTATGGGGATGAAGCTAACACCGACACCGGTGTTAAACAACACGGATGCAACGGGTCGGTTGATAGGAACGTATCGGTGACCCTTAATGACTTCACATGACTTCGCTAATTCCTCATTAGCTAACTTGATAGAGCAAGACATGTTTAACCTACATGACTCTAATTCGTGTATATGCTTAGTATCTAAAGACACTAAGTTAAGTCGACGTTGGTATCCAAAGAATTGATACATGATGGTTGTAGAGTAGAGCATACCCATAAACTTGCTTACTCACTAGCTTGATTCATCCTTAACCATCCATGCTCGTAGTGACCTCCTTGCCACAGTAAAAACCACCTCGTTCATTCTTAAATATAGCTAACTCATTAGTTTCTGTTTTGTGCCAAGTCTCACCACACTGCTACTCTTGTCACTTGTGCAAGTGACCTCATGATGAAAGTTTCACCTATCCCATTCCGAATTTTGACAAGTTATTAGCATACTTCTTAATGCGAGCATCGATTATGGCAGTAATCGCCTTCGCTTTGCTTGTCGCGGGATTTCTCTTTCTCTTAACACCCTCCTTGGGCAGTCCCCCATCCTCACCACATCCTTGGTGAGACTAACTGAGAGAGTTACTTGAAAATAAATGTAGGTAGGGAGACATGATGTGATCATGATTCGGATCTCAGGGCTAAACCCCAAATGTAGCGCTCAGTGCGTTTGGATTCGAGTTTTATCCAATATGCAATCAATCCTTGACAGATTGTAGAGGCGTCAGGGTAACTAACAACATTAGCTCTAATCATGATCGAGTTCTAGAGCTCGGTTCCCAAACTTGGAATTTTTCCACTAGCGAGCAATATTCTTCTCGCTTAAGATTCTTGAGTTCTTCCCACAATAACCTCCTTGTTGTATTACTCCCTATAGTTTGCACTTGGAGATTCTACCAAGTTAGCGCCTCATTCAACAGAAGGCTATTCGTTTACCAAAACGTTTACTTAGGAGTACATTTATTAGCAAGGTTAACTGACTTCCTTGTCTTTATCTAGCGGATAGAACTCACCGCACCTTCCCGTATCAATGAGGTCTCGCGGCTTATAATTCGGAAAAGCCTTAGGATTAAAATCTGGTGTGATTGCATCTCCAAGTGTGGCATTGCCACTCATTCTTGTCCCATCAGGATTTGAACCACTTGACCTACCGGTACCATCAGTACCATCACTAGTGTCGACTTGACAGCCTCATGTTGTTCCATATGACCTCTAGTTCAACTTTAATAGTAGGGCGCTGATTAACTGACCCTCTTCTAGGTGTAGATTTTCTTATCGACGTCACGTTGTTTCCGATACATAGTATCATTGGGTCTAGGCTTGTATTTGGACAGATGTAGCCTATCATGCGCCTAAGAATTAAGAATGTGATTGGTCAGGGAAACCTCAAGACAGCGTTGCTCTGGTATGTTTGAACAATGATATTCATGAATAAATGCATTCCAAAATGCATAGTACCTCTTGAGTGTATTAGCCATGTGCCTAAATGGGAAAAGAAGTAATTCGTTGAGGAGGAGAAACCAAACGGTCGTCTCCAATTTTACAACGTGTATCCCATACTTCCTGGATCTCGATCGCCCAAAGTAGGAAAAATCCTTCGCCACACTAGCCCGTGTGACGAATACGTTGATACTCCTTGAGCTCCACGAGCTTTGACAAACTTGTTATGACTTCCATAGACGTCGGATAAAATGCAAGGAAGGGGTTGTAGCATGGCTCATGCCATATCATTCCTTAGAATAAGACAAATGTCAAACGACGGAGTTTAATGTAATCATTTCCAATAACTAAGATAAGGTAAGGTGTCATAGACAACAAAGAACCAGCCCATGTATAAGAATTCCAAGAATGTTAAGGAAAATCCTCCATGAGTGGACAACAAATTTTGTTTGCTTTCGACGACTAGTCTCAAACGACTCGTATTATAGATCGAAAGTTATGTGCGAATAATACATGTGGTCTTCATGTATCATGAAGTGTTATAGTAACCATTCCGGTTAGTGTTCTACTAGATAGAAATTTGAACAACTTAAGAACTTCGAATGGATAGTGATCTCTTGGTTTGACCCGCAGAGCCCACCAGGATTCCCATGCACTACAAGTTGTTATTACGTGGGCCACCGTAATAATAAATTGCCTTGCATGGTCACCCCAGTGTCTCTCGTTCAAAGCAGACAAACAATCAGAGAGATGAGTCTATTGTCTACATACCTTCATCATAGAAGAGACCTTCGTGTTGGTCCACGTGCCAATGCCCCTTGTCATTACTCGTGAAAGGGCACAACGTAAGACAGAATAGAAATATAGAGAATCCGTAACAATAGTAACTGGAGGGGCAACTTTAAGATGAGTACTTCATCTTCCTTTTTTGGACGAGAGTGTCATCAATCACGATTAGTATGAGCCTCAGGGACCTCGTCCCACTAGTAGAGTTGTTGTCCAAGGCCGCCACCTCCGCCTCGTCATCACTACCGAAGCCGGACATATACCATCCGAGGGAAAACAACCATCTTCCACGGGATCAATGCTTTAGGGTCTCGCTTAGGGACCACGACCGCCATAAGCTTTGTAATAGACGCGAGGTCATCATTCTCATCACGTGAGTCAAGTGTAAAAATAGAATTCATAGTCGAAGGTATTTTCATTCTTGGCAAATATTCCGTACAACACATATATAAATACATTATATATATAATCACTAAATCTCATGTTATTTTTGTTCTCATGTTTCACATGTAAGCCTTAGTGTTTTCAGGTCTATTCCTTATAGACTAAACATGTATTGAACCATATCATTTACTTATGATTGAGCCCGCGTGATAGATCCTCATGTTATAGTGACACAATGAAAACCTTTTGTCATTTTGTCATACTTTTTGAAATCATCTTTGTAATGTTATCAACTTTGTTTTCATGTGGGAGCCCTTGGTGATTGTAGACCAAACTTTATAAAAGTTTGTCCCCGGTTCTCTACAATCGGAGCTCTGATACCAATCTGTCACACCCTGCTAGTAGCGGAAGCGTATTGTGTGTGACGTAAGAAAGGTAATCATTGCATCCAATCGTGTATCACCGGCTCAAGACTTGTTTCCTGAAATACATGTAGTTTTAAAAAGTCAACAAAAGTTGAGCGAGTTCATGCAGTTTATGTTATCATATGAAATCGTAGTATTCATGAAAATTAAATCTTGTATTCGTAGTATTCATGAAAATGAGATCTTGTAATCGTAGTATTCATGAAAATGAACCCTTGTCATCGTAGTATTCATGAAAATGAAATCTTGTAATCGTAGTATTCATGAAAATGAGATCTTGTAATCATGGTATGTTCTGATTCATTCATGGAGTCTGTTAAGGATCTATCAGTGGGTAGCGAGCCCCCTGACATAATGCGCCATAAGCAAATAACCAAACCGAGAACACTTTGTCATCACTGGGATCACAAAAGCACTCCAAGGTATACCAACCAGGAGTGGGGCGTGCCTCAAGCCCAATAGATCTACACCTTTTGCACCTTGGTCACTAATTGATTAATGGTTACTAATGTAGTTTCCCTACTTATGCACATTGATCATGTCATCTACTCCATAACTAGCATACCAATAGTTTTAGCATGTATTTCCCCTCGATGTTTTTGAAAACAAAACATTGAAAACAGTGAAAGGAGGGACATGAACTCACAAGTTTGCATTCCGTGTATTATGATATCGAAGTGAGCGTCCGTACGTGTCAATAACCTACATGTGTACTAATCTCGTTAGACACTAGGTCTTTCGGACCTCGTACAAGTTGTTCATCTTGAATTCTTTATTATGTTCTCGTTTGTCATCTTTGGAACAACTTTGTATTTTAGAGCGTTGATAGTTTACTCGCTCGATTGTTATGTGTATTCATGCATTCTATACGTATTGAATTATATGCGAACGGCTTCGAACCTATGTCGTTGGGCTTAACCCACGTTTCATTGTTATTGGGCCTAGCCCTAGTTTTTAATGTCATTGCGCCTAGCCCTAGTTTTACTATCATTGGGCCTAGCCCTAGTTTTTAATGTCATTGGGCCTAGCCCTAGTTTTTAATGTCATTGGGCCTAGCCCAAATCTAATCCTAGTGAGTCCATTAAATATACTCTTGCAATTTTTACCAAAAATTCACCAAGCATGTAACTTAATAAGTTCGTTTTTCACATGAAAATACTTGGTAATTTTTATAGTTTTCGACTTTCCGGATTCTTGTTTTTGACCACTTAGTTATGCGTTCGCATTAGTGTCTAAAAATATGTTATTTTTAGACTCGACATTGTAGTAACTTGTTTACGATGTCGATACGCCCAAATTGTCGTCATCAAGTGTTATGTATTTCCATTTCGGTCATTTTATCTAATTGTCCGATTTTACTAGCATTCCTTTGGAATGTGAAGGAAACATGTATATGTATTTTTGTGCCATATTATACTTGTTTCATACAAGTATTTCTTGTAATCATGGGTGTGTTATTTTGATCACCCTAAGTGTATCTAATTACATACACATAGCACATAATACTTATACTTAATGAGTTTTCCAAAATATATATAATTTTTTCCCAAAAATATATATATATATATATATATATATATATATATATATATATATATATATGTATGGTTATTATTTTCACCATTTATTTTTATGAAAATACATGTTTTAGTTCCTAAGAACACTTTAACATTTAAGACTTAACCATTTTCATGAAAGCTTCTATAATGACGTTTAAAACCATTAATCGCGTTTAACATTGTTAATCACCCTTTAACCCCATTTTTAATCACGATTACATTTTTAGAAAAATTCGCCATAGTTTCCCCTAAACTATGACGTTTCTCACGTTTTCAAAACGCGTTTAATCAATGTTTAAACCCATAATCATAATCAATTTCTAAATCAAGTTTTATTACAACAACTTTGCATGCATGATTTATACACTTTTCCTCCTTTTTTCCATGGACTTTTATAAGTATATTTTTAATAACTTGGTTAAAAATAATGAAGTCTTCACATATTTATTAGGACTTTAAAGACCCCATTTTTATTATATTTTCAAATCAAAATCTTCTCTTTAAACCACTTTGTTTACTAAACTTTTAGGATGCTCATAATAAAAATCATGGTGGTTATTCTTTATAAAAATCCCTTATGTGTAATAAATCATTTTTAAGTTGTAGTAAAGTTCATGGACCATGAGGTTGAGGATCTTGTTTAGATTTAAACATTACCATGTTTAAATCATCATTTACATTCTTAATCATACAAGATCACCCACTTAAATAACTTACTTTAACATAATCATCATAATTATGCAAACTAGCTAACACTAATCTAATAAATCAACACATAATATAGGTATATTTAGTGTTCATTAGCTTTGAGGTTAGGGTTTTTGGTTAGATTTTTATTAATCTTCAAGATAATCAACTTGTACTTTTGATATTTACTAGTAATATGAAGCTTAAAAACAAAGGCTTGAAATCTTACAATATTGCACAAGCTAAACAAGAAGGTTAGAAGATATTTAAGCTCCAAGAAGTTCCTTAATGAAACTCCATGCCTAACCCATGTGTAGATGATCTTGTAAGGCTTTAAAGTAAGTGAAATGTGATGTGTTTATGAAGGAAAATGGTAGTCTTAGGGCTGTTTGGTTCAGCAGTGAGTTATTGAGGAGAAAAGAAAGTTTTTGGTGTTTGAAAAATGATAAGGATAATGGATGAAATGGTAGTGTTTAGTGTTCTTATCGTCACCTTCATGTATTGTCAATCAAACCTACAAGACCATGCTTCTAATCATCCATTTTCAACACTAATCAATTGGGGTGGAACCCACTTGAATCCACCAACTTGGAGTGGGGGGGGGGTAAGTGTAAAATCTTTTATAAAAAAATACCTAAAAACTAGATATTTTGGTAATTAAGAAGTGTGGGGTGTTTAGGGGTTTTAAGTACATCATTAGTGGAGTAATTAGGGATTGGGACTTTAATTAATACTAAATAGTTTGTCCAACTAGTAAAAAGTGCATCCCGACGCTTAAAATGTCTTTCGTTCGGTCGTCGATTGAATAAAGGTGCTTTTGCGCCGCACCGACAAGTATTTTCCATAAGTTGTTTTCTTGCATCCGAAAGTTGTATGAAGTGATTCCGAGTCCCAAATTTAGCTTAACTAGTCCAGTAGAGTTTCCATTTGGTTGCTACGATGACGGAAATTTCGCTTACTAGTTCGTCGAGTCGCTAACGAACTAGTTTAGTGCATAGCGGCGTAACGCCGGAAACTTGTGATTATGAACATTCCTTTGATATCATCTCTTTGTTTTAGTGTGCTTTTCATCAATTGACATTATTCTGAAGTCCCGGAAATGCTTTGTTATAGGTTCGGACGCGTTAAAAATACTATATTTTAAGTCGAAACGGACATTTTTGAGGTTAGGGCGTTATACCGGAAAGTCTTGTTTCTTTGCAAGATGTGTTTTCATAATAATGTTTTCTTATATAAATGGACTCAGTTATGTTATCCGAGTGTCGTTTTTCAGTGTTTTGGTCTGATTTCACGGTTTGCTGGCATGAATAGTGTAACCGTGAATAGTGCACGCAGCACTTTCTACCAACACTTTTAGGATATTGTTTGTTTGGTTTCGCCTTACGACAAAAACCAACATATGTTTTAGCTTTGTTTTCTTGTCCTAACACTGTTATCCAGTATACGACACCGTTACGTAATTAAATTACGCTAAATGCATGAGATTAAGAATATAAATAGTGATTAGATTGTACGGAATTACCAGTTATTTGCCAGTTGTCACAACGTATGACAAGGTTTGCAGTTTTCCATCTTTGCCCTACTTAAGATGTCCTGTATATAAGAGCGCTGGGAAAGGAAGAGACCTCCATTCTGGTGTTGAACTTCAATACCCAAGAAGTCGTGTAATCTGCCAAGATCAGTCATGGAAAATTCTTGTGACATAGCCTTGATAAAATGGTGTAAGAGACGATCACTAGAGGCAGTGAGGATGATATCATCCACATATAACAAGAGGCAGGTCGTTGCCCTGTTTATAAATAAATAGTGAACTGTCGGATGTAGATGTGCGAAACCCACACCAAAGAATATAAGTGGCAAACCGATGGTACCACGCCCTGGGCGCCTGCTTGAGCCCATATAAAGACTTCTTCAGCCTACACAAATGCTTAGGGTTACGCGCATCAACAAACCCGGGTGGTTGAAACATATATACTGTCTCGTTTAGATCCCCATGCAAAAAAGCATTTTTGACATCCAACTGATGAATGGGCCAAGACCGAGAGACAGCCAGACTTAGAACGGTGCGGATGGTAGTCGGCTTGACAACGGGACTGAAAGTTTCGTCACAGTCAACACCAACCTGCTGTGACTTACCGTTAACCATGAGCCGAGCCTTGTAGCGTTCCAAGGTACCGTTAGCATGAAACTTATGGCGAAATAACCACATGCATCTAATAATGTGGGCGTCGGGAGGCCGAGGCACAAGATCCCACGTGTGATTTTCTATTAAAGCAGTGAATTCAGTTTTCATGGCATCGGACCAGTGTGGATCGGACTGGGCATCAATGTGGGACTTAGGTAAAGGTGATATGGTTTCAACATTTAAATTAAAGGGTGCCTTTGGTTTAGAGGTACCGTCACGAGACCTGGTAATCATGGGGTGTGATGAGTGGGTGTTTCCGGATGTGGCCGAAGTAGCCGGAGGTGTAGGTGTGGGTATGGTAGGTGGGGGTTGGGTCGTGTTTGTGGCTTGGGTGTTGGGCCGTGGTGGGCGTCTAGAGTATGTGAAGGTGGGTTGGGACCGGTTGGTAATGGTGGGTTGTTGGGCTGGAGAGGGATGTGACATCGGGTGGGGAGTCAGGGCCGCAGGTGGTATAGCGCTGTTTGGTTCAGTAGAAAGGGGTGTGGCTAGTGGTGTAGGGCTGTAAAGTGGTGCGGAAGTAGGTGGGGTTTGAGTTGAGGCCATAGGTTGGTCAAATAGAATGGGAGACGGGTCCGACTCCAAGAAAATATATGAGGTGGGTTGTGGTTTGAAGGTTTGGGAAAAAGGGAATGCAAGTTCATTGAAGGTAACGTGACCGGAAAGAATGATTTTTCCAGTGGACATATCAAGGCACCGGTACCCTCGGTGATGAATGGGGTACCCGAGGAAGACACAAGGTGAGGATCTGGGAGCAAGCTTGTGAGGGCGTGTGTCGGATTGGTTAGGGTAACAAGCACAACCAAACACGCGAAGGTGTGCATAATCTGGATTTTTGAGGTAAAGGGCGGCGGTCGGGGTTCGAAAACCAATAGGTTTGCATGGGAGGATATTGTGGAGGTAAACAGAGGTGTGAAGAGCTTCCACCCAATAGTGAGGTGGTAAGGAGGCATGTGTGAGAAGGGATAGCATGATTTCGTTTAGACGACGAATCATGCGTTTAGCTGTCCCATTTTGTTGGGATGTGTGTGGGCATGAGAAACGAAATTGTAGCCCATGGTTATTAGCAAAGGTTTTGAATTGTGTGTTGTCAAACTCCCCACCCATGTCGCACTGAAAGGTTTTAATATGGTGATGAAACTGGGTGGAGATGAATTTATAAAATTGAGTGAATTTAGAATATGTCTCGGATTTAAATTTCAATGGGAATGCCCACGTGAAGTGAGTAAAGTCGTCTATATAATTAAATAATATTTGTAACCCTGTTTGCTAAGTATAGGAGAAGTCCACAGATCACATTGAACAATATCAAAAGGACACACAGTGCAAGAAGTAGATAAATTAAAAGGTAAACGCTTGTGTTTAGCAATCTGACAGGAATCACAAAAAACAGAACGACTTTGTTTATTACATGAAATAAACTTATTGGAATTTAAAAAATCTAGAACATGTAAACCAGGATGTCCTAGACGATCGTGCCAAGAGCCTTGAGAACTGGTGGAAACAAAAGCGGTTGCATCAGGTGGTTGAACGCCGGTAGGTGGATAAAGATTACTGGTACTGTTGTGTCGACTCAAAATCGTCCCACTCGGATAATCCTTTACAGAAAAACCAAAAGGATCAAAATCAACCGATACCCAATTATCACGGGTAATTTTTCTAATAGAAATTAGGCTCTTAATGATATTAGGGGTATGTAGGATGTGTTTAAGTTGGAGTGGTTTTGAGGTGGAGGGTAGGGTAGTATGTCCCGATCCAACAACTGGTAAATGGTGTCCATTTCCAACCAACACATTTTTAATAGAATTATCACAAGAGTGAGAAACCATACCTGAGTCCCGAGTGAGGTCATCAGAGGCACTAGTATCCATGAACCAACCATGGTTGTCGGATCCTACCACCATGGTGTTGAAGGCTTCAGCTAGTTTGGTGGGTTCGAGTGGGTTGACATCAGTGATGTGAGCCTGTGAAGTGGACTGATCAGACGTGGGAGGTTGTTGCTGCTGCTGTGCGGGGTTCCAGGGGGAAACCCAACCAGGTTGAGTGGGGTACGGGCATGGTGGCGGTGGAGTGGGCCAGTATGAGTTCGGCCAGAAGGATGGCGGCATAGGAGGGTAGGAGGTAGGGTTCTAGGATGGACGCTGCTGGTTATGGTTACAGGTGCCAGACCCTGACCGGTTCTGGTTTGGGTGTCTGGGCTGGTGATTGTCACGGCGAGGCCCTCTCCGAGGCTGACCATTCCAGTTGGAGTTGGAAGTGTCACGGTGAGTGTTAGGGTCATCACGGTTAGGGTGAGGGTTGTCACGGTGAGGATTTGGGTTCATAGCAACATGTGCCTCTGGGTTAGCAGCAGGAGGTTGTCCGTCACGCGCGGCTTGACGTTCCATGTCTCCACGATCTCACAGGCTTCGTTCCATAACGGGAGTTCCCGGTTAATGATGGTAGCAATGGTGTCATATTCACGAGGCAAACCACGAACAAGTTGTAAAACTAGGGCTTGCTCGTTCACGGGGTTGTCAACATCGGCAAGTTGGGCTGCCAAATCCCGAAAGGCTTAGCAGTAGGCTTCCAAGGAAGGCATGGAACTGAGTTTTAGGATGACGAACCGGGTTTGTAAGGCTGCACAACGTGGTCCTTTGTTGTTGTGAAAAATTGCTTTGACCCGGTTCCAGACTTGGAGTGCGGTTGAGGGTTCTTCAAGAACCCGAAGCAAGTATTCTTCAGACAATGTGCTGTAAATCCACTGTAGGACAATAGCATCAATCTTCATCCATTGTGCGTAAGACGGGTCGTCTTTAGCCGGTGGTTCAGAGGTGATGTGATCAAGGACCTCGTACCCGCGTGCATGAAGGTTAAAAAGCTCCACCCACGCAGAATACATGACCTTAGTACCATCCAGAATGCGCACTTTCTTCTGGATGTCAGTGACCGTGTATACCGGGTGAAGAGTGACCGGTGGTTTGGCAGTGTTGGATGTATCAGTGTCTTTGTCACTCATGGCTGCTGAAAGACAGAAAACACAAGGGTGGTCGACGGCTGAAAGTGTAGGGTCGAAGCCCTAACAGGGAGGGTCGAAACCCGAACAGAAAAGAAAAAAGGAGCGGCTGCGTTAGGGTTCATAGCGGAGGTGCTCTGATACCAAGTAAGTTTTCTAATAATTCGATGATTATCATTGATCACAAAAGGGGTATAAATACAAAGATACAATCAGAAAAATAGGAAACAATATTTCCTATAACTGGAGAGATATTTACAGAATATACAAAATAATGCACATAAATTATTGCTTAGTTTATTCCGCTAATAAAGATCTCTTATCTGAATTGGTCAGATATTTGCCTCTAAACCATTAAGCATTATACTGGCTCTTAATGATTTTACTGGTTCAACACTTAATGGTTCAAATCTCTTACTGGTTCAACACTTACCCATTCAGAAGTTGTCAAACAACCGCTAAGTCGTGCATGAGCAATTTTCAGTTAGTTAGTAGTTAGTGGCTTTCCCGGCGATACGGTGTAAATTCGATTGGAATCAGTTTGATTTATTATGATACCGACACCTTTATAAGAACCATAATAGAAAAATACCCATAAAAATAAATGCGTGTTGAAAAGATAAATACTAAATTTTAGAAAACATTTATATTTTAAAGGTTGTAAAACATAAAAAAAAAAAAAAACTATTAAAAAATGAAACAAAGAGACACTATTTGCTATAAGGTATAAGTTATAACACGTATAATTGTGGTTTTCCCAACTAAATAAAGAAAGTTTAGAGGTAGTGGCCGTAAACGGAACTAGCCATTACAAGACTACCACGTGGCCCAAGCACAATCATAAGTTAGATATTTCAATCCTGTAAAAACAAATTAAATCCAGAAACATGAAGCAGTTCAAACTCAATTCAATCACCATGTCGATAGCTTCATCTCACCAAAGCTTCTTCATCAACACACTCATCTCCACCCCTCACAAATCAACCAAAATCCACAAAAGAACATTCATTATCTCTTGTAATTCCCACAAGTCTTCATCAGAAAACCACAAAGATTCTTCAAGGTAACCTCAATAAGTCAACCACTTATGTTTTTTACTTCAGTTTGTTAGATTTGATTGTTTTTATGGTTTTTAATTAAGTTTGTTATGTGGGGAATACTGGATATGTACAGAGGTAATGAGAGCAATCAACTTGCAAAGCTTGCTTTGGTGACAATGGCAGCTGGAGTCTTGACACTTGGATCAATTGATCCCGCTTTTGCGGCTAAATCGGGTGGTCGTGTAGGCGGTCAAGCTTTTCGTTCTGCTCCAAGATCGGCCCCTCGTTCATCTTCACCACGAATCAATAATTCGAGGTAATTAAATTCATGTATCAAAGTGCTTGTTTGTAGATTAGTGGTATCAAGTAGGCTTGTAGACGAATCGAACGAAGAAATGAACAAACATGAACACTCCAAATGACGGATTATCTTGTTCATGTTAGTTTGCTAAGAAAATGAATGTGTTTATGTTCTTTTTGTGTTCGTTAATATTCAAAACGAACGATTAATGAATATGAAAATGAACACAAATATTTTAAATTGGACTCTTGAGTTTTAGAAATGAAGATCAATGGATTTAAAATTAATATTAGTAATAAACATATTTGAAAAGCGTAGAGGAATCGACATTAACAAACTTAAATGAACGAACAAAACATGAGTTCATGTTCGTATGTTTAGTTAAAAAGGAATTAACAAAAATAAATGAACGAACAAAACATGTGTTGATGTTCGTTTGTTTAGTTAAATGAACAAAAATGTGTGTTCATGTTCGTTTGTTTATTAAATGAACAAACATAAACGAACTTCTTGTTGAACGGTTTACAAACTGTCCACTGAACGTTTGGGAAGTTCATAGGCATAGTATCAAGGTGTGTAGTAAAGGTGTTCCTTCCCAGTTGATCAATGATTCTAGTCCCATGGTCGACAATGATATAAATTTAAACATGTTTAGAGTGTGGGTGATTTAAATGTTTTAGAAAAGATAATAACAATTCATGTGATTAAGGAAATCAACTTAATTTCACCCATAACTTGTTCTTCAAACCATATCATGAATTGATGATCATTTTGCACTTTGCAGGACAAATATTTACATAAATCCACCGGTTGCACCACCGCTAATTGGTGGATACGGTTATGGTTATGGTGGCTGGGGGTGGTCGCCGTTTTCATTCTTCGCACCTGGACCAAGCGTGGCTGTTGGAATCGGGGGTGGGTTTGATACTTTGGTTTTGTTTATGCTTCTTGGTGCTGCAGCCGCTGTGGTTAGAAGAGTCTTTGGATCGAGGAAAGATTATGACGATGAAGATTACTAATAATTGTTGAAAATCTGAGTTTTCTATAAAAATATATGAGGAATGTAAAATTTGTAGACTTTGTTATATGGTTTGTGTGATACTAGGCATTGTATATATCGTCAACGGTGCTTACATATACCGATAAGTGTATTGCTCGGTGGGATATGTGGTACATTTACTAAGCTCAATACTCAAATTTTCAACATCTTAAGAAGTAACAAAGCAACATTGGTTGTGAAATATGATGATTGTTAATATGGCAAAAAGAACATGTACAAGAGAGTTAATCCGTACAAAGTGTAGTAAAAAGTTTTGGCCATTGAACAAATAATCCAATGGTTGAGATTAGGAGGGTGTTTGGGGTTGAGTTTTGAAGGAGATTTTTAGATTATTGAGTTTTGAAATCGTAAATAATCAGTTTTGAGTGTTTGGGTAAAAAAATTAAAAAATAGATTATTTGCGTTTAGAAAGTTACAAAACACAGTTTTCCAAAAGCAACTCCCCCTACTGCAACAAAACGCAGTTTTCCAAAAATTGATTATTTGCGTTTAAAAAAGGATTTTCACTTGTTTATTTTTTAAATATATATTTGCCAAACACTCAAATAGTTGATTATCTGATTATTGTGATATCAAGCAACATAATCAAATCCAAACACTATCTTTCAACATCATGTTTCTGATTATTCAAAATGCATAATCTATTTTCAAAACTCAACCCCAAACACTCTCTAAGTGGTCTTTAATTGTAGAATTCACGTGACTAAAAAACAAGGGAAACAAGTGGGAAAAGGGTAAAATGGGAACATCCAATATTGGTGACTCATAACCCACTTTCCTCACGATTATTAAACGGTTATAACTTTTTCATATGAGCATTTCATTCTCTTTAATTTGATAGTAATTAAAAAAAATTACACCGTATTAGTGAGCATTTCATTCTCTTTAATTTTAATTTGAATAGGCTATTGCTATAGTTTATTAATTTTTAACTTTCTTATATTATAAGCTATAACCTTACATGATTAGGGCTGTTCACTAGCTGAGTCGAGCCAGGGCACTCGAGCTCGGCTCGATTATAAACCGAGCCGGCACATATCAGATTTGAAGTTGAGCTAAAACTCTTAGTTTAAGCTCGACTTGGCTTCTAACTGAGCCAGCTCGGCTTGGTTCAGTTTGGCTTGAATTTAAAAATAAATATTAATACATATCATTCAATAATTCGAAATGACATATCCAAAATAAGTTTAGCCTATTAAAGTTTTGATGAATACATATGTCTGACTTATAATCTTTCGGTTTTTGGAACATGTATTGTGGTTTAATTGTGAAGTAAAAGACTTTTTTATCTTGATTTGATGTGTACACATACTTAGATATATTTAATTGCATGATTATCAACTTCACATGTGCTTTGTTGAATGTCATTCAGTTATAGGTGCATGCTAGATCGTTTACTATGTGTTCTCGGTTGTTAAGTGGTTTGCTAGACGTAGTATCCCATAGGAGTGATAATTTTGAATTGAGCAGATCTAGGTATTCAACCGGTCTTATTATCCGTGAGGTGAAAGATTGGCGGTTTGTCTTGAATGTTAGGTTTCTAGGAGTAATGCCTTTGTGAGAAGATTTCCCTAGTTTGCCTGCCCTCTCTTGCTTATCGAGTCTAATCAGGATTCCATTAGTTACCCCTTGCACTTCTTAGTGTATTGAGACTTTCACGCTGTGAGGTAGATTGTCTAGAGGGTACTTCATTATTAGAGTTGGAAACCCTTGAGGGAATCCACATAACCAGTAGACTTAATAGCTTTTAAGGTTCTCTTAGTTAACATTCTTAAGAACGGTCGAGGATACTCTAGGTTAGACACTTGATCTATAAGAACTCGTTTGTAAAACCGAACTCGAACCGTAATAAATGAAAGTATGAAATTCTTTATTGTTACTTGTGACTTTTCAGTGGTTATTTATTTCATTGTTATTTATTGTTATAATATGCTAATTATAATAATTAAATTGCTCCTTCATTTCTCAAACCTTTTGGATTGCCCACTATCCCATTTAATTGTGTCTTGATGATTAATGTTATTGCCAACTTAATGGCACTTAAACACCACATTATTAGACTAATTAGAAATCAAAACAATTCACCATTTTCATTTTTTCTTTATAACTCTAATCACAAAACCCAAATGCTATAACTTTCTATGCATAATCTCTGAGCCAAAATACACCATCAAATTCGGATTCTCCATCTACTCGTCTTCCAACTTTGAATTTTGGACAAGGAGCATCACCAAAAGCTTGGGGCTTTTCTACTTTCCATTTTCTTCATTTCTTCATAAGTAGGTTATGTTAAAACATATTTCTTTTAATTTCTAGAGTACTCTAAAACCCCACTATCCATTCATGAGATAGAGGGCAATATCTATGCAAATTCTATTTCTTACTTTTATAGAGTCTAGTTTTAAAAATTTGGAGCTTTTGTTGTAGGTTTTATTTTGATAAAATTGGGTTAAGGATATGAGTTATTAACATGATTGTCAAATTGGTGTTTCTTGTAAATTTCTAGGTGTTACCTATGTTTCTTATGCAAATTTGTCTCATCACGTCTTATAGAGTTTGATATAAATTTTGATTTCTTTGTAATATAAAATTAAGAACTTGTTTTTTTTTTAACGGCCAACAAACTCAATCCCGACCACTCTTGGGGCACCCACTGGACAAACGGAGTACTCCGAGAGTAACCCGAGTCCACCACCAATTCCGGGGAAAACCCGGTAACCCACCCGCCCGTAGGCACGACAGTGAAATTACCGGTAAAACCCGTTTGGCTCAAGGATCCAACCCAGGTTTCCCTGGGTCTCCTATCATTGCCCACCAGTACCTCACTCTGCACCAAGTGGGAGTCGAACCTACATCTCTCAAGAGAAATGCAAGCCCTCCATCACTTGATCTAGAGATCATTGGCAAAATTAAGAACTTGTGTTTCAATTTTTTTGCAACAAAAATAGACTATGGAATTTTAAGGGACTTCATGATCTAGGGAACTCTTTATTGATAAAATAAATGGGTTATGGAATTTGTGTTCATGATCCATGGAAAAACTTATATAAAATTGATAGTTTAAAACTAAATATAAGAAAAAAATGACTTTTACACAAATATATATATATATATATATATATATATATATATATATATATATATATATATATATATATATATATATATATATATATATATATCTAGAAAATGGATTTGACCATGGCTTTATAGCTTAGTGGCATCTTTAGGGTAGGATAAGACTTTGGGACCAATAGGTCCTGGGTTCGATTCCCACAAGGGGGTTTTCCCATATTTATTGGGTTTCTTCCTGAATTGGTGTATAGACGTTATGCCTAGTGGAGATGGATATGATCGGGTTGTTCCGCTGGTGGCATGACGATACTCCAATGGTCCGTTAGTGATCCAAATTTGTCATTAAAAAAAAAAGATAGTTTATTTTACTAATTAATGGATAATATATTGCCATGAAATAATATAAAAATGTATATTTTCCTTTTATTTGATATTTTAAGTTTCCTAATTTGTAATTTATGTAAGAGATGTCTTTTGGTTAAAGGTGCATATTTATAAATATTGATTTAGGCCTTAATATACTTTTTAGTCAGTAATGATATTAGCATATATTTTGTGACCAGTAACAATAATACATATTTTGGTCACTAATGGCATTAATATATATTTATGACTAATGATATTAATATATATCTTTATGACTAATGTTACTAATGCAAATTATTAGTGACTAATGAGGGTTAACTTATATATTTAATAGAATTAGTAGGTTACATAAAATATTTATTCACTACTAATTATTTAATAGTAGATGGTAGTTTAGACTGGTAATTTAATTTAGACAAGGATATGTAATTTTGTTGTTTCATTTATTGGTTGTTTATTATATTTTCCTTATTCATATTTTTAGGATAATTCGTTTGACGTTTTATCCCGTTTCGTGCGGTAACTCTCGTAGATTATATCTTTGCAACCAGTGAGTAGATATATCTCTCTTCCTTTTTTAGTCATTAAATATTTTTAGGGTGTATCATATATCATGTTTTCTGTTGTTTCTATTTGATTAAATAACATGCAAAGTCAATGTGTCACTATGTGTATCACGTTCATTGTTTCTACTAATTATACTTTCTATCGTTGCATATACACGTATCTATGTGTTTACTCGCTTTGTATCACAGGTTTTGCGTGGATCCACCTGGCTGCCTAGGTTCCCCACGGCTATAGGTTGTAGCCCAGTATCGCCACCAGTATTAGACTTGCTCTTCATGGCTTGTGACTAATGTACGCCATAGTCTTTGAGTCTTATTTTTCTATTGTATCTATATTGTGATTGTGGTGATTTTGTTGATTGTTGTTGTGGTTGTGGTTGTGGTGATTATGGGTGCTTCTACAACACATGAAATTGCATGTTAAACATATTTTTAAAATATTTCTAAGTAAAATAAATTAATAATAAAGCAAAACATTTTATTTAAAAGCAAGATCTATTCACCAACATTTTGTTGATCCAAAACCTTTTTACGCATGATACAGGTAGGGTACGTGACTTTGAGAGGATTTGAAGTTGAAGGCACATAGGATGTGCCTTAGTAATAAATGAGATATTTGTACATGATTATTTATCTTTTGTATGTTGTATGAGTTTTGATGAACACGTTCTATGAATATGTATGACTATTTAAAATTGATGCTTTTAAATATTAAACTTATAATAGTGTCATGAGTTATGGACAATCACCATGCCCCGTACCATATCTGCTGCGGATCGGAGTGTGACACCCCCTCGAAACATAAAAACAATTAAGTCGAGTCAGTTTAGATAAGTAATCGAGTCTAGTTCAGGTTTTCAATAGGAATCTCGTGGGTTCGATATCCGGACTTACTTTAGCTTTACTAGAGTCGATAGGTTGCCTATCACTAATTTAGTTTTAGTGAGTTTAGAGTATAACTTAGTATCTAGTTTAGAACTAATTTATATCTATTAATAGAAGGCTTGAAATGAACAGTGGGTGGACACTTGTTTAGTTAATATTAGTTAAATTACTTTTAGCATATCAGACCATGTGACCCGCCTGGCCCGCCTATATCCTCCACGCGTGAAGACAACATGGACCTCTTTCTATACGTGGTACGCCATAACAAAACAACATAAACCACGCCGTGGAGGCTCTTGCATGAGAGGGGGAAGTGGCTTTCGACCCGGATTTAGGGTTTTATTTACCAAGGTGATCCCATAAGGAATGATCGGGAAGTGGGGTGATAGGTTTTAATAGTCACATGACCTTTATTATCGAAATAATAATAATAAATTATTTTAACTTATTATTATACATATTATTTCAAATTGCTCATTAACAGTAAAGTATTTTTAATATTATTTTAATATTATTAATTTCATTTTATTATATAAATAGTATTTTAATTTTATTAGCTTTCTTTTATGATATATAACTAGGTTAGAACCCCGTGTATTACACGGGTTGAATAAATGTAATTTTATATATTAAATAATGAAAACTTATATCTTTATGAACCTTGTATATTGTACGGGTTAAATAAATGTAATTTTATATATATCAAATAATAAAAAAAGTTATATCTTTAAAAACCATGTGTATTACACAGATTAAAGAAATGTAATTTTGTATACTAAATACTAAAAACGTCGTATCTTTAAAAAAAACCCGTGTATAATCGGGTTGAATAAATCTAACAAATAGTAAAAAATTACATCCTTAAAAACCCCGTATATTACACGTGTTAAATAGATATAAAAAAGAGTTATATCTTTAAAAACCATGTGTATTACACAGATTAAATAAATGTATTTTTGTATATTAAATACTAAAAATGTCGTATCTTTAAAAAAAACCCGTGTATAGTCGGGTTGAAAATCTACCAAATAATAAAAAAATTATATCCTAAATAAATGTAATTTTGTATATTAAATACTAAAAACGTCGTATCTTTAAAAAAAACCCGTGTATAGTCGGGTTGAAAAATCTACCAAATAATAAAAAAAATTATATCCTTAAAAACCTCGCATTTTATTCTAGTTGAATAAACATAATTTTGTATACTAAATAATAAAAAAGTTATGTTTTAAATAATTAGGATAACATTTAATATTAATTTATTATTTATATTTTTAATATAAGATAAGTAGATAAGAGATGTATTTGTTTTAAAAATATATTAAATTAACAATTTAGATTTGAGGATAATATTTTATTAAACTATGATAAGATTTAATATTAATTTATTATTTTTTTATTTAGATAAATATAAATTTAAGGATACCTTGAATGAATGACACGTGTCCAAAAGTTGGTTTCTTTTATTATAGTAGTTAGATTCATATATTTCTTCTATGTCTTTTTTGTATCAGAGAATATAAAATAAAGGTATATCACTAAAAATATTGTTTGTTATTACTCAATGTTATGAGACAAGAATAACACAGTTAGTACATGGATTATTTTTATGGTTTTTTATTTCAATAATGTTTCATTTATATATATAACTCTGTCTGCGGCGATAAATGAATATCAGTAATAGTACCACAACGATCTACACTGATTGATACTGTTCGAACGTCGGTGCCGGTACCGGTGCTGTTTTATTTTTTTCGGTAATAGCACACGTTGATTTCTATACCGAGTGCTTGTATCATACCAGTATTGTAACAAATCGAACCAATACTCATCGAATGCTCACGATCACGTACCGCAGCGGAAAGATAACCTAATTATATATTATTTCACATCATTTTTCTCACAAAAAGTGGCACTCTTCATCCAGATTCTTTATTCCGTTTTTCTCAAAAAAAAAAAAAAAAAAAAAAAAAAAATTCTACTCCTCTCTCACTTATGGTTCAATTTCAACCTCCACATTTTGCGTACAATTCATCAAGTTATTGTGTTCGCGTTATCTATAAATCAAACTAAAGACACCACATCATCATTAAGAAGATACTTTTTCTAATTTTTTGATAAAACTAGTTTTTTACTATCGTCGCGTTGCGGCGAACGTCTTTTGTTGTTTAGTCTGTATTTACATGTGTTTTGAAATCACTACAAGCGCGTTGCGCACAGAACCGCTGACAAGAATAAAAAGAAAATATAGAAAAAACTAAAACATAACCAAAAGAAAATCAATCAAAAAAGTGGTATGGTAATGATGTTGTTCGTATGAAACCCGTGGTCAGAGATGAGCAAATGATACTGGGTACCGGTACCAAATTTCCCGAACCGAAAGATCTTAAGTACCAATTCGGTACGACTTTTGGCGTTCCTGGTACCGGTTTGCTACCAGTTTTTACCTTCATATACCGGTACCATAACTGGTATTTTCGGTACAAGTACCGATTCGGTATTGGTTGGCACCGAGCTCATCTCTACCCTTGAACTAAAAAAAGGAATCATTAAAAGTTGAAGAATGTAACGCCCGGCTATTTTGTACTTTCCATTTATAGAAAGTTTGATTCGTAATTCTATTTTTGGAAACTTTGTATTCTTGTAATCGTTTCTTTCCTTGTAATCTTTATCAAATCGAGACTTGGATCATTAATGAAGCTTATATTTTGTTACATCTATGTTAAACGCATTCTATGTATACTCGTATGTTCAATTTGGTGAATCAGTCTATGTTTAATCGTGATTCTTGGAAACTATGTGCGAAACTTGTAATTAAACTAAACTTACGCATTGAACGTGTTTTGAACGAGAACGATACTTGGTTATGACATTTATACGCTTAAACTTACTTCGGTTATGATCATCATGCTTAACTACACCTTAAACTATGCTTTTACATCAAAACAAGTCCCTAAACTATCAAATATGCACCTAAAGGGATCAATTACAAACTTCAGGGGCTAAAGTGTAACAAAAACAAAAGTCGGACAACCACACCCGCCGCGCGACGCGAGGGTGCTAGGCGTCACGTGACGCCCTTGTTTCGGCAGAATGTGTTTTCTTGAGCTGATTGTGCACGAAATCCCATTAACCTAAACCACCCAATCACCTTTAATCCACCTCTAATCACCTCCAATCACCTTCTAACTCCTCCATTATAAATACCCACCTTCTCCAACCCATTTGACACTTTCACAACTCTCTAATCTTCACTAAACTACTCTCTAATCAGCTGAGAATCTGAGTTTTGGACAGATTCGTGAAGACTTACAAAAGTGAGTGTAACTTGCTCATTTCTCAACCAAATCACTTGGTTCTTCTTCCTATTGCCTTGTTATTTCCTTGGGTTTGAATCCTTGGTTTTTCCTTGGAAGAATCAGGCTTGGATTTGCCCTAAAATGGACTAAAACTTTCTGTTTTGTTTCAAACCTATGCAAACTCCATCTAACTTGTGTGAAACACATCGCAAACCAATGTCCTAATGCTTACAACCCCTCTCATGGTTGGTTAAGCTTAAAAACATGGTTGAGACATCTAAATCAGAGGTTAAAACCTCATAAACTTTCTGTTTTAATTAGGGTTTTACCCACAAGTAGTGTTCAAGTGTGAAGCTTGATGTATGTGTGATGGTTGGATTAGCTTGGGCTATCCTTCATAAGAATCCACTCATTACTTGATGTTTTACTATAGATTAGTTGTTGTTCATACCTTGATACTTGTATGTTCATGACCCTCCTTGTCGTTTATAACAACAAGCGTAGTGGTGAACAATAGAGGTGCCTAAATGGAAGCTTGTTCTTCCTACCTCATGTATGTATTCTATGACACAAAGAGGTACCTAAATGGAGACATTAATCTCCTACCTCATGCTTGAATCTTAAGACTTGTAAAACTATATAATATCTAAGTTATTCTATACGTATACATCTAAGTAACTAAGACTTGATGATGACTTAATAGTTATTTGTTAAGTGGACGTTACATCATCTATGACCATGCCCTTGTTACGACTCTAATGGATCTTAGAATCCATGAAATCATACCAACTCTTTTGAGTTTCAATAGTGTCAAGAACAAGAGTTATGTGTACAAGATGATTATTTTCACCTATGTTACTTTCTTTATATTTTAAACTCCGAATCTATAATCTTCCGTATACGCCAAACTCACACACCTACGTTTCCTTGTGTAGAAGGACAAGGTGCTCCAAACTAACTCATCTACAAACTTGCTCTCGGAACTTCAAGTCACCACTTGTAAACCGTGAGTATACTCGAACCCATTTCTACTTTTAACACTTTGGGTGCAACATGTATTCTATATTAAACGCACACGACACTTGAAACTTATTTGAAACTTACTCTATCCATTTAAACATGAAACATGAAACTTGTGAATCTTGAGACTTTTTGTGCAATGTGAACGTTTAATTCTTGTGTGTAGTTCCGCCTTAACAATAGTAGCGCTATAGGAGTAATGCACCTCCCCGTTAGTCTTTGGGGTATTGTTAGGAGGAGACATATCAACCTCCCGTTAAACTTTGGGTTAGGTACTTTAAACGCATTGGGAAACTTGGGCTATCACATGGACTACGTAAACTAGCACGTTTAAACTATTTTATTATGTTCATGTTGGATATGAGTTTTTATTCTATTATGCTATGTAAACAAACTTGTATACTCGCTCTTTGCTTTTGCATTGAAACTCTATTTTAATACATGTTGCAGGTTGATTTTTGAAGTATGGATGATTCATGAAACAGGTTTAGGGTGGACTAGATACACACCTAGATTAATCTATCACTTTGTTGGTTATGTTATGTTATGAAACAAAGTTGTTATTTCCTTTTGAATTATGTATGACATTTAGTTTTGAAATGAAATTTAAATTTAAATTAATTATTGTCACATAGTGTTATGACGTTTTGAGCAATCTACACACTTCGTCTCATCCCGATGTTTCCGCCATCGGTTGGGGTGTGACAGATTGGTATCAGAGCCATAACTATAGGGAATTAGGAAAAATTGCCATGCTTTTGACCTAATCTATAGTTCTAGGAATTTTGCCTCTTATTTGTTGTTTAAAACTTTTGTACTCTACCATGCATGCTTCCTAGCTATACTTTTGATTAAATTTATGTGCCTTCCCTAAGGCTAACACGAATACACTTATGCTATTTTTATACTCTTGTAACACCAACGAGAAGAATTTACCAAAATAGGCGTGAAACCCACAATTTGGTAAACGACTCTCATTCTACCTTTAATCTATTTGCACGAAATTTCACCATTAAGCTAGGAGTGACATCCACAACTTAATGGTAATTTCCATTTCAACTCTAGTGGACCCTCGTCAAAGTGTCAAAATTTTTTTTGATCGACGAGTACCAACCACATTTAGGGTACGAAATCGTCAAGTTAGGGGTGAAACCCGCATCTTGTCGATTAAGTCCCATTCCTTGATTTTTATTCTCGCCAAAGTCCCGAATGTTTCAATCATTTAGAGATGTGTAGTAACCGGAAGGGTAAGATACCGTTAATCGCTTCTCGACGAGAGTATCTTACTTATAGGCCAAAGCACAATATCTCTAATTCGAAAGAACTTTCGACCCACTTTGGAATAGTCGACGTTTCTCTACCCGAAACACTCCAATGTTTTATTGAGCCTCTCTTTTATGTATCTCAATTTATACATGATTTTTATACTTGGACGTTCGTTCATTTCAAAATGTCGTTTTAAACATTTCGCACGTTATCGCAATCACAAACAATAATAATCCCTCGTGAACAAACTAAATTTACAATGCTTTCGTTTATTCATGTTATGCTATGTGGAATTCATGACTATGCTATATGAAACGTTTAAACTTTTATGCTATGAAAATCAACTTGAACCTTTATGCTATGTGACTCTGTATGCTATGTGATCAATTTCGTTTTCATAAACAAACATTATGACCAAGTCTCACTCATTTCGTTCTTTAAATCTTAGATGTCTTCTCGTCTCTCCAACGCGTCTAAGAAGTCAAAGTCTCGCTCCACCAAGAAGATGATGGCTTTCATGGCCGATCAATTCGCTCGCGTCGTCCCAAAGGTCATTTCCGAGATTCGTGCATCTGAAACTCCTCACTCTTCCGTCGACTCTAAGGTCGAAATACGCAAGCCCGCCTCGTTCAACTTTAAGCATTTCTCTTCGTGCAATCCCAAGCCATTTACTGGCAATGATGGGGTGACCGCTATGCTTGAGTGGTTTGACAGCATAGAGGTCACATTCATCAATAGCGATTGCCCTGACGAACTCAAGACACGTAGCGCAACCGGGGTATTCCAAGCCCGCGCTCTTGAGTGGTGGTCAAATGAAAGAAACATACGTTCGAACGAGTTGGCTTATGCGTTGACCTGGGAGGAGACTAAGGCCCTAATGATGGGTGAGTTTTGTCCTCCGCATGAGCAAAGAAAGTTAGAGGAAGAATTCTGGGTATTAAAACAGATTGGTGATGACAACCTAGCTTACACCACCCGTTTCAAGCAACTTAGCTTCATTGTCCCTCACCTTGTTTCAACCCCTGATCGCAAGAAAAGCAAGTATATCAATGGTTTACCCCCTAGTATGCGTGACACAATCGAGGCAGCCAAACTCGATAGCATCGAAGACATTTACCGTTTGGCCGCGTCTTTGAACAACAATCGCGTTCGCGATAAGCAAGCCGCAAACCCCGTTTCTTCTAAGCCAGCCCATCAAGTTACCCAACAATCGAATAACAATAGGGGAAAGAAGCGAAAGCAATCCAACCCCGTTTGTAACGCGATTGTGCCGCCTGTTAAACCCAATCCGCCTGTTAACCCAAATCCTGTTGCTCCTGTTGATGCCCCCAAGCCGTACACTGGGATTCACCCCAAGTGTACCACCTGTAACTTCCATCATCCCACTAATGCTAGGTTTCGTCGTTGTGAAAATTGCAACCGTTATGGTCATACCATCAACTATTGTCGCCAAGGGCAGCCAGCTCAACAAGTTCAGCAAGCTCAACAAGCTCAGCAAGCTCAGCCAGCCCAACCTGCTCCTCAAAACGCAAGACCCGCTAGGGCGTGTTTCAAATGTGGGGATGTTAATCATCTTCGTCCCCAATGCCCTCAATGGATCCAAGAGCAGCAGCAGCCTCCTCGTGGACGCGTCTTCAACCTAAACGCAAATCAAGCACGCAACGACAATGATGTCGTTAACGGTACGTTTCTTGTTAACCATCTTTATGCTTCGATACTATTTGATACTGGTGCGGACAAAAGCTTTGTGTCCTTAGAATTCGAATCATTGTTAAAATGTGCACGCTCTAAGCTACCTAAGTCGTTTTCCGTTGAAGTCGCCAATGGCAAGTCTATCCTAGTCGATTCCATTCTCCTCGATTGTCGTCTTATTCTTAACGAGCACGTTTTCTCTATCGATCTCATACCCATGCAACTGGGTAGTTTCGACGTCATCATAGGCATGGATTGGCTTCAAAAGAATCATGCCGAAATCGCTTGTCACGAGAAATTCGTTCGCTTACCTCTTCCCTCTGGTGATGTTTTACACGTTTATGGAGACCGACCTTCAAGGGGACTAGAGTTGATGTCCTGCACACAAGCAAACAAGTACTTACACAAACAGTACTTTGCCTTTTTAGCCCACGTTGTGGAAGAAAAAGGCAAGGGAAAGAGCCTAAGTGATGTTTTAGTGGTGCGCGATTTCCCTGACGTCTTCCCTGAAGATTTGCCCGGTCCTCCTCCTCCTCGATCCGTTGATTTTCGTATTGATCTCGTACCTGGCGCAACTCCTGTTGCCAAGGCTCCTTATCGTCTTGCACCTTCCGAGATGCAAGAATTATCTTCGCAACTTCAAGAACTCCTCGAGAAGGGTTTCATTCGTCCAAGTACCTCTCCTTGGGGTGCTCCCGTGCTCTTCGTTAAAAAGAAAGATGGTTCCTTTCGCATGTGTATCGATTATCGTGAGCTCAACAAACTCACCGTCAAGAATCGTTACCCTCTTCCGCGTATCGACGACCTCTTTGATCAACTTCAAGGCGCTACCTGTTTCTCCAAAATCGATCTTCGTTCTGGTTATCATCAACTTCGAGTCCTCGAAGAGGACGTTCCCAAAACCGCTTTTCGTACTCGCTATGGACATTACGAGTTCGTGGTTATGCCTTTTGGCTTAACCAACGCACCCGCTGTGTTCATGGACCTCATGAATCGTGTTTGTAAACCTTACTTGGATCGCTTCGTAATCGTCTTTATTGACGATATCCTCATTTATTCTAAATCTCGAGCCGATCATGAGCGTCATCTTCGTCTTATACTCGAACTCTTGCGTAGTGAACGTTTATACGCGAAGTTCTCTAAATGCGAGTTTTGGATCAAAGAAGTTCAATTCCTTGGGCACGTTGTTAGTGAAAAAGGAATTCATGTCGACCCTTCAAAAATCGAAGCTGTGAAGAATTGGACCGCGCCTAAATCTCCTTCTGAAATCCGTTCCTTCTTAGGATTGGCGGGTTATTACCGTCGATTCATCTCGAATTTTTTAAAGATCGCCGTTCCTCTCACTTCGTTGACTCAAAAGGAGAAACCTTTTGCTTGGGGTCCTGAGCAAGAGGAATCTTTTCAAACTCTCAAGGACTTGCTTTGCAACGCTCCTATTCTCGCTCTCCCTGATGGGACTGATGATTTCGTGGTGTATTGTGATGCATCAAATCGTGGTCTTGGTTGTGTGCTCATGCAACGAGACAAAGTCATCGCTTACGCCTCTCGCCAACTCAAAATACATGAGAAAAATTATACTACCCACGACCTCGAGCTTGGCGCAGTTGTTTTTGCGTTAAAGATTTGGCGACACTACCTATATGGTACTAAGTGTGTGGTTTTCACTGACCATAAGAGCCTGCAACACATCTTTGACCAAAAAGAACTCAATATGCGACAGCGACGTTGGGTGGAATTACTTAATGACTATGATTGCGAGATTCGCTACCATCCTGGTAAGGCGAATGTCGTGGCCGATGCACTTAGTCGTAAAGCTCACGTAGATGTCATTCGTTGTTTTCATATCTCGAGCGATCTTCACAATCGTATTCGTGAAGCGCAATACTCGTCTATCAATGAAGGTTCCATGGCTGTAGAAATACGTGGAGCTTCTGAAAGTCAACTCGTTTCGAAACCTGATGGTCTTCTCTATTGTTGTGATCGCGTCTGGATCCCAGATCGCGACAATCTTCGTGACCTTATCATGAACGAAGCACACAAATCTAGGTGCTCAATTCATCCTGGCGCCGACAAGATGTACCATAATCTACGTACATCCTATTGGTGGCCTGGTATGAAGAGAGACATTGCTGTGTACGTTTCCAAGTGTCTTACCTGTTCGAAAGTCAAAGCCGAGCATCAACGACCTTCTGGCCTACTCGAACAACCTGAGATCCCTGTTTGGAAATGGGATAGCATTGCGATGGACTTCATAACTAAACTTCCTCGTACACCTGCTGGTTACGATAGTATTTGGGTGGTCATTGATCGTTTGACCAAGTCCGCACAATTCATTCCCATTCGTGAGGATTTCAAGGTTGAACGACTTGCTCGTATCTATACCAATGAAGTCATACGCCATCATGGTGTTCCTCTCGACATCATTTCTGATCGTGATGGTCGATTCACTTCGCGTCTCTGGCAAACTTTTCAGTCCGCTATGGGTACTCATTTAAATCTCAGTACGGCCTTCCATCCTCAAACGGATGGACAGACTGAACGTACTATCCAAACCCTAGAGGACATGCTCCGTTCTTGTGTCATCGACTTTGGTGGTAGTTGGGATGTGCATTTACCTTTGATCGAGTTCTCGTACAACAATAGCTACCACTCTAGTATTCAAATGGCTCCTTTCGAGGCATTGTATGGTCGCAAATGCCGATCTCCTTTAAGCTGGCACGAGATTGGTGATAAGCATTTTTCTGGCCCTGAGATCATACAAGAGGCAACGGATAAGATTCTCCAAATCCGTGACAATCTGCTCAAGGCTCGAAATCGTCAAAAGAGCTATGCTGACAAGGGACGAAAACCAATGGAGTTCAACGTTGGGGACCATGTCCTACTCAAAGTATCTCCTTGGAAAGGAGTGGTCCGTTTTGGTAAAAAGGGAAAACTTGCCCCTCGTTATGTCGGTCCTTTCAAGATACTCGAAAGGATTGGTAAGGTGGCTTATTGTCACACCCCAATTTTCCACGTGTCACCGGTGGGCCCGGTGGGGAGTATAGTGACGTAGTTGGCCTCATCATAGACAAACAACACAATATATATAAATGCACAGCGGAAGCAAAAGATAAATATATTACATTCCGAATATAAGTAATGTCAAAGTATTACAACGGAAGGTAAAGGATCCACAGGCGGATCAATAAAAGAAAACTGTTCAATAGACTTTAGGCATCTAGGACTTGCAAGATTCCCTAGTGACACCCTGAGCTCCCAGCCAATTACGCATAGTACCTGTCACTTAACCTTTTGGAAAAATACGTCAGTTTGCACTGGTAAATACAATTAACTGACTCATTTTGAAAAAAAAGTTTGAAAAGTGATTCGAGTGCAAACGGCACAAAATATCTTGACACATTGATTAAAATGCACAGAGGCAAAATTAATCTTTATACTTGGGACAATTTTATTAACAAAAATCTTGTATCCGATTTACATGGTTGTCCAACATTTAGGGCCGGTGATTATACAATACAAGCCGGACAAGATTAATCGACACACCACAAATATAATCTCACAAGAAGATAATCTCACGAGTGAGTATACGTTATACATATGCAACAAGAGGTGTTCTGTCTACACCTTGTGCTTACGTCGTGGCCATTCACTTTTTAAAATGAGCCAAGGATATCCAGGACACGGTCATTAACCCCCAATGTTATTTGTTATCAATCAATACAGATTAAAACGGGATTATGCAATTTAATCATCTCCGATTAAAAGGTTTCTACACCCGACCAAGCGGTATTTTTATAATACCGTATCCCAAGCCCGTATAAGGGAAAATAAGTTAAAAGTATTTACCTGAGCTAGCTCCTGTCTTAAATAGCAAGAATAATAACTCAGCCGTATTCCTAAGTAAGCGTAGGTACAATTTACCGGAAAGCTCTAGTCTGGAACGATGGTATAAATAGCCAATTAGAATACTAACGGGTTCTTAATTAAGCCTAAGCTTTGACCGGTTAGTTTTAAGGATGATACGGTTAAACGCACGATTAAGCGAAAGACCGGATGGAATGTGATTTAGACCCGACAAGTTTGAATACTTGTATAATATGGGTATACTAAATACATTCTGGATTTTGAGACAAAAATGATAACGTTTGACCCGTTTCGGTCAATTTACGCAAACTAGTTACGTAAACCGAACCGAACGCAAAAAGGGCGTTACGGGTAGCCAAAAGAGTCAAATGCAAGTTCCCTGAGATAGTATGCTTTAAATATGACATAATATCAGTAAGTTGTGTTCTATTATGCCCCGAATAAATTTAAACCCAATTTATGCCTTAGAAGGGCATTTTGGTCATTTAAAAGTTTATAAAAGAGTCAAATTAGAAATATGAGTTTCGGGTCTGGTTTATACAGAAAATATACTTAATTTAACATGTTATAACAGTAGGGTATGACCCATATACCAAACTTAACATTTAAAATCAAACTATGCACCGTAGGGGTATTTTAGTAATTTCACAAGGGCTAAAAATGCCAAAACTGGAAATCTGAGTTCATATACTCATACTTACTGTTATTATATGAAAATATACTAATTACATCACTAGGTATAAGTCTTATATGTTTAAAATGGGTATAACGCTTACTATGCGTTAAAAACGCTTAAAAATGCGATTTAAGGGCGTTTTCGGGTTTTCAAAGAAAAGCTGAGATTTTTATATTTTCAGAATACTTAAAATACTTTATTCAATAAATAAAAACAGTAGGAAAAGGTTTCGGGTCAAAAGAATGTATAAAACTCATTTTATGGCTTAAACGGTCAAAACCGACATAACCCGAAATAACTAAGCGATCTAAGATCCGTTCAGCCAAAAATTAATTAAAAATCATCAAAAATCCAAAAATATTATAATACATCAGTGGGTAAAAAGTTTTATATCAAAACGTGGCCAGAAATGGGTTATACGCGAAAAGGGCCGTTTATGTAACTTTAAGATATAGTTTTACGCTAATGTCATAACTCAAAATCTGGACCACCAACTGATCCGAAATTTTCTGTGCAAGTTTATATATTAGGAATAAGGATTTCTACTCTTTCACTTTTCCAAAAATCACGTTTTATCTCAAAAAGGGCAAAATAGTCAACTTTATGTATAAATCGGAAACATGCATTTGAATCGGCTAAGTATAGACTCAATCAACAAAAATTTCAGAAAGTTTTACCAAAATAAAAATGGTTCAAAATACTTCTCCAATACAGATCTCAAACATGCATGTACGAATCCGAATCGATAGTCCACGAAATAGTCGTTTTATAAGACTTTCGGTTCCGATTCATATTTATACCATAGATTGTCGAGTTGATGATGATAAAACTCATTCTTATATGTATTACAAGTTATTTATGATGATCAAACAGATTGCATGTCTATTATATTAACATTCAAGCTTATTTTCGCAAAAATCACTTCTGTTGACTTTTTAGAATCACGTTTGACTCGACAATTAACATGCATTTAGTGGGAATCAGATAATACCCTTTTGAGGGTTTGTTCCCCACATAATTACCAACATATTTGTGGTTTTAATTCGAGAAATGACTGAGGGAAATTCGTTTAATCAGAAAGTCAAAGCGTAAGAACAACCAGTTTGACTTTTACTAATAAGCTATGAAAGAACGAATTAAAGATTGAATTGGAAGCTTACAAAGGTCCTATAGATGCTTAGTTACTACTAGGAATCGGCCTTGATGTTCAGAAATGCTCCAGGAAGTTGTCTTGAGAGTTTTACAAGTTAGATGTTCTTGATCACAATGTATGAGCTCAAAGAAATGAGCTTTTGATCTTGTTTTATGGATGAAATCAGAGGTTATAGAGAGCTTACTATAGTCCTAGGCATGCAAGGGATTTAATTGGTGCAAAAGGAGGTGTTGCAAGCTGTTATACACTCACCAAACTGACCCAAAGTGCAAAATTCGCATTTTTCTGTTACTGGGGGTCTCACGCGGCCCGCTTGGGGGTGCCAGGCGGGCCGCCTGGCTTTGTCTGATCTTCAAAACTTTGTTAAATGTTGCAGTTTGGTCCCTGCACTTTGGTTACGAGGTTTTGGCAACTTTTCTTGACTCGTAAACCCCCAAACTTGGTTTCTAGGAACCTTGGGACATTTACCAACATGGTAATGTCCTCGGATAACTTTGCGCTCAACCGAAAATCCATGAAATTCGACGTTGACGCTTTTAGTCCCTTAAGTACGGTTTTGGCCATAACTTTCTCATACGTTGACGAAACTTCATGAAATTTTAACCACATATTCTAGTGAGTATATTTTAGCTTCTCAAAGCTTCGGGTCTGCCAAAAGTTCACTCAGAGGTATAAATTAAACATGTTGACACTTTTGGCCCCTATAGTTTGCAATACATCACTTTTGTGCAATTTCCGCGTCGTATGATCCATGAACCATCCGTTTAAGGTTATAAACATTATGTGGGGTTATCATAGAGCCTATTTATCCATTGTTGACACTTTGGACCCTTACGTTCCATAGTTTTCACTGTTTGTCACTTTTAGTCCCTCTGAAGTATGTTTTCACATACCGGACCCTTATGACACGTGTCAAGACATTATTGGACGAAATTTTTTCGAGGTGTTACACTTATCGACTCGACTTACCCCAAGAGCTCAGCAACGTTCATCCAACGTTCCACGTCTCGAACCTAAAGAGATGTCTCGCTAATGAAGGACTTCAAGTTCCTCTCGAAGATCTTCAAATCAACGATACTATGCATTTTGTGGAAAAACCAGTGGAAATCGTTGAGCAAGAAGTCAAGCTATTAAGGCGCAGCAAGATTCCTATCGTCAAAGTTAGATGGGAAGGAAAACGTGGCGCTGAATTTACATGGGAACTCAAAAAGGATATGAAGTCAAAGTATCCTCATCTCTTCCCTACGTCTTCCTAAATTTTGGGACGAAATTTCCTAAAGGAGGGGAGACTGTAACGCCCGGCTATTTTGTACTTTCCATTTATAGAAAGTTTGATTCGTAATTCTATTTTTGGAAACTTTGTATTCTTGTAATCGTTTCTTTCCTTGTAATCTTTATCAAATCGAGACTTGGATCATTAATGAAGCTTATATTTTGTTACATCTATGTTAAACGCATTCTATGTATACTCGTATGTTCAATTTGGTGAATCAGTCTATGTTTAATCGTGATTCTTGGAAACTATGTGCGAAACTTGTAATTAAACTAAACTTACGCATTGAACGTGTTTTGAACGAGAACGATACTTGGTTATGACATTTATACGCTTAAACTTACTTCGGTTATGATCATCATGCTTAACTACACCTTAAACTATGCTTTTACATCAAAACAAGTCCCTAAACTATCAAATATGCACCTAAAGGGATCAATTACAAACTTCAGGGGCTAAAGTGTAACAAAAACAAAAGTCGGACAACCACACCCGCCGCGCGACGCGAGGGTGCTAGGCGTCACGCGACGCCCTTGTTTCGGCAGAATGTGTTTTCTTGAGCTGATTGTGCACGAAATCCCATTAACCTAAACCACCCAATCACCTTTAATCCACCTCTAATCACCTCCAATCACCTTCTAACTCCTCCATTATAAATACCCACCTTCTCCAACCCATTTGACACTTTCACAACTCTCTAATCTTCACTAAACTACTCTCTAATCAGCTGAGAATCTGAGTTTTGGACAGATTCGTGAAGACTTACAAAAGTGAGTGTAACTTGCTCATTTCTCAACCAAATCACTTGGTTCTTCTTCCTATTGCCTTGTTATTTCCTTGGGTTTGAATCCTTGGTTTTTCCTTGGAAGAATCAGGCTTGGATTTGCCCTAAAATGGACTAAAACTTTCTGTTTTGTTTCAAACCTATGCAAACTCCATCTAACTTGTGTGAAACACATCTCAAACCAATGTCCTAATGCTTACAACCCCTCTCATGGTTGGTTAAGCTTAAAAACATGGTTGAGACATCTAAATCAGAGGTTAAAACCTCATAAACTTTCTGTTTTAATTAGGGTTTTACCCACAAGTAGTGTTCAAGTGTGAAGCTTGATGTATGTGTGATGGTTGGATTAGCTTGGGCTATCCTTCATAAGAATCCACTCATTACTTGATGTTTTACTATAGATTAGTTGTTGTTCATACCTTGATACTTGTATGTTCATGACCCTCCTTGTCGTTTATAACAACAAGCGTAGTGGTGAACAATAGAGGTGCCTAAATGGAAGCTTGTTCTTCCTACCTCATGTATGTATTCTATGACACAAAGAGGTACCTAAATGGAGACATTAATCTCCTACCTCATGCTTGAATCTTAAGACTTATAAAACTATATAATATCTAAGTTATTCTATACGTATACATCTAAGTAACTAAGACTTGATGATGACTTAATAGTTATTTGTTAAGTGGACGTTACATCATCTATGACCATGCCCTTGTTACGACTCTAATGGATCTTAGAATCCATGAAATCATACCAACTCTTTTGAGTTTCAATAGTGTCAAGAACAAGAGTTATGTGTACAAGATGATTATTTTCACCTATGTTACTTTCTTTATATTTTAAACTCCGAATCTATAATCTTCCGTATACGCCAAACTCACACACCTACGTTTCCTTGTGTAGAAGGACAAGGTGCTCCAAACTAACTCATCTACAAACTTGCTCTCGGAACTTCAAGTCACCACTTGTAAACCGTGAGTATACTCGAACCCATTTCTACTTTTAAAACTTTGGGTGCAACATGTATTCTATATTAAACGCACACGACACTTGAAACTTATTTGAAACTTACTCTATCCATTTAAACATGAAACATGAAACTTGTGAATCTTGAGACTTTTTGTGCAATGTGAACGTTTAATTCTTGTGTGTAGTTCCGCCTTAACAATAGTAGCGCTATAGGAGTAATGCACCTCCCCGTTAGTCTTTGGGGTATTGTTAGGAGGAGACATATCAACCTCCCGTTAAACTTTGGGTTAGGTACTTTAAACGCATTGGGAAACTTGGGCTATCACATGGACTACGTAAACTAGCACGTTTAAACTATTTTATTATGTTCATGTTGGATATGAGTTTTTATTCTATTATGCTATGTAAACAAACTTGTATACTCGCTCTTTGCTTTTGCATTGAAACTCTATTTTAATACATGTTGCAGGTTGATTTTTGAAGTATGGATGATTCATGAAACAAGTTTAGGGTGGACTAGATACACACCTAGATTAATCTATCACTTTGTTGGTTATGTTATGTTATGAAACAAAGTTGTTATTTCCTTTTGAATTATGTATGACATTTAGTTTTGAAATGAAATTTAAATTTAAATTAATTATTGTCACATAGTGTTATGACGTTTTGAGCAATCTACACACTTCGTCTCATCCCGATGTTTCCGCCATCGGTTGGGGTGTGACAGATTGGTATCAGAGCCATAACTATAGGGAATTAGGAAAAATTGCCATGCTTTTGCCCTAATCTATAGTTCTAGGAATTTTGCCTCTTATTTGTTGTTTAAAACTTTTGTACTCTACCATGCATGCTTCCTAGCTATACTTTTGATTAAATTTATGTGCCTTCCCTAAGGCTAACACGAATACACTTATGCTATTTTTATACTCTTGTAACACCAACGAGAAGAATTTACCAAAATAGGCGTGAAACCCACAATTTGGTAAACGACTCTCATTCTACCTTTAATCTATTTGCACGAAATTTCACCATTAAGCTAGGAGTGACATCCACAACTTAATGGTAATTTCCATTTCAACTCTAGTGGACCCTCGTCAAAGTGTCAAAATTTTTTTTGATCGACGAGTACCAACCACATTTAGGGTACGAAATCGTCAAGTTAGGGGTGAAACCCGCATCTTGTCGATTAAGTCCCATTCCTTGATTTTTATTCTCGCCAAAGTCCCGAATGTTTCAATCATTTAGAGATGTGTAGTAACCGGAAGGGTAAGATACCGTTAATCGCTTCTCGACGAGAGTATCTTACTTATAGGCCAAAGCACAATATCTCTAATTCGAAAGAACTTTCGACCCACTTTGGAATAGTCGACGTTTCTCTACCCGAAACACTCCAATGTTTTATTGAGCCTCTCTTTTATGTATCTCAATTTATACATGATTTTTATACTTGGACGTTCGTTCATTTCAAAATGTCGTTTTAAACATTTCGCACGTTATCGCAATCACAAACAATAATAATCCCTCGTGAACAAACTAAATTTACAATGCTTTCGTTTATTCATGTTATGCTATGTGGAATTCATGACTATGCTATATGAAACGTTTGAACTTTTATGCTATGAAAATCAACTTGAACCTTTATGCTATGTGACTCTTTATGCTATGTGATCAATTTCGTTTTCATAAACAAACATTATGACCAAGTCTCACTCATTTCGTTCTTTAAATCTTAGATGTCTTCTCGTCTCTCCAACGCGTCTAAGAAGTCAAAGTCTCGCTCCACCAAGAAGATGATGGCTTTCATGGCCGATCAATTCGCTCGCGTCGTCCCAAAGGTCATTTCCGAGATTCGTGCATCTAAAACTCCTCACTCTTCCGTCGACTCTAAGGTCGAAATACGCAAGCCCGCCTCGTTCAACTTTAAGCATTTCTCTTCGTGCAATCCCAAGCCATTTACTGGCAATGATGGGGTGACCGCTATGCTTGAGTGGTTTGACAGCATAGAGGTCACATTCATCAATAGCGATTGCCCTGACGAACTCAAGACACGTAGCGCAACCGGGGTATTCCAAGCCCGCGCTCTTGAGTGGTGGTCAAATGAAAGAAACATACGTTCGAACGAGTTGGCTTATGCGTTGACCTGGGAGGAGACTAAGGCCCTAATGATGGGTGAGTTTTGTCCTCCGCATGAGCAAAGAAAGTTAGAGGAAGAATTCTGGGTATTAAAACAGATTGGTGATGACAACCTAGCTTACACCACCCGTTTCAAGCAACTTAGCTTCATTGTCCCTCACCTTGTTTCAACCCCTGATCGCAAGAAAAACAAGTATATCAATGGTTTACCCCCTAGTATGCGTGACACAATCGAGGCAGCCAAACTCGATAGCATCGAAGACATTTACCGTTTGGCCGCGTCTTTGAACAACAATCGCGTTCGCGATAAGCAAGCCGCAAACCCCGTTTCTTCTAAGCCAGCCCATCAAGTTACCCAACAATCGAATAACAATAGGGGAAAGAAGCGAAAGCAATCCAACCCCGTTTGTAACGCGATTGTGCCGCCTGTTAAACCCAATCCGCCTGTTAACCCAAATCCTGTTGCTCCTGTTGATGCCCCCAAGCCGTACACTGGGATTCACCCCAAGTGTACCACCTGTAACTTCCATCATCCCGCTAATGCTAGGTGTCTTCGTTGTGAAAATTGCAACCGTTATGGTCATACCATCAACTATTGTCGCCAAGGGCAGCCAGCTCAACAAGTTCAGCAAGCTCAACAAGCTCAGCAAGCTCAGCCAGCCCAACCTGCTCCTCAAAACGCAAGACCCGCTAGGGCGTGTTTCAAATGTGGGGATGTTAATCATCTTCGTCCCCAATGCCCTCAATGGATCCAAGAGCAGCAGCAGCCTCCTCGTGGACGCGTCTTCAACCTAAACGCAAATCAAGCACGCAACGACAATGATGTCGTTAACGGTACGTTTCTTGTTAACCATCTTTATGCTTCGATACTATTTGATACTGGTGCGGACAAAAGCTTTGTGTCCTTAGAATTCGAATCATTGTTAAAATGTGCACGCTCTAAGCTACCTAAGTCGTTTTCCGTTGAAGTCGCCAATGGCAAGTCTATCCTAGTCGATTCCATTCTCCTCGATTGTCGTCTTATTCTTAACGAGCACGTTTTCTCTATCGATCTCATACCCATGCAACTGGGTAGTTTCGACGTCATCATAGGCATGGATTGGCTTCAAAAGAATCATGCCGAAATCGCTTGTCACGAGAAATTCGTTCGCTTACCTCTTCCCTCTGGTGATGTTTTACATGTTTATGGAGACCGACCTTCAAGGGGACTAAAGTTGATGTCCTGCACACAAGCAAACAAGTACTACGCAAACAGTACTTTGCCTTTTTAGCCCACGTTGTGGAAGAAAAAGGCAAGGGAAAGAGCCTAAGTGATGTTTCAGTGGTGCGCGATCCCTGACGTCTTCCCTGAAGATTTGCCCGGTCCTCCTCCTCCTCGATCCGTTGATTTTCGTATTGATCTCGTACCTGGCGCAACTCCTGTTGCCAAGGCTCCTTATCGTCTTGCACCTTCCGAGATGCAAGAATTATCTTCGCAACTTCAAGAACTCCTCGAGAAGGGTTTCATTCGTCCAAGTACCTCTCCTTGGGGTGCTCCCGTGCTCTTCGTTAAAAAGAAAGATGGTTCCTTTCGCATGTGTATCGATTATCGTGAGCTCAACAAACTCACCGTCAAGAATCGTTACCCTCTTTCGCGTATCGACGACCTCTTTGATCAACTTCAAGGCGCTACCTGTTTCTCCAAAATCGATCTTCGTTCTGGTTATCATCAACTTCGAGTCCTCGAAGAGGACGTTCCCAAAACCGCTTTTCGTACTCGCTATGGACATTACGAGTTCGTGGTTATGCCTTTTGGCTTAACCAACGCACCCGCTGTGTTCATGGACCTCATGAATCGTGTTTGTAAACCTTACTTGGATCGCTTCGTAATCGTCTTTATTGACGATATCCTCATTTATTCTAAATCTCGAGCCGATCATGAGCGTCATCTTCGTCTTATACTCGAACTCTTGCGTAGTGAACGTTTATACGCTAAGTTCTCTAAATGCGAGTTTTGGATCAAAGAAGTTCAATTCCTTGGGCACGTTGTTAGTGAAAAAGGAATTCATGTCGACCCTTCAAAAATCGAAGCTGTGAAGAATTGGACCGCGCCTAAATCTCCTTCTGAAATCCGTTCCTTCTTAGGATTGGCGGGTTATTACCGTCGATTCATCTCGAATTTTTCAAAGATCGCCGTTCCTCTCACTTCGTTGACTCAAAAGGAGAAACCTTTGCTTGGGGTCCTGAGCAAGAGGAATCTTTTCAAACTCTCAAGGACTTGCTTTGCAACGCTCCTATTCTCGCTCTCCCTGATGGGACTGATGATTTCGTGGTGTATTGTGATGCATCAAATCGTGGTCTTGGTTGTGTGCTCATGCAACGAGACAAAGTCATCGCTTACGCCTCTCGCCAACTCAAAATACATGAGAAAAATTATACTACCCACGACCTCGAGCTTGGCGCAGTTGTTTTTGCGTTAAAGATTTGGCGACACTACCTATATGGTACTAAGTGTGTGGTTTTCACTGACCATAAGAGCCTGCAACACATCTTTGACCAAAAAGAACTCAATATGCGACAGCGACGTTGGGTGGAATTACTTAATGACTATGATTGCGAGATTCGCTACCATCCTGGTAAGGCGAATGTCGTGGCCGATGCACTTAGTCGTAAAGCTCACGTAGATGTCATTCGTTGTTTTCATATCTCGAGCGATCTTCACAATCGTATTCGTGAAGCGCAATACTCGTCTATCAATGAAGGTTCCATGGCTGTAGAAATACGTGGAGCTTCTGAAAGTCAACTCGTTTCGAAACCTGATGGTCTTCTCTATTGTTGTGATCGCGTCTGGATCCCAGATCGCGACAATCTTCGTGACCTTATCATGAACGAAGCACACAAATCTAGGTGCTCAATTCATCCTGGCGCCGACAAGATGTACCATAATCTACGTACATCCTATTGGTGGCCTGGTATGAAGAGAGACATTGCTGTGTACGTTTCCAAGTGTCTTACCTGTTCGAAAGTCAAAGCCGAGCATCAACGACCTTCTGGCCTACTCGAACAACCTGAGATCCCTGTTTGGAAATGGGATAGCATTGCGATGGACTTCATAACTAAACTTCCTCGTACACCTGCTGGTTACGATAGTATTTGGGTGGTCATTGATCGTTTGACCAAGTCCGCACAATTCATTCCCATTCGTGAGGATTTCAAGGTTGAACGACTTGCTCGTATCTATACCAATGAAGTCATACGCCATCATGGTGTTCCTCTCGACATCATTTCTGATCGTGATGGTCGATTCACTTCGCGTCTCTGGCAAACTTTTCAGTCCGCTATGGGTACTCATTTAAATCTCAGTACGGCCTTCCATCCTCAAACGGATGGACAGACTGAACGTACTATCCAAACCCCAGAGGACATGCTCCGTTCTTGTGTCATCGACTTTGGTGGTAGTTGGGATGTGCATTTACCTTTGATCGAGTTCTCGTACAACAATAGCTACCACTCTAGTATTCAAATGGCTCCTTTCGAGGCATTGTATGGTCGCAAATGCCGATCTCCTTTAAGCTGGCACGAGATTGGTGATAAGCATTTTTCTGGCCCTGAGATCATACAAGAGGCAACGGATAAGATTCTCCAAATCCGTGACAATCTGCTCAAGGCTCGAAATCGTCAAAAGAGGTATGCTGACAAGGGACGAAAACCAATGGAGTTCAACGTTGGGGACCATGTCCTACTCAAAGTATCTCCTTGGAAAGGAGTGGTCCGTTTTGGTAAAAAGGGAAAACTTGCCCCTCGTTATGTCGGTCCTTTCAAGATACTCGAAAGGATTGGTAAGGTGGCTTATCGACTCGACTTACCCCAAGAGCTCAGCAACGTTCATCCAACGTTCCACGTCTCGAACCTAAAGAGATGTCTCGCTAATGAAGGACTTCAAGTTCCTCTCGAAGATCTTCAAATCAACGATACTATGCATTTTGTGGAAAAACCAGTGGAAATCGTTGAGCAAGAAGTCAAGCTATTAAGGCGCAGCAAGATTCCTATCGTCAAAGTTAGATGGGAAGGAAAACGTGGCGCTGAATTTACATGGGAACTCAAAAAGGATATGAAGTCAAAGTATCCTCATCTCTTCCCTACGTCTTCCTAAATTTTGGGACGAAATTTCCTAAAGGAGGGGAGACTGTAACGCCCGGCTATTTTGTACTTTCCATTTATAGAAAGTTTGATTCGTAATTCTATTTTTGGAAACTTTGTATTCTTGTAATCGTTTCTTTCCTTGTAATCTTTATCAAATCGAGACTTGGATCATTAATGAAGCTTATATTTTGTTACATCTATGTTAAACGCATTCTATGTATACTCGTATGTTCAATTTGGTGAATCAGTCTATGTTTAATCGTGATTCTTGGAAACTATGTGCGAAACTTGTAATTAAACTAAACTTACGCATTGAACGTGTTTTGAACGAGAACGATACTTGGTTATGACATTTATACGCTTAAACTTACTTCGGTTATGATCATCATGCTTAACTACACCTTAAACTATGCTTTTACATCAAAACAAGTCCCTAAACTATCAAATATGCACCTAAAGGGATCAATTACAAACTTCAAGGGCTAAAGTGTAACAAAAACAAAAGTCGGACAACCACATCCGCCGCGCGACGCGAGGGTGCTAGGCGTCACGCGACGCCCTTGTTTCGGCAGAATGTGTTTTCTTGAGCTGATTGTGCACGAAATCCCATTAACCTAAACCACCCAATCACCTTTAATCCACCTCTAATCACCTCCAATCACCTTCTAACTCCTCCATTATAAATACCCACCTTCTCCAACCCATTTGACACTTTCACAACTCTCTAATCTTCACTAAACTACTCTCTAATCAGCTGAGAATCTGAGTTTTGGACAGATTCGTGAAGACTTACAAAAGTGAGTGTAACTTGCTCATTTCTCAACCAAATCACTTGGTTTTTCTTCCTATTGCCTTGTTATTTCCTTGGGTTTGAATCCTTGGTTTTTCCTTGGAAGAATCAGGCTTGGATTTGCCCTAAAATGGACTAAAACTTTCTGTTTTGTTTCAAACCTATGCAAACTCCATCTAACTTGTGTGAAACACATCTCAAACCAATGTCCTAATGCTTACAACCCCTCTCATGGTTGGTTAAGCTTAAAAACATGGTTGAGACATCTAAATTAGAGGTTAAAACCTCATAAACTTTCTGTTTTAATTAGGGTTTTACCCACAAGTAGTGTTCAAGTGTGAAGCTTGATGTATGTGTGATGGTTGGATTAGCTTGGGCTATCCTTCATAAGAATCCACTCATTACTTGATGTTTTACTATAGATTAGTTGTTGTTCATACCTTGATACTTGTATGTTCATGACCCTCCTTGTCGTTTATAACAACAAGCGTAGTGGTGAACAATAGAGGTGCCTAAATGGAAGCTTGTTCTTCCTACCTCATGTATGTATTCTATGACACAAAGAGGTACCTAAATGGAGACATTAATCTCCTACCTCATGCTTGAATCTTAAGACTTGTAAAACTATATAATATCTAAGTTATTCTATACGTATACATCTAAGTAACTAAGACTTGATGATGACTTAATAGTTATTTGTTAAGTGGACGTTACATCATCTATGACCATGCCCTTGTTACGACTCTAATGGATCTTAGAATCCATGAAATCATACCAACTCTTTTGAGTTTCAATAGTGTCAAGAACAAGAGTTATGTGTACAAGATGATTATTTTCACCTATGTTACTTTCTTTATATTTTAAACTCCGAATCTATAATCTTCCGTATACGCCAAACTCACACACCTACGTTTCCTTGTGTAGAAGGACAAGGTGCTCCAAACTAACTCATCTACAAACTTGCTCTCGGAACTTCAAGTCACCACTTGTAAACCGTGAGTATACTCGAACCCATTTCTACTTTTAACACTTTGGGTGCAACATGTATTCTATATTAAACGCACACAACACTTGAAACTTATTTGAAACTTACTCTATCCATTTAAACATGAAACATGAAACTTGTGAATCTTTAGACTTTTTGTGCAATGTGAACGTTTAATTCTTGTGTGTAGTTCCGCCTTAACAATAGTAGCGCTATAGGAGTAATGCACCTCCCCGTTAGTCTTTGGGGTATTGTTAGGAGGAGACATATCAACCTCCCGTTAAACTTTGGGTTTGGTACTTTAAACGCATTGGGAAACTTGGGCTATCACATGGACTACGTAAACTAGCACGTTTAAACTATTTTATTATGTTCATGTTGGATATGAGTTTTTATTCTATTATGCTATGTAAACAAACTTGTATACTTGCTCTTTGCTTTTGCATTGAAACTCTATTTTAATACATGTTGCAGGTTGATTTTTGAAGTATGGATGATTCATGAAACAAGTTTAGGGTGGACTAGATACACACCTAGATTAATCTATCACTTTGTTGGTTATGTTATGTTATGAAACAAAGTTGTTATTTCCTTTTGAATTATGTATGACATTTAGTTTTGAAATGAAATTTAAATTTAAATTAATTATTGTCACATAGTGTTATGACGTTTTGAGCAATCTACACACTTCGTCTCATCCCGATGTTTCCGCCATCGGTTGGGGTGTGACAAAGAAAATCAACAAAAAAAGTTGCACGATACCGTTGTTGTTCGTACGGTACCCGTGATCAGGGATGAACAAATGGTACCGGGTAGTAGTACCGAATTTCCTGAACTAAAAAAATTTCAAAATCAATTCGACACCGACTTTTGACGTTTTCTGTATCAGGTTGGTGTCGGTTTCTACCTTCATGTACTGGTTGACACAAACTTATCCAACTTAAAAAGTAAAGAAGATAAGAAAAGTATTAATAAACGATATATATTATTATAATATTTAAAACACTATTAATTGACTTTTATTATATATATATATATGTATAATGTTGCTTTCTATTATTTTGTTTTTGTAATAATTTTAATTTATCATGTACTTTCTATATTTCAATATAACTTTTTTGGATTATGAATTTTTCTAATTTTATTTAAATAATATTATTTAGGTATATTCATAGAGACGATCGACCAGCGTCTCATGAACGACCACTTAGTCAATACTTCAACAATAATTTTACCTTCACCCGTGAGATGTTTTAAATGGACAAAGAATTGTTTTTGCAAACCGTCGTTGATTTAGAGAGAAAGTAAGAGTACTTTAAATTGACCTTTGATAAAAGTTGTCGTCAGAGTTTTACAACGTTACATAAGTGTTAATATATAATAACACACATAATTATGCAAATAGTGTGATTATTCATTGAGTTTAATATAAAAATGACTTGTATTGTTTGGAATGATACTATTATTCCAGAAGATTTTGAAACTGAGTGGCATTCAATAATGTCTACTTTTGGATTGGAAAATCATGAATGGTTAAAATATATGTACGATCTTCGATTTGATTGGATACCCTCTTATTACGATAGAGAGAATTTGGCTGGTCATATGCGTACTACGTCTAGATGTGAAAGCGAGAATTACTTCTTTGGTCAGTTTTGTAATCCAAGATGTACACTTGTTGAATTTTTCACTCATTTTAAGACTGCAATGGATTTTCAAAGGCATGAGCATAGGAGGAATGATCATGATACCAGGTATATTCAGTCTGAGACCTGAAGTGACTTTGTATTGGAGAAACAAGCATCAGAAATATATACCAAAACAATTTTTAAAGATATTCAGATTGAAATTGATGTTACCATTACAAAGTGTATGTCAAAGACTCATGATACTGTGGGTGATGTTCAATATTATGACATAAAGGATTTCAAACAGCCATGCACATCTTTATTCAAGGTAATTTTTTAAATAAATATTGTTTTAAACATCTATTGCGTTTTATGTTTTTCATCATTAGTTGCGTTTTATCATTATGTTTATTGCGTTTTAATATTATATGATCATATACTTAATTTCTTTATTATATTTATTATTCATTGCGTTTTATATTACATTTCACTAATTTTATATAGTTTTTTAATTTTATTTACAGGTTCAATACAACAAACAAGAAGATGGTTTAAGTATAAGTTGTACTTGCAAACGGTTTGAACAATTTGGTATATTGTGCCGCCATATATTTTATGTTCTACGGTATGATGATATAACTGGGTTTCCTAGAAGATATGTTCTTAGAAGATGGATGAGAGATGTTGTTTCGAATGGCTCAATTTATTGCAATATTCGGTTTGATGAAATTGGTAGGAATAGTGAAATTGATAAAGTTTTTAGAGAAATCGTTGTAGCAAATGAATATGTGGTTAATAGGTTGATTGGGGATTTAGATGAGCTGTGTCATTACAGAGATCATATTAAAGGTTATATTGATAAAGCGGATGAGGTTATGGTGCGCCGCCTCTTAGTCGCAAAGATAGGTTTGCTGATATTGGAGGGAACTTAGAAAAGTCTGATTCTATGATTCGTGTCCCGATCAAATAAGGACAAAAGGATGCGGTGTACAAAAAAGGATTAAGTCTAATTGTGAGATTGCAATTCAGTAATCATCAAAGATCCAGAAATCATGCCGTGTATGTGGTGGAAAAGGTCATAACAGTCGCACATGTAAAGAGAAGGTTTCTTCTAAGGCTATAGGGTCTAGCAATACAATGTAAGTATGTATAAAAATTCTGATATTAATAAAAAAGAAAAAAAATTGTTATTGCGTTTTATGATGTATAGGTAACAGCTCTTTTTGTTGTTGCGTTTTGTGATATCCTACATAAATATAAGCTATTTTTGGTTAACCGCGTTTTATGATAACAACAATGTATTGTTATTGCGTTTTATACATACAACAATATACAACAAGTGAAATTTTTTGATTATTGCGTTTTATGATAACACATTACAAATTAAACATGAAGAGCAAGTGGATATCTTAAATATTGCGTTATATAGATGATGAAAGTTTAAAACAAAGATGATGTCCACAGCAATTGTTCGACCCCAGGGGGGCAGGGGTTTGTGTTCGGGAGGTTGGGGTTTGCAATTCAGAAAGGATTGGCGGCGCAGCTTGTTGCCCGTCTACCTTCTGTTTTGATGTAACTTAACAAGTTTTCTGGACTTTATTTATAATTGAAATGATTTATTTAAAAAAAATGTTTACAAACCACAAAATTACTTCTATCAGATAAAAACATCAAATAAAAATTACTAGCAAGATCAGCATCATGGATCAGAGTTTGTTTCTTCTTCAGATGAGTACCCTAAGCTTCCATTTGGGATTTCCTCATCACTTTCAGATTGAGTCCAAAGTTCAACCTGTGAGACTACTGCCTTCTGAAGCTTCTCTGCAAATTTGCTTGCAAAGTTGTTGATGATTGGAATTTCAGATAACTGCTTCAAAAAGCTTATATCCTCACTGGAAGATATGTCCTTTGGGTCGTATAGCTCCACATCACCATTGTCCCAAGTCACAGAAATTTTGAAAGTTTCTTCAATGAACTCCCAAGATGTAACTTGTGTTTCTTCAATTGCAGTTTGATTCGGATTTCCATACCTTTTGTGTAGAATTCTGAATAGTGCAGCTGTCTGATCTGTGTAACAAGATGTGGTATTCCTATTTCATTCATCCTTCTCAAAACATTCTCATTGTAGTTTTGAAGAACAGAAGCAATGGAATGGTATCTAATTTTTTGGCCATCAAGAAACTGAAGAACGAAATGTTCTCTTTGAACCCACCAAACTGATAGTTGTTGATTAGCCATTTAGGGTTTTTGTGTGTGTTTGTGGTTGGGTATTGGTGTATGAGGAATGTGAATATAATTTAGGGTTTTTGTTCTTATATAATGGATTGGTAGAGGGATTGGTATCAAGTGTTTTAATAATAATAATGATTATATTTCAGTTTTTTCTTTGAATTTATTGTTCTATCATACAATATTTTATCAGGAATCCAATAGGCTTTTTAAGGCTTTTTGTCTTATCAATTTCTTTTGTCATTAAGCTGTCAATTTTTTTTGTCTTATCATTTCCTCATTTATTATTATTTTATTTTATAACATTGCGTTTTAGAAAGAGTATAAAATACTAGTTTTATGATTGTCATTATTGTCACTAAGCCTTTATTTTTTTTGCGTTAGAAAAACAGTAAAAAAACATTTATTGCGTTATATAGATGTATTGCATATGTTTGGACATGAATAATTAGGAAACAGTTTGTATTGCGTTTTAGAATAAATAACATAAGTCAAACAACAAATAAATAGACAATGTTGAGTTTTAGCATACTATTAAAATGTTGCGTTTTATAATATGACAAAAAGAAAACAAGTGTATAAAATAAAATGTTGCCTTTTAGCATAATAGCATTTGAATATCTGTGTACCCTTTCTTTTAAACATATTATTTAAAAATTTTATTGATAAATTGTACAAATTTTTAAAATATCAATTCTATTTTGAATCATTGCGTTATATGACAAGACATGAAAAATAAAGACATTGTATTGCGTTTTAAAATAACAAACAATAAGTAGCATTTGTAACTCTAAGTATATGTTTTAAACAAAATATACCAACAAAATATTGCGTTATATGATAAATTAGAATAAAAGACAAAATATTGCGTTTTATAATAACTAGCATTTCTAAATCAAAGTAACTGTTTTAAACATGATAAATTCATAAACTAGCAAGAGCAAGCCTCTCTTTAATCCTTTCCAAACTAGTGTCATAAGAAAGTTTTTTAAGTTTTGCACTGAGTTTGGGAAACTTCTTTGAATCCTCAATAATATAATCTTTGCGTTCGTTGAGATCGAGGCAATAATATCTTTGTGATAAATTTTCTTCTTAAATCTTCAAGTTGTGTGGTCTGCTTGTTCACTTGTTTTTTGTTTTTACCCTTCTTGATAATTGCAGGTTCTTCATATTCCTCATGAAACCCACAATTCCATTTTTCGACTTCTTCACCGTTATAACATTCCATATGACGCATAAAGAATATACCACAGTCAATGCCGTTATCTTTTGTCATCCATTTCATCTCCATTCTAACAGGTTTTATGCCCTTTATATCATCTGCATTTTCATGACCAACAGATTTAAGGTAACATGCCAAAGCATTCCTCTACAAAAAAAAAAAAAAAAAAAACAAAAAGATTATGTGGTTTATATTGTGTTTTAAAAGCATAACTCGGAAAACTTACTGTCTTTTCAGGCACATCACCATATTTTTGTTTATTTGTGACCTCTTTTGCACTGTTGTCAATGATGATTATTTGTTTCTCTTCAAGATTGAATGAGATCACAAAGAAATGCTCTACATGGAGAATCGGGACAAGGATAATTTTAAAATCGTTTATGCTTTTTAACTTTCCACCTTGAAGAATTTTTTCTATGTTCTTTGTGAACTCTTCTATCATTTTTTCTTCCTTTTCATTCAATGAGAAAGCCTGCATAACAATAAATAAATCAAAATATTAATTGCGTTTTATGAAGGTAATAAAACATACAGTTGCGTTTTATAAAACTTCATTCAAACAAAGTTCACATTGCGTTTTATGAAAGAAATAAAACTGACAATTGCGTTTTATATAACTTTATTCAATCAAACTTCAAAAAACTTCATTAAGCATATATTATTTGTATAAAACAGACAAATTGCATTTTACAGATCTTACCAGCATTCGAATAGTACAGAAAAATCTTGGAGTTTTGTTGTCTTTTGATCTTCTTTTTTCTTCTTCATTCAAAATATATGCCCAACAATTGATTACTTCTCCTGTTATTTCCAATTCTGGCCTCATTGTTTCTACACCATATCTCGACAGAAATACATGATCACTAATTTCAAAGAGAGTGTCCCTGCAAAAAAAAAATAATTAAATTATAATATTTGATTTTTGTTTTGTGTTAGTGTATATAAATGCTTTTGTACGTTATTTCTCCTTCTGCATGGAAAGCATATCCCGATATGTTGTTTTCGTTTGCTGTTCTTGCTTCGTTCATTGCTATTTGTCTTTGATAGTATGGTGAAAATAATACTTCTGCTACATTTTTCTGTCGATTTGGTCCTACTATCTTTGTGATTATTTGTTCTGTTTTGTTGATATCACTTGTTGGTTGTTCTTCCTAAACAGATTTTGCAGGTGTTTTATACGGATCTTCTTGTGGGTTGAGGAATGATGTGTTTTGAATCAGATCACTGATTTCTTTTTCAGTATTCTATTCTTCAATTCTATCTAACATTGTTTGTATCCCAGTAATTTGAATACATGTTTCAACTGCTTTTTCGCTTGTTTTATTTTCAGATTCCGTTGGGTTTTCAGATTGTGCAGCGTGGCGAGTAGTATCATCTTCCACTTCATTTTCATCCACATTTGAAGACAATTGAGAAATTTTCAAATCAAAGGATGGTACCTCACCATTTTGAATTTTTTTTTTTGATTTGATTTTTTTTTCTGCTTCATCTGTCTTTTTGATTATCTCCAATATTAATGATGGAGTTTCTTCGCAAGGGTTTTCAATGTGTGTTTGCAGACTTGATGTAGGTTCTTTCTCAATGATTTTTTTATGGATTTGAGGGTTGGACTACAACTGTGTTATCTTCATTGCGTTTTGTAGCATCCTCATTGCGTTTTACAATCAATGGAAATGAAGTGATTTGATTCTCCGTGTCTTCATTTTGACTCAAATTTAGAAATCTTGATGGTGTTTCGATCATAGTTGAATCAATACTAACTTTCTTGTGCTTTTTAGCTTGATCGTTGCATTTTTCCATCAATGAAGCCCATTCGTTTATTTTGTTATGAACAATTTCACTATTTGGATATTCTTCAATAATCTCATCTATGCGTGATTGAATGCTTTCCAAAATTTCTTCAAATCCTTTAAAATGATAATCCAAGGCAGTCACAACATTTTCTTCATTGGAGTTTTTACCTTCAATGTTCTTCATATTTCAATCGCCACTTTTTGTTGAATGAATGTCAGAAAGACCTTCACTTTGATTTTGTGATGGCATGAAATTACGCAATCGGCATTGACTGTCTACCCATAATTTAGCTTTATTTCCTTCTGATGGTTTTATGAAGAATTGCCCCCATGATCCTCCACTTTCTGTTTGTGTTTTTTCAGTTTCATTGGTTTTAAGTTGGCTGTTTTGAGCATCCTCTTGTTCAATCCAGTGTATTGCAGCTTTAAGTAAGGTGTTTCCTTCTTTTATCTCTTCTGAGTTGATTTGGATGTTTGGTTGTTCTTCAACATCGTCTTCATCTTTTTCTTCGGATTCATCTTGACAAATTTCTTCTTTTTCATTGTCGGATTCAGATGGATAAACATAAAATTCATCCTCCTCCTCCTAATCTTTCTTTTTTTGTTTATTCTTTCTGACATTTTTCTCTTTTTTCTTTGTATCCTTTACAAACTCTCCCCTCATTTAGCGCAACAATTTCCAATTCATCTTCAAATCCTTGTTTTTTGTAAGCATATATAATCTGTATGAATCATTGCGTTTTAAATAAATACTCAATACTAATTTTGTTGCGTTTTATAATATAAATCATTGTAAACAACCTACACAAATAATTTTTTGTAACTTTATACACATTGCGTTTTAAGCAAGCATTGCGTTTTAATCAAGCATATTTTGAACAGAGCATTTAAATAAGTCATTGCATTTTGTACCTTCATAAACGTTGCGTTTTAAACAAACAAATGTTAAACAAATAATATAAACAAGTCATTGCGTTTTGTAACTTTATATACATTGCGTTTTAATCAAACATATACTAAACAAAGAATATAAACAAGCAGTCTAAACAAGCATTTAGCATAATATGTAGCAATAATGCAAGATCAGATTTCATACCGCTAACAATCCAATAGGTCCATTGAAGGTCTTGTCATTTCCAGGCCATTGTCTTCTTGTACGCCTTAAAACATTCAGAATATATTCACACCAATTAAAATCTTGGGTTTTTTTTGTCACTTTTCATCGATGGTAAGAATCTTTGGTTAACATTACTACTTTTCATTGCCTATGCCATGATCGTAAGAAATATAACCAAGAAGTTTAGTTTGAACAGTCTTCCAAGCTCATTTCTTGATTTTAAATATTTAATCAAGTTGGCAACATACATTCTCTTCAAAATATCTTTGCTGAATTGACCGCGCCAGAATTTAATTGTAAGATCAGTTTCTTTTGGTCTCAGTTTTTCCTCAATTTTATTTTTCCATTTGGTATTTGAAATACCTTTTGGATCAATTCAGCCGTGATCTTAATCTTTTCATCTCCAGTATTTATCTCATCATTTTCAGCATCAAAGTTTTTTACCAGCCAATATCCGAATTTGCGTGGAACTGAATGCAACTTGAATGATAGTATGCTGCCAAACCCTATTTCCCTAACAACTTTCTTTTGCTCTTTTGACAAATTTTCAATATAATCTGTGAGATTATTGACTGCACATCTTATGCTGATTTTTTTTCCGTCGTAATCATAATATGGTTGTTCTTCTGGTTGTTCTTCTGTTTTATCTTTCCTCAATGATCTCTTTGGTTTTGATTCTGACTTTTCCTTCTTTTGATATTTTGTCTGTTTCACTCTTGGTGGTGGATCAACAAAATCATCATCTGATATATTCAAGTGTTTTAGAAACATATATATTTTTTTTTCATGAAATTATGTTTAATGCGTTTTATGTTACCTGAATTTACTTGTTGTTGTTCAGAACTATGCAGAACTATAGCTCCCCTAGTATTTTCATCTTTTGAAACAGAATCTGTATCTTCTGAAGATTCAATCACCACTTTCTTTCTTCTCCTTTTTTGTTTTTCCTCTTGTTTTTTATCTTTAAACAAAATAATGAAACAATGTCAATTAACAAATTTAAGATAAAATGCATTAGTTAACAATATAAAGATAAAAAGCAGTAGTTCACAGTTTTAAGATAAAACGCAATACTTTACATATATTAAATTAACTCAGCAAATTAACCTTACATAATCTCATTTTGTTTTTTATAATATTTTAAAATAAAACGCATTAGTCAAGGAAAAAAAAAGCATTTGAGACAATATTATGATAAAACGCAATAGTTAACAACACATGTATCTCAACAAATACAAAGATAAGATAAAACGCAATGTTTGAAAATTTGATGTGTGTAAAATGCAACATATAAATTACATCAAATGAGGCATAAAACTAACCCTTTTTAAGTACTAATGTTGGAAAAAGTGTGCTTTTGTCTTCCTTTTGTATTTTCAGGGTTAAAAGAGCTTAAATGAACAAAAGAAGCAAAAATGTAGCCAAATCCAACATAAATACAAAGAAAAGGAAGAAATGTGGCATGCCCGACTCCTCGACAGCATCTCCCAAAGCAAAAACAAGAAGAAAGCTGAGCATGGGGTTGTGCCCAGCTGAGCATGGGGCTGTGCCCAGTTGAACACGGGGCTGTGTCCAGCGGACACGGGGCGTGTCCAGCTCAACACGGGGCCGTGCTCAGCGAACACGGGGCAGTGTCCAGAATGGTCAACCCTGGCACAAAAGACAAAGTGGTAGAAGCTTCTATTGCCCACCACGGGGCCGTGCCCAGCGGACACGGGGGCGTGGTCAGAGTGCTGCAGGTGCATTTATTGTAATTGCGAATTACAATTAATGAAGAGAGAGAGTGTCAGACGGGCACGGGGCCGTGTCCAGCGGACACGGGGCCGTGCCCAGGCTTCTGTTCAGCCTATAAATAGGAGTGCTTGGCTTCATTTCAACTCATCCCTTGGCACACCACCTCTCTCACACTTCATCCACCACCCACCACCACCATAACACCATCATCCACCACCATCATCCATTGTCCATCGTAGAGTGTGTGAGTCGTCTCGGGATCCAAGATTGATCGTAAGAGTTCTTGACAATCAAGGCCATGTTTGCCTAAGTCTCTTACATCACTTGGTGAAGACAAGTGTTTAGTATAATACTTTTTATTTTTAATCTTTTGCACTTTTTATTTGGTTTTGTATTAATGACTTTAATAACTAGTTACTTATGTTGAAGGTGATCTTTCCTTATCGTTTGTCCGTGGTGTCTTGGCGTTATTTTACTGTCTATATAAAATAAAAGATTTTCACCATTCATATCTCCACGGTCTATATGGAGGTATGTTGGCTACCTGGTCGGGGGTTAAGGGAACGGTTTGGTAAGGGTCTTGCCCTTGTTCAGCGTTTAGAGGTCCTGCTTGGGACCTGGGTCAAATTTAGTAGGATCTCCTTCAATGCCCATAGGTATTGAATGGCGGGGATCCAAACTCTTTGACCCCCTCATAAGCTAACTACTATTAATACTATAACCCGGCTATTTAGGACTGTATCCCTGCTGACTCAGACTACTTAGCCGAGGGTAACGTCACCGCCAAAAGCGGGGCCTACCATAATTTGCATTAATAACTTAATTCATTATCTTTCAATAATCCGACCCTTTAGGATTGTATCCTTGCTGACTCAAACTACTGGGTTGAGGGTAACGTCGCCTTCAAAAGAGGGGCCTACTACAATAACTAAGATAATCTCTTAAACAAGTGCAAAAGTGCGAAAATAATCAAAGGTTATACTAATACACGTGTCGGATCCAAGTGATTCATCTTGTCTATCTGTTTTTATTTTATTTTATTTTTCAGCATTTAGTTAGTTTTTATTTTTCTTAGTTTAAAACATTTTTCTAACTTTTTGATTTGATTAGACGTTGAGGATAAACCGGTATTAAAAGCTCTTGTGTCCTTGGACGACCTCGGTATCTTACCAACACTATACTACGTCCACGATGGGTGCACTTGCCCATATGTGTGTTTAGTGTTAGTGAATATCGTGTTTTATAAATTTAAAACTTGGCTAAAAGTGTAAAAAGGGCTTAAATAAACATCTAAAAATATATTACACTACACACGCATCAAGTTTTTGGCGCCGTTGCCGGGGACACAAGGATTTTAAGAAAGCTTAAAATCGACGGCCTAATCAGTTTTTCAAAACCTTTTCAAAACGCGCGCATTTTTCTGCATTTTAGTTTAGTTTTGCATTTACAGTAGCTTGAACACGGGGCCGTGCTCGCTGAACACGCCCCCGTGCTGCATATTTTTAGAGTAGATACCCAGATACAGAGTCTGACCACGGGGCCGTGTTCACTCAACACGCCCCCGTGCTCAACGTGACCAGTTAATTTAATTAAAACGCCCAGATACAGTCCCTGAACACGGGGCCGTGTTCACTCAACACGGGGCCGTGTCTAGCTTCTGTTTCCGTCTTATTTTTTTGTTTTCTGGTCCCGAGACTCAGTTGTGGTCTGTTGAGTGATTCTTATGGATCAATACTCAAGAGGTTACAACTACACCTATGATGAAGATGATTATAGGGGTAATTATTGCACTAATTGTCGTAACGCACGCTCGGTTCAATATAATAACTCATATCAACCATCCAATTCATACAACCATTATGAGGAGCCCAGGTACGAGCCATCAACTTCATACACATCCTATGAAGACCAAAGGTATGAACCTACTCCCTCATACTCATATTTTGATGAACCAAGGTATGAGCCTTCATACTCATACTTTGAAGATTCAACATATGAGCCACCACCTTCATACTCTTATTATGAGGAACCATGGCGTGAACAACCCACCTCATATGAGTACTATGAAGAACAAAGTTTCGACCCTCATCCATCATATACTTACAATGAAGAACAATGGTGTGAACCATCTACTTCATATGAGTACTATGAGGAACCAAGGATCGAACAACCGGATTCAAGCTTTGAGGATCCAAATTCTTTCAATCTCACCGAAGTGACCAATAGGATATTAGAACACATTAAAACTATTGAACGTTGCATAAAAGAATCTCGCGCAAAGGAAGAGGAATCCCGCGCAAGAGAAGAGCTAAAAAATGATAATAACGTAGAGATAGTTGAAAGTGTAAAAATGGAAGAACAAGAAAGTGAAAAACCGACACATGAGTTAAACAACGAAAATGGTGAGTCCGACAATGTTAAAATTCAAGAAGAGTCTAATTTTGAAGAAATTAACCTCTTGCCACCTACTTTCGAAAATCATTGTTTAATAACCCCTCATGCCAAGTTTTTAAAAGAGTTAAACACTAGTGCTAAAATCAAATACTTAGTAAGTGTTAAGTTAACTAATGATCAAACCTCGCTAATAAAAGAAGACCCTTTTGAAATTAACATTACACCGGTTCCATGTTTCTTTCAAAATTCCTTTATTAGTAATATCACCATTGATAAAGATCTTTGTGTTAACATAATGCCTAACTATATTTTTGAAAAATTAAGTGTTAGTGATTTTACTCCACTTCAAATACCCATTTTTCTATCCGATCGGAAAGTAATAAAATCAATCGGTGTAGTTGAGGATTTCTTGGTTCAAACAAATCAAATGGTTATTCCAACCGACTTTGTCATCCTCGATGACACTCCTCTAGTCTTGGGAAAACCTTTTGTAAAAACTCATGACGCTTTGAAAAACCGGAAGTTTAATAATCTACCTCTTCAATTAGGGGCATTCAAAAGGAGCATAGATCTTGAGCGCTCAATGAAATATCCTTTTGGCAATAATGACCCCCTAATTGAAGATGAGCCTGAACCACCCGATAAGGAGGGTCTAGCCAAGGACCCTTATAAACGTGGCGCACCACGGAGGCATTCCGCGGAACTATCCTTAGTTTTAGATTAGTTTAACTTTTATGCTTTCTAGTTTAGTTTTAATTTGCAGGAATAAAACACACTCGGGATGGTGAAGGATACTAAGGGAAGCTTGAACCAACACCCCATGCGCAAAAACAGAGCCTCTCGACAATTTTTCTTCATTACTGCAAGTTCAGCACGGGGCCGTGCTCACCCAACACGCCCCCATGCCCAAAAATCTGCAGAAATGCCCAGTTCAGGTACCTGGACACGGGGCCGTGCTCACTGAACACGCCCCCGTGCCCAGCCTTCTGTTTACTTTTGGTACTGGCAGTCTGGACATGGGGCCGTGTTCAGCCAACACCACCCCGTGTTCAGCTACCCAGTACCATAAAATCTTGTTTTTAACCCACTTTTACACATTTTAATCAACCGAAAAACTTATTTTTGGGACACATTGAGGACAATGTGTAATTTAAGTGTGGGGGGATGCTAAAACCTTGAATTTTGCAAGTCCTAATAACAAGCCTTACACAAAACTCTATTGGAACCGCTAATCACCCCAAATTTTTTTTCAAAAACTTTTTATTTTTTTTACTTGTCTTGGTTTAATTTGGGAATAACAAGTTCTATAAAGGTTATATTTTTATAAATTTACAACCGATAGCGTCGTGATAAAAAGAACCAACATAAGAAAATTATGAAAAGGCATGACAAATCTAGTTAAAATTTAATTATATATACTTGATCACATTATAAACCCATTCCCACAAAAGTGAGTTTTGAGCCTTTATTGAGCATACAAATATACATCTTTAAACTAAATGCTCATTTTTCGTTTCTTGTGTGAATAGCCGCTTGGTTTCTTATGACTCTAGAACTTGCCACGACGATACATTCCCGGTCCTTATCAACTTAAACCCGAGTAAGTAAATGATGGAGGCATTAGGACTAACCTTTTTTCTTTCAACACCATTATTTTTCTTTTTTTTACCACCTACCCAAAATCCCCCTAGTTAACCCCTTTGAGCCTAAACCTTTTCGTTTCTTCCCCCAAAACAAACACCCTTTACCCACCAAAACCTTTTTCATTTTAAACCCTTTATTTTAGTAACAAAGCTCGGTTTTCTTGTGACACAAAAAAAAAGAGAAAAAAAAAAGAAGAAGAAAAAAATGAAGTTAGCAATAAACAAACAAGCTCATCAAAAGAAACCTTGTTTGAAAAATGCTTCATTAGAATTAAAAAAAAAAGAAAAAAAAGAAAAAAAAAAACAAAGTGTTTTACGAAAACCGACGCTTTTTACGCTTTTCGCCCTTTTACTAACCACTAACCCAACCACCCACCTTTAGCCCAAGCCTAACCCTTCACCCAAAAAGTCCTCTTGATATTTACAAAGGTATAAAGTTAAAAAGGAGGAGGATTGATTGCTTGGCAAGCTTATGGTAGGAATAAGTTCCATGCCGCTCTCGAGTGATTCACTAAAAATACACCTTCGGCCGAGTGTTGAGTGATCCCCCGTGAGGTATGTGAACTTGTATATAAATGAATTTTTAAAGAGGCATGTTATGCCCAAATAAGTAATTTCTCTTATGAAACGTTCTAAATAAATCATAACGAATAGGACTGTAAATAGTATGAAAATAAAACCCAATAAAGATTCTTGGATTCCCAACACTCAAAGACAAGCCCAAAACCTTCTCTTCTACCCATTCCATTTGGGAGTGTAAGCCACATATTAAAGAGTTTTGCTTGAGGACAAGCAAAGATTCAAGTGTGGGGGTATTTGATGTGTGTAAAATGCAACATATAAATTACATCAAATGAGGCATAAAACTAACCCTTTTTAAGTACTAATGTTGGAAAAAGTGTGCTTTTGTCTTCCTTTTGTATTTTCAGGGTTAAAAGAGCTTAAATGAACAAAAGAAGCAAAAATGTAGCCAAATCCAACATAAATACAAAGAAAAGGAAGAAATGTGGCATGCCCGACTCCTCGACAGCATCTCCCAAAGCAAAAACAAGAAGAAAGCTGAGCATGGGGTTGTGCCCAGCTGAGCATGGGGCTGTGCCCAGCTGAACACGGGGCTGTGTCCAGCGGACACGGGGCGTGTCCAGCTCAACACGGGGCCGTGCTCAGCGAACACGGGGCAGTGTCCAGAATGGTCAGCCCTGGCACAAAAGACAAAGTGGTAGAAGCTTCTATTGCCCACCACGGGGCCGTGCCCAGCGGACACGGGGGCGTGGTCAGAGTGCTGCAGGTGCATTTATTGTAATTGCGAATTACAATTAATGAAGAGAGAGAGTGTCAGACGGGCACGGGGCCGTGTCCAGCGGACACGGGGCCGTGCCCAGGCTTCTGTTCAGCCTATAAATAGGAGTGCTTGGCTTCATTTCAACTCATCCCTTGGCACACCACCTCTCTCACACTTCATCCACCACCCACCACCACCATAACACCATCATCCACCACCATCATCCATTGTCCATCGTAGAGTGTGTGAGTCGTCTCGGGATCCAAGATTGATCGTAAGAGTTCTTGACAATCAAGGCCATGTTTGCCTAAGTCTCTTACATCACTTGGTGAAGACAAGTGTTTAGTATAATACTTTTTATTTTTAATCTTTTGCACTTTTTATTTGGTTTTGTATTAATGACTTTAATAACTAGTTACTTATGTTGAAGGTGATCTTTCCTTATCGTTTGTCCGTGGTGTCTTGGCGTTATTTTACTGTCTATATAAAATAAAAGATTTTCACCATTCATATCTCCACGGTCTATATGGAGGTATGTTGGCTACCTGGTCGGGGGTTAAGGGAACGGTTTGGTAAGGGTCTTGCCCTTGTTCAGCGTTTAGAGGTCCTGCTTGGGACCTGGGTCAAATTTAGTAGGATCTCCTTCAATGCCCATAGGTATTGAATGGCGGGGATCCAAACTCTTTGACCCCCTCATAAGCTAACTACTATTAATACTATAACCCGGCTATTTAGGACTGTATCCCTGCTGACTCAGACTACTTAGCCGAGGGTAACGTCACCGCCAAAAGCGGGGCCTACCATAATTTGCATTAATAACTTAATTCATTATCTTTCAATAATCCGACCCTTTAGGATTGTATCCTTGCTGACTCAAACTACTGGGTTGAGGGTAACGTCGCCTTCAAAAGAGGGGCCTACTACAATAACTAAGATAATCTCTTAAACAAGTGCAAAAGTGCGAAAATAATCAAAGGTTATACTAATACACGTGTCGGATCCAAGTGATTCATCTTGTCTATCTGTTTTTATTTTATTTTATTTTTCAGCATTTAGTTAGTTTTTATTTTTCTTAGTTTAAAACATTTTTCTAACTTTTTGATTTGATTAGACGTTGAGGATAAACCGGTATTAAAAGCTCTTGTGTCCTTGGACGACCTCGGTATCTTACCAACACTATACTACGTCCACGATGGGTGCACTTGCCCATATGTGTGTTTAGTGTTAGTGAATATCGTGTTTTATAAATTTAAAACTTGGCTAAAAGTGTAAAAAGGGCTTAAATAAACATCTAAAAATATATTACACTACACACGCATCAAGTTTTTGGCGCCGTTGCCGGGGACACAAGGATTTTAAGAAAGCTTAAAATCGACGGCCTAATCAGTTTTTCAAAACCTTTTCAAAACGCGCGCATTTTTCTGCATTTTAGTTTAGTTTTGCATTTACAGTAGCTTGAACACGGGGCCGTGCTCGCTGAACACGCCCCCGTGCTGCATATTTTTAGAGTAGATACCCAGATACAGAGTCTGACCACGGGGCCGTGTTCACTCAACACGCCCCCGTGCTCAACGTGACCAGTTAATTTAATTAAAACGCCCAGATACAGTCCCTGAACACGGGGCCGTGTTCACTCAACACGGGGCCGTGTCTAGCTTCTGTTTCCGTCTTATTTTTTTGTTTTCTGGTCCCGAGACTCAGTTGTGGTCTGTTGAGTGATTCTTATGGATCAATACTCAAGAGGTTACAACTACACCTATGATGAAGATGATTATAGGGGTAATTATTGCACTAATTGTCGTAACGCACGCTCGGTTCAATATAATAACTCATATCAACCATCCAATTCATACAACCATTATGAGGAGCCCAGGTACGAGCCATCAACTTCATACACATCCTATGAAGACCAAAGGTATGAACCTACTCCCTCATACTCATATTTTGATGAACCAAGGTATGAGCCTTCATACTCATACTTTGAAGATTCAACATATGAGCCACCACCTTCATACTCTTATTATGAGGAACCATGGCGTGAACAACCCACCTCATATGAGTACTATGAAGAACAAAGTTTCGACCCTCATCCATCATATACTTACAATGAAGAACAATGGTGTGAACCATCTACTTCATATGAGTACTATGAGGAACCAAGGATCGAACAACCGGATTCAAGCTTTGAGGATCCAAATTCTTTCAATCTCACCGAAGTGACCAATAGGATATTAGAACACATTAAAACTATTGAACGTTGCATAAAAGAATCTCGCGCAAAGGAAGAGGAATCCCGCGCAAGAGAAGAGCTAAAAAATGATAATAACGTAGAGATAGTTGAAAGTGTAAAAATGGAAGAACAAGAAAGTGAAAAACCGACACATGAGTTAAACAACGAAAATGGTGAGTCCGACAATGTTAAAATTCAAGAAGAGTCTAATTTTGAAGAAATTAACCTCTTGCCACCTACTTTCGAAAATCATTGTTTAATAACCCCTCATGCCAAGTTTTTAAAAGAGTTAAACACTAGTGCTAAAATCAAATACTTAGTAAGTGTTAAGTTAACTAATGATCAAACCTCGCTAATAAAAGAAGACCCTTTTGAAATTAACATTACACCGGTTCCATGTTTCTTTCAAAATTCCTTTATTAGTAATATCACCATTGATAAAGATCTTTGTGTTAACATAATGCCTAACTATATTTTTGAAAAATTAAGTGTTAGTGATTTTACTCCACTTCAAATACCCATTTTTCTATCCGATCGGAAAGTAATAAAATCAATCGGTGTAGTTGAGGATTTCTTGGTTCAAACAAATCAAATGGTTATTCCAACCGACTTTGTCATCCTCGATGACACTCCTCTAGTCTTGGGAAAACCTTTTGTAAAAACTCATGACGCTTTGAAAAACCGGAAGTTTAATAATCTACCTCTTCAATTAGGGGCATTCAAAAGGAGCATAGATCTTGAGCGCTCAATGAAATATCCTTTTGGCAATAATGACCCCCTAATTGAAGATGAGCCTGAACCACCCGATAAGGAGGGTCTAGCCAAGGACCCTTATAAACGTGGCGCACCACGGAGGCATTCCGCGGAACTATCCTTAGTTTTAGATTAGTTTAACTTTTATGCTTTCTAGTTTAGTTTTAATTTGCAGGAATAAAACACACTCGGGATGGTGAAGGATACTAAGGGAAGCTTGAACCAACACCCCATGCGCAAAAACAGAGCCTCTCGACAATTTTTCTTCATTACTGCAAGTTCAGCACGGGGCCGTGCTCACCTAACACGCCCCCATGCCCAAAAATCTGCAGAAATGCCCAGTTCAGGTACCTGGACACGGGGCCGTGCTCACTGAACACGCCCCCGTGCCCAGCCTTCTGTTTACTTTTGGTACTGGCAGTCTGGACATGGGGCCGTGTTCAGCCAACACCACCCCGTGTTCAGCTACCCAGTACCATAAAATCTTGTTTTTAACCCACTTTTACACATTTTAATCAACCGAAAAACTTATTTTTGGGACACATTGAGGACAATGTGTAATTTAAGTGTGGGGGGATGCTAAAACCTTGAATTTTGCAAGTCCTAATAACAAGCCTTACACAAAACTCTATTGGAACCGCTAATCACCCCAAATTTTTTTTCAAAAACTTTTTATTTTTTTTACTTGTCTTGGTTTAATTTGGGAATAACAAGTTCTATAAAGGTTATATTTTTATAAATTTACAACCGATAGCGTCGTGATAAAAAGAACCAACATAAGAAAATTATGAAAAGGCATGACAAATCTAGTTAAAATTTAATTATATATACTTGATCACATTATAAACCCATTCCCACAAAAGTGAGTTTTGAGCCTTTATTGAGCATACAAATATACATCTTTAAACTAAATGCTCATTTTTCGTTTCTTGTGTGAATAGCCGCTTGGTTTCTTATGACTCTAGAACTTGCCACGACGATACATTCCCGGTCCTTATCAACTTAAACCCGAGTAAGTAAATGATGGAGGCATTAGGACTAACCTTTTTTCTTTCAACACCATTATTTTTCTTTTTTTTACCACCTACCCAAAATCCCCCTAGTTAACCCCTTTGAGCCTAAACCTTTTCGTTTCTTCCCCCAAAACAAACACCCTTTACCCACCAAAACCTTTTTCATTTTAAACCCTTTATTTTAGTAACAAAGCTCGGTTTTCTTGTGACACAAAAAAAAAGAGAAAAAAAAAGAAGAAGAAAAAAATGAAGTTAGCAATAAACAAACAAGCTCATCAAAAGAAACCTTGTTTGAAAAATGCTTCATTAGAATTAAAAAAAAAAGAAAAAAAAGAAAAAAAAAAACAAAGTGTTTTACGAAAACCGACGCTTTTTACGCTTTTCGCCCTTTTACTAACCACTAACCCAACCACCCACCTTTAGCCCAAGCCTAACCCTTCACCCAAAAAGTCCTCTTGATATTTACAAAGGTATAAAGTTAAAAAGGAGGAGGATTGATTGCTTGGCAAGCTTATGGTAGGAATAAGTTCCATGCCGCTCTCGAGTGATTCACTAAAAATACACCTTCGGCCGAGTGTTGAGTGATCCCCCGTGAGGTATGTGAACTTGTATATAAATGAATTTTTAAAGAGGCATGTTATGCCCAAATAAGTAATTTCTCTTATGAAACGTTCTAAATAAATCATAACGAATAGGACTGTAAATAGTATGAAAATAAAACCCAATAAAGATTCTTGGATTCCCAACACTCAAAGACAAGCCCAAAACCTTCTCTTCTACCCATTCCATTTGGGAGTGTAAGCCACATATTAAAGAGTTTTGCTTGAGGACAAGCAAAGATTCAAGTGTGGGGGTATTTGATGTGTGTAAAATGCAACATATAAATTACATCAAATGAGGCATAAAACTAACCCTTTTTAAGTACTAATGTTGGAAAAAGTGTGCTTTTGTCTTCCTTTTGTATTTTCAGGGTTAAAAGAGCTTAAATGAACAAAAGAAGCAAAAATGTAGCCAAATCCAACATAAATACAAAGAAAAGGAAGAAATGTGGCATGCCCGACTCCTCGACAGCATCTCCCAAAGCAAAAACAAGAAGAAAGCTGAGCATGGGGTTGTGCCCAGCTGAGCATGGGGCTGTGCCCAGCTGAACACGGGGCTGTGTCCAGCGGACACGGGGCGTGTCCAGCTCAACACGGGGCCGTGCTCAGCGAACACGGGGCAGTGTCCAGAATGGTCAGCCCTGGCACAAAAGACAAAGTGGTAGAAGCTTCTATTGCCCACCACGGGGCCGTGCCCAGCGGACACGGGGGCGTGGTCAGAGTGCTGCAGGTGCATTTATTGTAATTGCGAATTACAATTAATGAAGAGAGAGAGTGTCAGACGGGCACGGGGCCGTGTCCAGCGGACACGGGGCCGTGCCCAGGCTTCTGTTCAGCCTATAAATAGGAGTGCTTGGCTTCATTTCAACTCATCCCTTGGCACACCACCTCTCTCACACTTCATCCACCACCCACCACCACCATAACACCATCATCCACCACCATCATCCATTGTCCATCGTAGAGTGTGTGAGTCGTCTCGGGATCCAAGATTGATCGTAAGAGTTCTTGACAATCAAGGCCATGTTTGCCTAAGTCTCTTACATCACTTGGTGAAGACAAGTGTTTAGTATAATACTTTTTATTTTTAATCTTTTGCACTTTTTATTTGGTTTTGTATTAATGACTTTAATAACTAGTTACTTATGTTGAAGGTGATCTTTCCTTATCGTTTGTCCGTGGTGTCTTGGCGTTATTTTACTGTCTATATAAAATAAAAGATTTTCACCATTCATATCTCCACGGTCTATATGGAGGTATGTTGGCTACCTGGTCGGGGGTTAAGGGAACGGTTTGGTAAGGGTCTTGCCCTTGTTCAGCGTTTAGAGGTCCTGCTTGGGACCTGGGTCAAATTTAGTAGGATCTCCTTCAATGCCCATAGGTATTGAATGGCGGGGATCCAAACTCTTTGACCCCCTCATAAGCTAACTACTATTAATACTATAACCCGGCTATTTAGGACTGTATCCCTGCTGACTCAGACTACTTAGCCGAGGGTAACGTCACCGCCAAAAGCGGGGCCTACCATAATTTGCATTAATAACTTAATTCATTATCTTTCAATAATCCGACCCTTTAGGATTGTATCCTTGCTGACTCAAACTACTGGGTTGAGGGTAACGTCGCCTTCAAAAGAGGGGCCTACTACAATAACTAAGATAATCTCTTAAACAAGTGCAAAAGTGCGAAAATAATCAAAGGTTATACTAATACACGTGTCGGATCCAAGTGATTCATCTTGTCTATCTGTTTTTATTTTATTTTATTTTTCAGCATTTAGTTAGTTTTTATTTTTCTTAGTTTAAAACATTTTTCTAACTTTTTGATTTGATTAGACGTTGAGGATAAACCGGTATTAAAAGCTCTTGTGTCCTTGGACGACCTCGGTATCTTACCAACACTATACTACGTCCACGATGGGTGCACTTGCCCATATGTGTGTTTAGTGTTAGTGAATATCGTGTTTTATAAATTTAAAACTTGGCTAAAAGTGTAAAAAGGGCTTAAATAAACATCTAAAAATATATTACACTACACACGCATCAAAATTCTATTTCAATTATCATAATAATAATCTCTTTGTTTCTGCTAATTTTTTAAGATAAAACGCATTAGTTCACAATATATAAATCCCATAAAAAGCTTTAGCTCATAGTTTTAACATAAAACGTAACACAGTCTCTAATAACAAACCTAACTAAGCACATACAATGATAAAATATCACTCATTAACAATTTTTGGGATGGGATATTGTATATTAGGTCTATTGCACTTCATAAAACGTAACTTGAATACAGTTTAAAAAGCAAAATTATATAAAATTACTACTGTTAGAAATCTCTTTGCGTTTTCTACTAGTTTGTTGTTTCATTGTTGATTTTCGGCTAATATTTCCTTGTTGATCGATGTTTTCTTCAACTGATGATGTTTTTGCTTCTTTGATGATTTAGGGTTTTGAGATACGGATTTCTTTTTAGTAACTCGAAGGTAAACCTTCAAATTATCTCTCGATGACGCCATGAACTTTAATGGAGTTTGATTTTGTCAAATTTCTGTATGTGTGTATTCGTTCAATGGAAGTGTAAAACGTAATGAACTTTTTTTCGAAGCTTTCTATGTATATTCAACAGCGGTTATTTTTGGAATTTGACAATAATACCCTTGAAAGCCCGGAGATCATGTTTAAATGATGTTTTTTAATTTGATTTTAATCTAGACCGTTAATTGTGCAAATGGACACTCATAATTGCTTCCTATCCTTTCTAGTGAAATAAACTTCATATTATATCATAACCCTTTGTTTTTATATATAATTTTTTTTGTTGCCAATATTGGATTAAGAAAATACTTTCATCATTATCAGTACTAGCTAATCCATTAATGATTCTTTCGTTTAACAATTCATTTGACTTGTTTAAGTAAATTACTTTATTAATTATATTTAAAACTTTAAGTTTTTTTTTTAACGACAAAGAACGACATGACAACCACTATGACACCAGGTGATGTGGTCAAGGTGGACTACTCGACCGTCGCCAGCCCCTTGGCTCTCCCAGATGTGTGGAAACCGGACCTCCACCTGCCCAAAGGCACGACAGTGGAATAATCAGTAAAACCTTGCCTCCCGTCCAAGACGAACCGACGCCACCCGTATTGGCCCTTCACCTGGATGCCGCAGAAAATAATGGCGAAAGTGGGAGTAGAACGTGGGTTACAAGGAACACCAAATTTTTCTCCAACCACTACACCACTACCTAATTAGCTAAAACTTTAAGTTATACAATTTAGTGTTGTTTAGTTAATAACACGTAAATAAATGGGGTAGTGTATATGTATTTGAATAATTTAATAATTTTGGTCTATGGTTGTGTTTGAATCATAATTAGTTAAAAAAAATCAAAATTGGTGGATTAGTAGAGTAATCAAATAATGAATTTTTTTAATAATATATCTTTAGGGGAAAGTTCTTGTACAAATAATCTTAACATACTAAACATATAAATTGAAAAAAAACTCAAAAGGACAAGGTGACATTTTTGTAATTATCAATAACTATTAAAGTTACTCTACAAATATACCTAAAAAACCTAAACACCCCCTCCCCCCCCCCCCCCCCAACCCCAAAAACCTAAAAAAGACCTAACCCCCCCACCCCCCAAAAAACCTAAAAAAAACCTAACCCCTCAACCCCCTCCCCCCCACCCAAGCTAAAATGATAAAAACTAAACCCCCCAAAAACCTAAAAAAATCTAAAAAAATAAAAAAAAACACAAATTATTTTATTTTATTTTTTTAACATTTTTTATTAAAAAATCGCTACTTTTAGTAGCAGCATTTTTTTTTTGCTAACAAGATGGAGCGATTTTTTTATAAAAAAATATTAAAAAAAATTGTGTTTTTAGGTATTTTTTGTTGAGTTCACATTTGTATAGTAACTTTGATAGTTGGTGGTAATTACAAAAATGCCACCTTTTCTTTTTGAGTTTTCCTTCAATTTGTATGTTTAGTATGTTAAGATTATTTGTATTTGATCTTTTGCTTATATCTTTAATATATAACCGAATGTAATATTATACACGGTAGATTTATAAGATAGATAAAAATATTATATCGAGCAACGGAGGCCGATTGAGGTCGTCGAGACTGTCAAATCGATGACATACTTCTGGATTCGTAATAGGTTTAGATGGAAAGATGTAGATTGGAAATACTGGTGTTCGTATCCCTTTGATTGATGTTGTTTCGCTTGTTTGCTCGTAGGTCCTTGCTTTGAGGACCTATCGAGTTTGTTTGAATGAAATTTTCCTTTAAAAAAAAATAAAAATATTATATAATCTAAAAAGCAATTAATAGAGCTATTTAAGTGGCAAATTACGAACTTTTAGTAGCAGCAATTTTTTTTTTTGCTAACAAGATGGAGCGATTTTTTTATAAAAAAATATTAAAAAAAAATGTGTTTTTTAGGTACTTTTTGTTGAGTTCACATTTGTATAGTAACTTTGATAGTTGGTGGTAATTACAAAAATACCACCTTTTCTTTTTAAGTTTTCCTTCAATTTGTATGTTTTGTATGTTAAGATTATTTGTATTTGATCTTTTGCCTATATCTTTAATATATAACCGAATGTAATATTACACACGGTAGATTTATAAGATAGAAAAAATATTATATCGAGCAACGGAGGCCGATTGAGGTCGTCGAGACTGTCAAATCGATGACATACTTCTGGATTCGTAATAGGTCTAGATGGAAAGATGTAGATTGGAAAAATTGGTGTTCGTATCCCTTTGATTGATGTTGTTTCGCTTGTTTGCTCGTAGGTCCTTGCTTTGAGGACCTATCGAGTTTGTTTGAATGAAATTTTCCTTTCAAAAAAAAAAAGATAAAAATATTATATAATCTAAAAAACAATTAATAGAGCTATTTAAGTGGCAAATTACGAACTTTTAGTAGCAGCAAATTTTTTTTTTTTTTTTTGCTAACAAGATGGAGCGATTTTTTTTTTTAAAAAAAATATTAAAAAAATTGTGTTTTTTAGGTACTTTTTGTTGAGTTCACATTTGTATAGTAACTTTGACAGTTGGTGGTAATTACAAAAATGCCGCCTTTTCTTTTTGAGTTTTCCTTCAATTTGTATGTTTAGTATGTTAAGATTATTTGTATTTGATCTTTTGCCTATATCTTTAATATATAACCGAATGTAATATTATACACGGTAGATTTATAAGATAGATAAAAATATTATATCGAGCAACGGAGGCCGATTGAGGTCGTCGAGACTGTCAAATCGATGACATACTTCTGGATTCGTAATAGGTCTAGATGGAAAGATTTAGATTAGAAAAATTGGTGTTCGTATCCGTTTGATTGATATTGTTTCGCTTGTTTGCTCGTAGGTCCTTGCTTTGAGGACCTATCGAGTTTGTTTGAATGAAATTTTCCTTTCAAAAAAAAAAAAAGATAAAAATATTATATAATCTAAAAAACAATTAATAGAGCTATTTAAGTGGCAAATAACGAACATTTATTTAAACAGAATAAAGCAATAGATAAAACTAAATCTTTTAACTTATTACTTCTTAAATCTGGTTAGCAAATTCCTTCGGCGCCAAGTTATTACCAATCCTTTTGCTTGTAGATTTACATAACATAGTTTCCATACATTAATAAAATCGCTCGTTATATATATACACATTGTTGGTACGTATTAATTCAGTAATTTGCAAAGTCTAACAACACAAGAAAGACCATGGAGGAACCCCATTCACCTCACAACAACATCACCCCAGAGCTTCCGATTGATATAATAAATTCGGAAATCTTACCAAGACTTCCGGCAAAATCCGCAGTTGGTTTCAAGTGTGTTTGCAAACAATGGTTATCGCTCCTCTCAACACAAGAATTTGCCACAATGCATTATTGCCGCGCTGCAGCCAGCCGCAAGCTTCTCTATGTTGACAAGCGATCACCTTCTATTCGCACAATTGATTGTGAATCCCCTAATCATGGCTCAACCACGATCAACCATATCCCATTCGAAGCACGTCCTTCAGATCTTGTGGTTCTAGCAAGTTTGGACGGATTGGTATGTTTGTGCCTAAAGAAAACTTGCGAGTTAGTGATTTGGAATCCATTGATGAGTGCCTACAAGAAGTTGCCCAACTCAAAGTCTCAAGGCTTCTTCAAAGTCGGCTGTGATACTGTCGGGTTCTATGTTGATTCTTCTAACGATTACAAGATTCTACATATAAAACTAAGGCGGGGTACCATTGGGGCTTACATCTATTCGCGGAGATTAGATACATGGAGAAATATAAAATTCTTAAAAAAGCGTCAGCGTATCTACAACTATAAGTGGTCTTCGGTTATTTTCTCCGGGGATAGCCTTTATTGTAAGAACTAGGTTCACTTTTTATTAAAATATATTATAAAATAAATAATAAATAATAACGAGACTCTCGTTATTGGTGGGAAATTCGACTAGTACAATACCGGTTACAAAAACTAAATAAACAAATATAAAATACAATATAATTGTACCAATCTTGATTCAAGTCGATGTCTTTGGAAACTTCAACCGCACCTACGAGATCGAAACTCCGCTGCAAGACAAGCAAAATTGTTGACGGTTTTTGTTGAGGCACGTGTTCAACACGCTTCCCTTAAAACAGATTCCGCGCCTCCTCTCAGACGGTCTGTCTCCCAGGGTACAACAACCGGAACAGTATGTGTACTGCCGGAGATGGCACTCACGCCCGAGATTACACCGGGTATAATGGTGTTCATATTTTTTGTGGAAAAGTAAGAAGTTGCAAAAGAAATACTTTAGAGATTAACTTCTCTAGTTTTCCTTTGGAACGAAATAGTACTACTGTGTATATTTTTCTATCTTTTCACAATGGACCATTGTGATTATATATACACCAAAGTTTTACAATTAAAACTCATTTAATCTTGTAATCAACAAGATAGTAAACATGAATTAATGTTTTTAATTACAAGGTAATCAATCTTGTAATAAACATGTTTTAATTGTTTTAAAACGGAAATTTAAGTGGTCAAATGTAACTCTCATGTCAATTCATGACATTCTAGTAACCGGTGAAGACCGAGTTGACTGGCTGAACCGAATCGCGCGTACAAGTGCGCACCACAGTCAAACACGCTCCTACATGGAGTCGCGCGCCACACGGATGCCACTACGCATACCAGGACGCCACCTGGTCATGTACCATCCAAACTCGCGTGCCACTTGCAGTCTTCGCCATAGCCAATAACGTGCGTCATGCGCCCAAGGAACTCGCGCCGCATCGACATGCGCCATGCCAAGGCATCCGCCTACGCCACCCAAGGGTGCGCCATAAGCGGACCCGCCATGTATCTGACCACACGCTCATGGACAAAAATACAACGGCGGTGTGCGAAGTTCAAAGCGCACCATATTGGACCTATAGCCCATGTCACGTGCGCATATGTGCGGGTGCGGTGCACCCTTTGGTCCCCACTATTGTTTGCCTTTAAGGAAAACAATTTACAAGGAGTGCTCCTCCTTATATACCACTTTGAATTTTGTCATCCCACCTATGTGGGACACGTTGACAAAACTAATCCATTTTATTCATCTTTGTTTGTTCCAAACATACAACTTCAAGCTTCGATATCTCATTCATCTTAGCTTTATTTGGACATAGTTTAAACACAAACAATAAATAATTATTTATACAACACATATATAAATATTATTGATGTCCAAAATATTTAGTGAAAAACTCATTTTCACTAAAATTTCCAACAATCCCCCACATGAATGGAGATCGATAAACACACAAAATTCCTCGATGAAACCTCAACAGTCGAGTATTGCAGGATAGGTAGGTTTTGCCTTTGAACCTTCCTTTGTGAAGCATACTTAGCCTACTAGGGTTTTGTAGACGTGATGTCCTTGAACAACCCCCCGTTTGTGTAAGCGACAATATACATTCACACAATACTTTCCCTAGCCGGGCCATCCCCTCACTAGCGTGTCCTATAATGGTCATGGAGCACTTTCCTGGTTCTGCGGGAGCTCTAGGAATTATGCCCTAATTCCATTCGAAGCGACCACACTTCTCTCCAACATAGGTGATTTCCCTTTAAATCATTAAAAGCATTATGGTTTACTATGATTTACACAAATCATAAAACCACATATTATGCTTAACCTCACAACAATGTCACTGAATATTATAGGAATGGACTAGGATGTAATTAAACACCCTTTTATAGTTTAGGGGGTATATGAAACATATAAACTAGCTTATATATAAACATATATATTAGCTACGCCCCCACAGTGACTACCCTTCGGTTCATGATTAAGTTGGCCTATTGAACCTAGATCTTGGGATCTCCAGTCAACTAGGTTAGGTTTCCCTCATGTCCCTTTTTTTTCCATGGCTTTAGTCCCATTCCACAACTTAATCTGTTATCAACCCACTGGTTGTTGGATCCAAAATTATTTGTTGACTTCTTTAAGTCAAAAACAATAATTTTTCAGTTTAGATCAGTTGTTCTAACGTGTTCTTGACTTGCTAGTCACTTTTGCCTTTTAGTCGATTCATAAGACTTATAACTCGTGATCTCAACCTGGATCCAGTTATGTACCTTGTCTTTAGAATGACATGAAACTCAATTCATGGCTAGACACGTTTTCACCATGCCTTTGGTGTGTCATGACTGACATCTTACTAGATTTTGAATCTAACCAATTGGCATTCGAGTCCAATCTACTCGATTGACTCCATATAACCATTGTGTACTCCACTTGGTCATGCGTTTGCAATATATGCAAGTCACCCCCACATTTAAGTGTAATTGGATATCATCCAAATGGGGCGATGAAAGGTTCTCCCTTTCATTTCGAGTTTGAGAAAACTTCTCCACTCCCATTTCCACATTCAAATGCAAGCCACCCCCACATTTAAGTGTAATTGGATAACATCCAAATGGGGCGATGAAAGGTTCTCCCTTTCATTTCGAGTTTGAGAAAACTTCTCAACTACCATTTCTTCATACCCTAAAGGGTTTGTTTTTTAAATGGTTCCTCCCCCCACATTGCTTGCATCTTAATTAAGTATCCTTTAGGACTAAAATGAAGTTATCTTTACAGTTTTGTTTTAGCACAAAATTCATTCTTGTGTCATCACATATTTTGAATGTTTAAAGTTAATTTAATCTCCGTCGAGCATATAAATTAACAAGTATTAGTCTAGCATGCTTTAGACCACAATACTTTAGCATGTGAACAGAAGATGCATCATTCTGATTCTTCACAGCCTTAAGAGATAACGCACTATCTCTTCCAAACATTCTTTTCTTAGTTTAGACACAATAATGGAATTTTATTTCACCATTCCAAAACCATCCGTTTTATGAAGGCCTCAAAACCATAGTTAACTCCATCCATTAGGATCATAACTCGTTTGCCTTTTTATCTCCAAGGCTTCACCATTGACTTCCTAAAAACTTAAACATAAGTCTTAATACAAGTCACTTTGATGAAAAATCTTTGTATAAAATCACTTGAGTCTTGAGATATAGCCAATTAGATTGACTCTCAACAACAAAGCATTCATGTATGCCTATAGTGATATATACATTTACGTTGTTGTTCGTTTAATACCATGTATTGGGATACTCTCCCAAACTGAGAACCAAGCCTCCACATAGTTTAAATAACATTGATGGTGGTAGAAACATCTACAAGTCCATCACTATTGTAAATTTCCATTAATAAATTTTCTAAATTTATTAAAATCATTTACAATAATAACATATATTTCTTTCATATGTTATATTCTATGAAAAACTCACATGTGCATTTCCATGTTGATGCTCTCAACATTAGATGACATATTTCGTTTTCGTGCATTTCATCTCAAACCATTCACCGCGTTACTTACGACGCTGTTATGCATTTGATGTTTGATTTGTGACTTATTACATAAGTCATGATCACAACCCGCTCGTTGTGTTTGTGTAAATTACTTTTTACACTTTGTACCAAAATGTGTGTCCTTTTGACAAATTATTAGTAGTCCAAAATAAATATTTATCTTTTATTATAATTAAACCATTTGTTTATGTTAAATAAACCCAAACGATAGTCTACCATTTATAATAAATTAAAAGTGGACAAAAATAAAACGGATACACTAAAGATATCTAAACATCAAATGCCAAAGTGTTATTATCTTCAACACTTTTGACCGAAATAAACGCAATTATTTCGTTCGGTGTCATGTTTTGAGGTACTCCCTCATCTTGGAACTCTAAACTTGAATAATCACAAGTTGTCCAAAAATATAAAGTTGTTTACAATTAACTACTCGCAAGTAGTTAAGCAACTTATTATGTCTATAACAACATCGAGTTGTTTTTCACTAAATAGTCTTTCAGAGACTATTATATGGTTCAAGACGTTATACTTCTCGTGGAAGTATATCGAATCACTTATAATTCGCAAAGACATGTTTTATTTGTTCAAAACATTTCTCGTTTTACAAGTGTTTTAAAAATAAACTATATATTTATGTTTTGATTAAAAATCAAAACAATAAACCTTATAATAGTTTATTAAATAAAACAATTTCAAACTCGCGCGTTTAAAAAATAAAACGAATACACGTCGTTTTAATAGTTGGTTTATCATATTTAAACTATTTCTAACCGCTGTTAGATAATAACGATTACCGATCGTTAAAATGAGTGGTTTGTATGATAACCAATTCTAATGTGCTAATTAGAATTTAAATGTTTATCAAACATTCAAAATATTCAGTTTTTTTTTTAAAGTATACCGTTACTAACGCGCTCGTTAGAAATAAAACGAATACACTTATTCTCATAAGCCAATTTTGGTTTATTTAAATGAACGTTTTCTAACACGCTCGTTAGAAATAAACACAAACCTTTTCTAACACGCTCGTTAGAAAATATATAAACCGAATACAAATCATGTTAAATAATTTATCATGGTTAACCCGGTTCTAACCCGCTCGTTATAAATTAACGATTGCAAATCGTTAAAAGGTTTCTAACACGCTCGTTAGAATTAAACGATTACAGAATTTGTTTCGAAGTTTATAAAAATATAAACTATTTCTAATACGCTGATTAGAAATAAACAAATACGAAACCGTTTTAACATTTATGTAAAAAACCGTTTCTAACTTATTTGTTAGAAATTTAAAGGTTCATACGAAACCGTTACAAGGTTAATTATTATCCATAAATTGTTTCCAACTCACTTGTTAATAATTATTTGCAACAAAAATCTTTTCTAACACACTCGTTAGAAAATCTGATCGTCTTTTAAGTAGTTCGGTTTACAAAATCATCGTATCTAACACGCTCATTAGATATAATAGATGATATTAAACCTTATTATTCTATAAAATTCTAACACACTTGTTAGAATTAAACGATCATTTATTGCCATAAGCCGTTTTTGGCATATATAAAATAAACGTTTTCTAACCCGCTCGTTAGAAATATTAAAAATTGCCAAAGTCGTTAAATCATTTCTAACACGCTCATTAGAAATAACTTATTACAATTTTTGTTTTGAAGTTTATAAAAAACTATTTCTAATACGCTCATTAGAAATAAAAAAATACGAAACCATTTCAAGATTTCTTATTATCCAAAATAATTGTTTCAAACACGCTCGTTTAACAATTATATGTAATAATAATTTTTTCTAACATGCCCGTTAGAAAATCTAAACGTCTTTAAACTATTGTTTCTAACACGCTCGTTAGAACATATAGATGTTTTAAAACTTATTATTATTCAAAATAATTATTTCTAACACGCTTGTTAGAATACATAAATGTTCTAAAACTTGTAATTTTATAAAAAAAAAATTACTTTCTAATACACTCATTAGAAAATATATGTGTTTCAAGACATTTAAACCAATATTAATATACCAATTAAAGTTTATAACATGTTTGTAATAAATAAATAAATTGTTACAAACATTTTTTGCATGGGGTTACAAAATATATTTTTCTAATACGCTCATTAGAAAATTTTAGTATTTCAAAACATATTGAAATACATATTATTTTGTATACGGTTCGGTTTATCTAAACACGAACAAAAACCCATGAACTGTAAAACCTGAATCAAAACAGTCGTTTTGCAACCCGGTATTCGGATTAAAGATTGTACTCCAATCATAAAATTAACCCGACTCATTGTACTAAATAAATATTTCCCAAAAAATATTTTCAACATTTTAACAAAAATCCCATTAAATATTTTAACTTTCGTGAACCTAAATCCTCGTAGAGAAGGGATTTAAGATTGTAGCAACAATCTTCACGAAAGTCTTTAAATTGTAAGAACTAGGTTCACTTTTTATTAAAATATATTATAAAATAAATAATAAATAATAACGAGACTCTCGTTATTGGTGGGAAATTCGACTAGTACAATACCGGTTACAAAAACTAAATAAACAAATATAAAATACAATATAATTGTACCAATCTTGATTCAAGTCGATGTCTTTGGAAACTTCAACCGCACCTACGAGATCGAAACTCCGCTGCAAGACAAGCAAAATTGTTGACGGTTTTTGTTGAGGCACGTGTTCAACACGCTTCCCTTAAAACAGATTCCGCGCCTCCTCTCAGACGGTCTGTCTCCCAGGGTACAACAACCGGAACAGTATGTGTACTGCCGGAGATGGCACTCACGCCCGAGATTACACCGGGTATAATGGTGTTCATATTTTTTGTGGAAAAGTAAGAAGTTGCAAAAGAAATACTTTAGAGATTAACTTCTCTAGTTTTCCTTTGGAACGAAATAGTACTACTGTGTATATTTTTCTATCTTTTCATAATGGACCATTGTGATTATATATACACCAAAGTTTTACAATTAAAACTCATTTAATCTTGTAATCAACAAGATAGTAAACATGAATTAATGTTTTTAATTACAAGGTAATCAATCTTGTAATAAACATGTTTTAATTGTATTAAAACGGAAATTTAAGTGGTCAAATGTAACTCTCATGTCAATTCATGACATTCTAGTAACCGGTGAAGACCGAGTTGACTGGCTGAACCGAATCGCGCGTACAAGTGCGCACCACAGTCAAACACGCTCCTACATGGAGTCGCGCGCCACACGGATGCCACTACGCATACCAGGACGCCACCTGGTCATGTACCATCCAAACTCGCGTGCCACTTGCAGTCTTCGCCATAGCCAATAACGTGCGTCATGCGCCCAAGGAACTCGCGCCGCATCGACATGCGCCATGCCAAGGCATCCGCCTACGCCACCCAAGGGTGCGCCATAAGCGGACCCGCCATGTATCTGACCACACGCTCATGGACAAAAATACAACGGCGGTGTGCGAAGTTCAAAGCGCACCATATTGGACCTATAGCCCATGTCACGTGCGCATATGTGCGGGTGCGGTGCACCCTTTGGTCCCCACTATTGTTTGCCTTTAAGGAAAACAATTTACAAGGAGTGCTCCTCCTTATATACCACTTTGAATTTTGTCATCCCACCTATGTGGGACACGTTGACAAAACTAATCCATTTTATTCATCTTTGTTTGTTCCAAACATACAACTTCAAGCTTCGATATCTCATTCATCTTAGCTTTATTTGGACATAGTTTAAACACAAACAATAAATAATTATTTATACAACACATATATAAATATTATTGATGTCCAAAATATTTAGTGAAAAACTCATTTTCACTAAAATTTCCAACATTTATTTCACGGTGGAAGAATGGTGTTGGGGAGGTGAAACTATGGTAATAGGATTTGATGTGAATTCGGAAAAGTTTAAGGAAATAAGATATCCTGATGCTCCACGTGTTGATGGTGATAGTTTCTATGCGAATCTAGTGGATGTAGAAAACCGCCTTCACATGTTTGTTAGTTACGGGTTCCTTGACTGGACGATTGATCTGTGGAGGATGGAGGAAGAAAAGTGGGTGAAGGTGGCGGCTTTTACCGGCATTGAGAATATGCAGTTTTCAATGACCCCAATATATGTAATGAGGAATGGCAAATGGCTTGTGACATCGGACTGGAGCACAATTGTTTATGAAATAGATATCAAGAAAAAGGACTATATTTGTATAGATACCAAGACAAGTGACTACATGTGTGTGCATCCTGGGAGTTGGTTTCCTGGCATTCAAGTGACTTACATCGAGAGTATTGTATCACCAAATCTTTAATTTGATCTAGGGAGGAGGCGCTTTTATTGTAATTTTCTTTCATGTTTGGGCAAATCTTTGTTTTATAAGTTTTTTTCTTGCTTGTTCATAATATTTGGTTAGGAAAAGAGTTAGTTTACGTAAAATAATTGCATGCGATGAGAAACAAAGGAAGATATAGATAAAAGGATAAAATAAATCACTAAACAACTAATGTGGTTAAGTGTGTGTGCTAAACTAAAATATGAATCGGTTGTATCGTATGTGTGTGGGACGAGAATCAAGGAGATAAAATGCTGGAGATACACCCATTTTAAATGATTTCCAGATAATTTAGTTATTGGATTTTATACATTGGTTTCACCATGTTATAGTTTAAAATAATGAGATGAGATAAAACTTTTATAAAGATTTAATAATTCCTAACTTGAAAATAAAGTGCCTTTAAAAAAGTCTTAAATGAATTTGATGAATTCCAAGAGGGTGTGCCTATTGGCACACTAAAGTGCCTATTGGCACACCAAACCCTAGCAAAATTAGGGTTTATCTACGCAGTGTATTGGTCAATACGCAGCGTATAGGGTTAACCCTCTACGCTGCGTATTGACCAATACGCTGCGTAGATAAACCATGGATCTCAGTGCCTGACAACCAATCATTGCACAGAAAACAAGGGTCATATACGCTGCGTATAGGTCAATACGCAACGTATATAAACCATTAGATTTTTTGGGTCATTTTGGTAGGTTTGAGGGATTATTTTTCACAAAGTTTAAATACGCTGCGTATTGACCTCTAAGCAGCGTATATAAAGGTCTGAAAATGTCTTTTATACCCTTCTATTGAGGCTATACGAAGCCAAATACAAGGGTAGTTGTGTCATTTTTGTCTCATACGCTGCGTAGGGACCTCTAAGGAGCGTATATAAAGCTCCATTTTTGTATTTTTTTTATTGTGTATTCCTTTGTTTATTTATAAAAAAAAGAAAATTATTTATAAAAAAACAATATTATTGGTAAATAATACAAATATAAATTATAAAAATAAACAATAATATAAATATTATGAATTATAAAAATTAAAAAAGAAAACTTTTTATAAAAAAAACAATATTATTGGTAAATAATACAAATATATTGTTTTGTTATCGTTTAAATTAAATTATCGTATTCCTTTGTTTATTAATTAAAAAAAGAAAATTATTTATAAAAAAACAATATTATTCGTAAATAATACAAATATATTATATTGTTATCGTTTAAATTAAATTATCTTATCGTATTGCATCGTATCGTATCGTATCGTATCGTATTGCATATATCGTATCGTATAGTGTATAGTATATAAGTCTCGTATAGAGGCCTATACGGGTGTTATTGTATAGTATAGTATCGTATCGTATAGTGTAGTATAAGTCTCGTATAGGTTTCCTATAGGTCTTGTATATGCATATACGATTAGACGGGACCTAAACCACACCTATACGATACGATATCACACTTATAGGCTTATACGAGGTTAATACATGACCTAAACCACACCTATACGATACGATATCATACTTATAGGCTTATACGAAGTCAATACGTGACCTAAACCACACCTATTCGATACGATATCACACTTATAGGCTTATACGAGGTCAATACGTGACCTATACTACGTTATATTATATGAAACGATATCACACTTATAGGCTAACACGAGGTCAGTACCTGACCTATACGCCGCTATACGATACGATATCACACTTATAGGCTTATACGAGGTCAATACGTGACCTATACAACGCTATATGATACGATATCACACTTATAGGCTTATACGAGGTCAATACGTGACCTATACTACGTTATACGATACGATATCACACTTATAGTCTTATACGAGGTCAATACGTGACTTATACTACCCCTATACGATACGAAATCACACTTATAGGCTTATACGAGGTCAATACGTGACCTATACGACGCTATACGATTCGATATCACACTTATAGGCTTATACGAGGTCAATACGTGACCTATACTACGTTATACGATACGATATCACACTTTTAGGCTTATACGAGGTCAATACGTGACCTATACTACCCCTATACGATACGATATTACACTTATAGGCTTATACGAGGTCAATACGTGACCTATACGATACGATATCACACTTATAGGCTTATACGAAGTCAATACGGGACCTAATATTTGTATTATTTTTAATTCTTATAATTCATAATATTTGTATTATTTTTAATAATATTGTTTTTTTATAAATAAACATGGAAATACCCCAAAATACACACAATTAATTTACTTTTTTTTTATAAATAAACAAAGGAATACACAATAAAAAATACAAAAATGGAGCTTTATATACGCTCCTTAGAGGTCCCTACGCAGCGTATGAGACAAAAATGACACAACTACCCTTGTATTTGGCTTCGTATAGCCTCAAAATAAGGGTATAAAAGACATTTTCAGACCTTTATATACGCTCCTTAGAGGTCAATACGCAGCGTATTTAAAATTTGTGAAAAAATGATCCCTCAAACCTACCAAAATGACCCAAAAAAATCTAATGGTTTATATACGCTGCGTATTGACCTATACGCAACGTATATGACCCTTGTTTTCTGTGCAATGGTTGCTGATAAGGCTCTGAAATCCATGGTTTATATACGCTTAGTATAGCTCTATACGCAGCGTATTGAGGTAACCCTATACGCTGCGTATTGACCAATATGCAGCGTATGTAAACCCTAAGTGTGCAGATAGGCAAACTGGGTGTGCAGATAGTTAGGGCCTTCCAAGAATACCTCAACCAATTAACTAGAATTTTAGGAATTCCATGTAGGCCAGACTCAAAGAACAGAAAGGAAAGAAGAGACTAAGTTAAGTTTGAGGCAATAAAACTGCGCCAGAGTAGTACGTTCCAGTTCCGGAATTTGATAGCACTGGAAGAAGTTATTGGCTTGGATGATCCAGTCCAAAGGAGGGGACCGGTCGAACATGGGTAGTAAGATTTTTGGTTGGCGATGGTGGAGTGGGTCAGTGTTAGAAGGGCCGAAAGAACCAAAGGAAAGGGTTTTGGGGGTTTCTTTTTCTTTTTCTTTTTCTTTTTCTTTCATAAGTGTGGCCAACAGTTTGTTGCACATCTCCATTTGTTGTTGAATGGTAGTTTGAATGGCCTGAAATTGGGCATCTGAACGAGTAGAGGATTGAATCATGGATTGCGAGTTTTGTGTGAGAAACAGGTCAAACTTCTCACAAAGTAATTGAGTGGATTCATAGGTAGGGGATCTTTGCGAGGAGGCATGAGGAACGATTGAATGAAAGCACCAAAGTGATAGCAGTTTGTAAGTCGGCTAGACTCGAAGAACAAAAAGGAAAGAAGAGACTAAGTTTGAGGCAATTTTCTTGATATTTCATAATGCTATGTACAAGGAATTTAACATGCAAACACATATGAGACCACTAAGCTACTAACAGCCACTAACCTTATTTTAGGGAAATAAACATGCCACTAACTACTGATGCAAACTAAATTAAACATGCAGAAATTAAACATGTGCATCTCCCAAATTAGTCCATTAACTTAGCAGGCTTCTTATTCTCTCTTGGGCCTGCTGTTGAGCCTGCATGACTGAGCCTACTGGCCCATATCAGAATCATAGTGGTGAATTTATATAAAAAGTTTCTAGTTAGTAGGTATTCCTTGTATTTGTATTGTAGACTATGTTAATAAAACTATTACAAAGGTAATTGGTTAATTAATAATTTATAGCTAAGATATTGGTTGCAAAAACTTGGGTACACATGAAGCTATTCTTGGGTTATAACAAGTTAATTATAATCAATATCAGTACAAGATTATTACTTATATATATCTTCAAGGTTACTGGGGTCATATTTGATATATAGATGTTGCTAGTTATAATGATAGTATATTGCTTTTCTATGATGAATGTATGTCTTCTCAACTACCTGGAATGATGTAAAAGAAACCAGACTTTAAGCTTGTAAGTTATATTGTACGCTAAGGGCCCTAAAATATTAAAGAAAGACTTAAGAATTAAAAAGTACAAACAAACTCTCGTATGGATCATCCCAAGATACAGTTTAGTTTCAGATTTACCATGTGGTTTTTTACGATATTGCAAGGATTGCGATAAAAGATAACAAATAAGACCACATGATTAACATAAGATAATACAATATGGATAACTTGAAGATGAATATATAATAGTCTATTTTTTTCTTAGTTAATAATAATATCACTATAACATATACTAAATAAACTAACATTCTATAATCTTATGTATCTGATCTTTATATTACATTACATTATATAAATTACGTTAAATGCATATAATATTATATAAAATGATATCATATCATATCACATTACATAAATTAGTCAACCTTCTAAATAAATTAGCATGCGTTTTTAGCCTATATAATTAAGTTGTTTTCATATATTCTCATATACTATATACTTGGTCAATAGTAATGAAGAGCTTATTTTTCTTGTTCTTATCATCACCACAAGTGCATCTTCAATTATGAATGCCCAAGTAGCATCTTCGATATCTAACACAACAAATCCTTGGTGTTTGTTAAGTTACTAGGTCGTTTATATCTACAATGGAATTAAAGATCCTATCACTGTTCATGTACAATCACGTGATGATGATCTCGGGAATCAAACACTTGCTTTAAACGAGAACGAAAATTGGGGCTTTTGCGAGCTCATTTCATTCAAGACGCTATTTTGCCCATTTCTATTGGAATTCAAGAACTGCTTTCTTTGATGTTTATGATGCTCAAACAAGTCTCCAATATTGCCAAAAATGGAAGATGGTTAGAGTACGAAAATGTTTTTGGCTAGTTAGAGAAGACGGATTTTATTTGGGGAAACACCTTAATCCGTTTCCGGAAGGATGGGCTAAATTACATGATTGGTGATGTAATAAATGTTTTTATTAATATATTAAATAATTAATTATTGCGTATCGAATTTAAAAATCGTATCAAGATTTTTATGTTTAAAGTAACTCTTGACATAAAATGAAATGAGTATTATGTTCTTTATAGCATAATATTGGATTACCCGCGCGTTGCGGCGGATATTCGGTCGGTATTGGTACGTTTCTGACATTCGGTATGGCAACTAAAATTTGAAACCCAATAAATAAAGTAGTAATATGCCCAAAAGGATATCAATACTTGGTTTACATTGATTGAAAACTATATAAATGAATATCAATAACGGTATTGGTACCTAAACACCCACCCCCACCCCACCCCCCACCACCCAAAAACCTAAACCCCCCCACCCCCCACCCCCTCCCCCCCGGCAAAAAAACAAAAAAAAAAAGCTATACCTCACCAAAAAAAACCCCCAAAAAACCTAACCCCCCCCCCCCCCCCACCCCCCAAAAACCTAAAAAAACCTACCCCCCCCCCTACAAAAACCTAAAAAAAAAATCTAAAAAAAACTAAACACCCACCACCCAAAAACCTAAACCCCCACCCCCACCCCTTCGGCAAAAAAAAAGGGGGGGGGTTTAGGTTTAGGTTTTTGGTGGTGGTGGATGTTTAAGGTTTTTTTTTTTTTTTTTTTTTGTAGTGGGGTTTTTTTAGGTTATTAGACACTTGTCACTCTATAAACCCTTCTTACACTTCTTACAATTATGATCCTTTGTATTTGATCCTAATCCCATAAAACCATGCGAAATGTAACTCTCATGACTTATATGCTAGCTAATGTAGCTATCCCATGTGGGCAACAATTCTCCACAACTTACCCCTTTCCATACAAACATTTTACTAACCGTAACATTACACCACTAATTCATTTCGTTGTCATGTCAAACTCTTTGCTGATACATATTTTTTGCTGAGAGTAAGATTTCGCCGGAACCAACATTTCACTAGTTCTTACATTTCAGTGGGAGACATACTATTCGCTAAAAGGCCTTGGCGAAATGTATCTCGAACCATCACATACAACAATGGCGGCTTGCTCAGATCTGGCTTGTTTTGACATAAAGCTCCTAACTTTATCTTTGGAAATGCATCATAATCAATCCATAACTAGGGGTGAGCAAGTTTAGGTCCGGACCGAAAATAACCGAGAACCGAACCGAAAATATACCCAACCAGATCCGAACACAAGTACCTAGGTATTTAGATCGGTTCCAGTTTTTCATATAAAATAGGGTCTGGTCGGGTCAGTTCTCGGTTCTTTTCATGGTGAAACCCGACTTGGACCTATGGACCGGAATCGACCCTATATTTAGGATAGTGAATCGGTTCTGTATTTTATGTTTGATCGGTTCTCGGGTCAGGTCGGGTAATGGTGGGGTCGGGTCGGGTCGGGTTTTTCCTTTTGCTCACCCCTATCCATAACATCATTCCATGTGTTAAACATAAAAAAAACATGAAAATTTTTACGTGATTCTCACCTTAAAACCCAGAGAAACGAAACTAAGCTTCCAAACCTCAACGAGTTGAAACAGGTTCGTTTCATTCCCAAATGGAGAGATCAGCTTGATAGCTTGAATCCTACAAATAACACAATCCGTGAGGTTTGTGTTATATATGTTTTGCCATATTCTCTCTCTAACATGAAATGATGAAAGTGAGAATGAGGGAAATAATGTTGAGCATACCTTTTTCCATAAAAGGTTTTTATAGTGTGACATTTACTATATTGCCTTTCATGGGCTAGCCTTGCTTATTTCAATGTACTTGGGCTTTTGTTCAGCTAAGCCCAAGTCTCGTTTATTATGAACATCAAAATTGGGGCGTTACATTGTTGCTTTAATTAGTGCTTCTAATGAAAACCACCATTCTACCTCGTGTAGTTGTTTATTTGTTGCTGTTGTTCGAATCATCTGATTCGAGATTGTTGGTGTTCGTGAGTAACCATCCCATTGTATCTTTATGCAAATGACTTAAACACCTCAACTATTATAACCATGAAACTAAGAAGGTACTGGAAATTATACGTGGGAAAATGCTATCAAATTAGCTTTAGAAGTCAAAAACAAAACTAGTGTTATTGATGAAACATGTATTAAATCTAGTGATAATGAAGCACTTTCTAAATAGTGGGATATGTGTAATTTTGTAGTTCTTTCATGGATATAGATTCTGTAGAATTAGTTTTCGGAAGTGTTTTCTAAATTGGCTGCTAAAATATGGCAAGATTTAAAAGAAACATATAATAAAATTGATGGATCTGTCGTGTGTGACTTATATCAAAAGCTAAATTATGTTCATCAAAATAGTTACCATGTGTCTAAATATTATCATAAATTAAACACTATATGGAAACAACTTGATGCCATTGTTCAGTTACCTTCTTGCTTATATGTCAAGCTTCAAAAAAGCTCAATGATTTTAATGGGTTAATAAAAATTGTGCAACTTAGTATGGCTCAGACTATTCACACACCAAGGCTGCCTATTTGCACACTTAGAGTTTATACATGCAGCGTATAAGTTACATAGAATTCAGAACCTGCCCAACAATCATTGGCACAGACAACAAGGGTTTATATATGTTGCGTATAGAGCTATACGCAGCGTATATAACCCATCAGGATTTTGTTTGGTTATTTTGAGGTATTTGTGGTATAAATACATACCCGGTTCCAAGGTTATAACACTTAAAATATATAATCGTTAATGTTATAGCAAATATTATATACCGTTAATTTTTTTTTTTTTTGAAAAATGTATATACGGTTTGAATATATTATATTGTTAAATATCCGGGTATGGTTCGAATATATTATCCGGGTACGGTTCCATACTATACCGTTTAAATTAAAACACTTAAATATTTTGAAATATCCGGGTACGGTTCGACTATATTATACCGTTTCAATACAATTCCGTTTAAATTAAATAATTATACCAAGTCTCGGTGCGGTTCGAATATTATACCGTTCAAGATTTTTATACCATTAGTTTTATTAAATTACTCGGGTACGGTTCAAATATATTCTACCGTGTGTTCATACTATACCGTTTAAATTAAAATATTATAGGAGTTTTAAATTTTTATAACGTTAATTATTTTGAAATACCCGGGTACAGTTTATATTACACTGTTTCCATACTATACTGTTTAAATTAAAATACTATATTGTTTCAATACGACTGAATATGATATATTTGTCTAAGTTTGATATATACAACATAAGTTTGTACATACATAACAAAAGATATAATATAACTAAGTACTAAATACATCGAAGAAGATAAAATACTATGGCAGCGGATCATCCTGCTGCTGCTGATAGTATTTTAACAATAATAATAATAATAATGATTGTATTTTAGCAATAATAATTATTATATTTTTAACAATAATAACAACAATAATAATAATGATACTAATATTTTAACCTGATTTTGAAACGGAATTCCCGGGATAGAGGGTTGATAATCATCATACAGTGGTGTGTTCGGAGGCTCATCACCGTATCCACCGTATCCTCCATATCCACCGTAATCCTGATACGATTGTTGTGCCGGGTAATATGGTTCACCAGCAGGCTCATCTCCGTATCCACCGTATCCATCCGGATTACCTTGTTGCACATACGAAGATTCACATTCGTATCCGTAATCGGGATACACTTGATGCGTCGGGTAATATGGTTCATCAACAGGTGGAGTCGTAGCCACGTTCAAGTCTGGCCACTGAGCCTCGTTCAAGTCTGGCAACTGTATCTTTTGATCAACAGGGACGCCAGACACAACCTCCTCCTCCTCATGAGCATCATTCACTCCCCACGAGTCGTTAGAATACTGCTTACCGAAATAACTGTTGCGCCAAAATGATGACATTTTAGCTGCACGGACGACCAAGAAATTATAAACCGAAGAAATGAAGAAGAATTGATTTTGTTTTGAATTCATAGGCAAGGCAGATGATGTCTAAATAGGAATTTGAATTCACATTTATCAGCCACGTATAGATATATATATGCGGCGTATACCTTTATTCACGTGCTTGGACAACATCGTATCATTGTCAAATTTGTCAGACATACGCTGCGTATAGCTCTATATGCAGCGTATAGATGCCTCGTATATTTGCTGCATATAACTCTATATGCAGCGTATGTCAGACAGATTTGACAATGTACTAGGTTGTCATGTACCTGCCCACTACATACGCTGCGTATAGACTTATACGCAACGTATATGGTTACTTCTATACGCTGTGTATGGTTGTATACGTAGCATATATATGCATGATTTGACAGTATACGAGGTTTGACTGAATGGTCGTGTACGGACCCTGTACCTACGCTGCGTATAGACCTATACACAACGTATAGGTGTAACCCTATACGATACATATTGGTCTATACGCAGCGTAGGTAAAAGTAGGGTTTGGTGTGCAAATAGCCATGTTGGTGTGCAAATATTTAGTCCCTTTATTATGGGTCTTGATGGTGTGTATTAACTTGTTAGATTACATCTTCTTACATGATATCCTCTCCAACTGTTAAAACAACTTTCTCAATTGTTTCTAGAGAAAAATCACACTGTGAAGGTGGTACTTCTACTGGGTCTAAATGACAAAATGTTGCATTTACTCAAGAACTAAGAACATAGAATTGGATTGGTCAGTGTGACAAACAAGGATCAGATCAACCGGGTTTTGGAGGAAATATAATTGGTGTACCTGGTAAAAAAGCAGATGGGTCAGGAGGAAAGATAAAGAAAGGGTCTACATATTCACACACCCAACTCCCTATTTTCACACCCTTCAAGACGCCTCGTATAGGCCTATATGAGGCGTCTAGGGTTACTTTATCCGACCAACCACTGAACCTCGTACAATGTCACATCAGTCACATCAAACGGGGCGTCTAGGCCGGTACGAGGGAGCAATACGAAGGGACTAAGACGCCTCATATAACCCTATACGAGGTGTCTTAAAACTGATGTGACTATGTGTCTGGCATGTGACATAAAGCAATATGGGGCGTCTAGAGCTATACGAGGCGTCTATGTTTCATATAAAGGGCAAGTTACAGTGCATTGTTTGTCCACCCGAGCATTCCTTCTGTTTCTTCTACTATCTCTTCGAAACAAACTTTTGTTATTTGCATTCGTGTTCTTATCACTGCGAAGTGTTGAAATGTCATCATGCTGGGACGGCAACTATGTCTTTGGGTAGTATTCTAGCGACAACTAGGTGCCCGAAACCATTCCGGTAACAGTTATTAGCTTAACTGTTTTAATTGTTGTTTTAGTTAATTATTTACTAATGATGATACCGTTTTTTGGATGAGTCTGGCGTTCCTGATTCTAACGAGCAAGAGGAGGTTGTGTCTAGTATACAAGGAAAACAAAAAAGACCGTTTCTAGATTTGAACACGTATCCCCCTGTTGATGAAACATCCCCGGTAGATGACTCATACCATGTTGGTCAACCAAGTTATCCAGCGCAACAAGGGTATCCGGATTATGGATACGGGTGTGAATATTCTTACGTGCAACAACATTATCCTGATGGATACGGAGGAGACGGTGGTCATCAGCAATTCATTTCCCTGGGCGGTCCTTACGTTCATCAAAACAATCCGGACGTTGGAGGATATGGTGGTGCGGCACCTCCCATCTTGGACAATTCGTACTTAAGAAAGCAGGTATCAATTTTATTTTGTTATGTTAGATAGATTAATTGTTATTATTATTGGAATTTTTATAATAATAATAATAATAATAATAATAATAATAATAATAATAATAATAATTATTGTTATTATTGTCGATGTTACAGGTTTTCAACTCTCTAGATGAACTAAAGAAACGGATACAAGAAATAGCAAACGCGGATGGTTTCATTATTGTCACCCATCGATCAAAGAAAATCGGGGGAAGGACCGGGAGGGTATGGCTTGAATGTGACTGTGGTTGTGAGCACCACACCAGGGGCGGACCTAGCATATAAGAAGGGGCAACCTCCGCTACGGCTTGGCGCTCCGGCGGTAGTGTAAAATTAGTGTAAATTTTGGAAAAAATTGACGTTTTTACGATTTCGCTACGACTTTTTTATAAAACGTTACGGCTTGGCGGATTTTCTAGATCCACCACTGCACCACACTACAACAACACTTAGAAAAGCCAGAAGCAAAAAAACCGGTTGCCCGTTTTACCTGCTGGCTGTGCGAGACCACCCGTATGAAACTTGGGAGATAAAAGAGGGAAAAATTGAACATAACCACGAACTTTGTGAGGACCAGTCGGCCCACACGTTTGTGCGAAGGTTTATTCCAAGTGAAAAGAAACTAATCGAGCAGCTGACAACTCAAAACATGGAGCCGCACAAATTTTTTCAAACGATAAGGAAGCAGGACCCCGACAGGTTTCATGTTCAGAAAGACGTTCAAAATGCTGTGGAGAAGATTAGAGCCAAACAAAGAGACGGATTGACTCCCCTGCAGTCACTAGAAAACGTGCAGATAAACAACGAATTTATTTACGAGACACGGGGGGAACCCAGAACAGAGGTCGTAACAGAGACTTCTTTCTTCATCGGTAGTCGAGAGACATGTGGCGTGTATTCCCCCACGTCTTGCTGATCGATTCGACGTAGAAGACAAACATATACAATATGCCATTTGTCCAGATTGTTGGTATGACGCCTACCAACCATTCATTTTGTATCGCGCATGCCGTTGTCTCTAAAGAACGGGGTGATAACTTTGTGTGGGTTCTTGAGAGAATCAAGTCAGTGTTGGATGAATGTATGGAGCCACGTGTGATTGTAACGGATAGAGACCTGGCCCTTGTGGGTGCGTGTGCTAAAGTATTTCCAAACGCCTCCAGGCTTCTTTGCAGGTTTCACATACCACAGAATATTATGAAGCACTGCATGAGTGCCTTCATAGAAGAAGATTGGGAAAAATTTTTGGCATTCTGGGGGTCATTGTGTGAGTCTCCATCCATACCCATCTACGAGTACCACTTGCACAACTTGCAAAAGCGACTTGTGGAGTGCAAACGTTCTAGTAAGTTTTTTTAATAACATACGACTCACCTATGTACATTTTAATAAATTATTTTTACTTTTTAGTGGTCTTCAATTACGTGCATTATAACTGGCTAAAAGACTATAAGGAGATGTTCGCCTTTGCATGGACTGATAAGATGCGCAACTTTGGTAATCGTACCACAAACAGAGTTGAGAGCCAACACACCAACTTAAAGAGATACGTCCAAGATAGGAGCTTGCTGGACCGTATAGTTGGTTGTGTCCGGGATATAGTTAAGACACAATACGGTGAATTATGGAACAGTTTTCGAGACTTCATCGAAAAAATAATGAACCACCATAGACACCCGCTGTTTCAACACCTACTTGGAAAAGTATCCCATACAGCCCTTGACTTGTTGAGTGGAGTGGCACCTAGGAAGCTAGATGTCTTGGGGCGCTATCTTCATCATGTGGTTGCCAGATGTGGTACAGTTGTGGGTTGCCGTGTGCTTGTAGGCTAGAAAAGTACCTACGTGCAGGTAATAATTGTTAAACGTACAATACTTGTGTGATATATTTCCGTTAATCATGCGACTTAAACAATGTTGTTTTTCACGTGTAGAGCGTCCGATTCAACTTGAAGACATAGACGTCTTCTGGCGGAAGCTTAACTTCCAAAGTTGTAAATTGATAGATGATGACGTTGACGTGGTCGAAGAGCTAAATATTTTTAGACAACAATTAGAGTCGCAACCCCCCCCCCCCCCCCCCCGCTCAGAAAAAAGCCTGATGTCAAATATTAAAGCAGTGTTGACTCTACAGAAATCTACCAAGAAACGACCGGTTGTCCAACAAAATACTCGTGGCCGACCAACAACAAAGCAGTTACAACAAAGGTTGGACGAGGCCTCTCTTATAAACGAAGAATTGAGGAGAAGCTCCTTCGGTGATGCAAACACGTGCTTTGAAGGTTCCCGACAAAGTAAATACGATAACCCCCCGCCACAGCTCGTACGTTCCGTCACAGGCCTCTCAACAGTTGGTTATAAGGTCTCAAAAACCCAAAGCAAGCCTAAGCCGTTCAAAGAGTTCTAAGAAGAAATAGACACGAGATGATAACGGTTTTCCTATAATAATTGGGGACGAGAACGTGGGAATCATCAAACAGTTTAAGTCTGTCATTCCGCCAGTGTTTACCCGCATATCTCATGCATACGAGATGTGAGGCCGGACGGTCATTGTGGGTTTCGGTCTGTGGCTGTGGGCTTAGGTACGGATCAGAGTTCATGGGGGCTCATTCGAAGGGACCTTGTCCAAGAAATGGATCATAACGAATCGATCTGGTTCCCAATATTTGAAGCATGGGATGAAGGATATTTTTACACGCATCGTCAGGGCCTAATTTGGGATTCAGTGTCTGGTTGTCCCCCGGATCACTAGATGGACTTCCCCTTAGCAGGGCTTCTTATTGCACAAACGTACAGTATCGAGGTACACCTGTTAAGCATGGGTGCGAGTTCCACTTTCTTCCCAATATTAAGTCCTCCGGCTAATCAACAACCACTAATCATAGCGCTTGCACATGTTAACGAGAACCACTTCATATATGTTAAGCTGGAAGGGGAATATCTAATGACACCAACACACGGGCTCTGGTTGAACCACTGAAGACCCCATACGGAACAATGGGAAGATATGTACTTAGACAAAGCGGATTCAGAATTGTCTTGCCACGTCAAGAATGGTATGCATCGATAATGAATCCGCCACCAAGATCAAACCCCAGTCTTAATTACATCGACAGTGATACGGAAGAATGATTTTTATAATTAATAGGATTTTTTGTATCGATAATTATTCTTATTGTAATTAATAAGATATTCTGTATTAATTTCTATAAATTTTTTTATAATTACAATTGCATAAAACAATTTAATAAGATTTTTTTAAAAATTTCTATCATTTTTTTTTATAATTACAATTGATTAAAACAATTTAATAATATTTTTGTTCATATTTTTATCACTTTCTTATAATTACAAAAATATATACAAATATACGCCTCGTATCGACCTTGACGGGTCGTCTATGGATTGTCAAAAGACCATTTTACCCCTGTTATACCCTCAGTCTAGGCTTAAACGAGGGGCAAAAGGTCATTTCAACAAAACAAGACGCCCCGTACAGAGCGAGACGTGTAGTCTATTTTGAGCGGCATTTTTGGTTTTGAATTTTTAAAAAGGACTTGAACATTTACCATTTTACCCCTAAGTTTCCCACCGTATAGGTCTCAACCAGGGGTATAAGAGTAAATTTAAAAAAAGTGGACGCCTCGTATAGCACTGGCCGGGTCATCTATGTTGGCCAGCAAGATTTCTTTTTTTAAAATTTGAATTTTGAAAAGATTTTATTTAATTACCATTAAACCCCTAAGAATCCCCAGTATAGGCCTTAATCAAGGGCTTAAAGGTAATTTTAAAAGCTGGACGCCACGTATAGACCTAGACGCGTCATATACAATGGGCGGCAACTCTTTGGGCTTTTTTTAATAAATAAAAAAGGATTTAATAAATTACCATTTTACTCCTGTGTCACCCCAGTATAGGCCACATCCAGGGGTAAAATGGTAATTAACCATTTCAGAAATATCTTTATGGAATGGTTAATTACCATTTTACCCCTGATTGAGGCCTATACTGGGGGTGAAACAGGGGTAAAATGGTAATTTTTGCAGCAAGGCTAGACTGGTCATTTAGCTCTATACGAGGCGTCTATGGCTCATATAACAGGGGGAGACCTAGACGCCCCTGCATAACACCCGCAAAACATAAACAAACACCCACATATGACACACATACGAATATACGCCCCTGGATCGTATTCGGACCGTATTTTTGAAGATTGAAGCATCCCCGGTATGTATTTCAACCCGTAGTTTAATATTCTTGCTTCGTTTTTGCCTTTAGACCGTAGGATTGCCCTGGGTGTTTGTGCTTGCTGTTGAAGATGATAGAGGTAGAACAGGACACCTTGTCTACCTATATACGATGCATAGATGGGGCAGTGTTTTTTTATTATTATTAATATTATTATTACTATTGTTATTGTTTATTATTATTATTATTATTATTATGATTATCATTATCGTTATCGTTATCGTTATCGTTATCGCTATCGTTATCGTTATCGTTATCGTTATTGTTAGGGCTGGATTTTTATAATACATGATCCTTACATGTGATCCTAACCAGTGATCCTTGTTTCTTTGGCAGATAGTGATCCTCAGCAGAGTTCCAGGATCAGGATCACGGACCATCATAGGATCCTCATGCTAACAGTTGCTTTCATTGAACTTAATGTCATTTTGCAGGAATGTCTAGCAGGATCCGCTCTTAGCATCACAATCAAGGGACGCGTCTTTACAACTTTGGCATATGCTTAATCAGAGATGAACGTTATGAAGGATATGGAAACTTGGCATGATTTAAGGGCGATAATTTAGGCTAGATTTACTTTTATTTCTAAAGGGGTAATGAGCTGATTATTAGTTTGTTTACCTAAAATAGGCCACTCACACTTGTATATATAACACTCTTCCCCATTCGGAAGACACACAACACAATTCTCACACGCTTAGACACTCGAAACTATAGTGATCCTTGTACTCAGCTCATTATCATCCGAAGTTGTAACCATTTTTCTTATATTGAAGTTTGGTGATCGGTAGTTGCCATCACCCGAGGTTTTTTATGCCGGAGATCATACATTGATCAAGGGCTTTTTCCTCGTATAAATCCTCGTGTCACTTGCATATTTCTAACTTAAGTGATCCTTTACTTTTTCAACTAACCAAGCATCATTCCCCGTTTACGTAGAGTTTGGTTGTATTATCCTTGTGTGATTTTTGACCAAAACAGTTTGGCGCCCACCGTGGGGCCATTGGTGCTTCATTCATAAGAAAACTTTCTGTTCGAAATCATTTCAAAGAGTTACATGGCTTCATCATTGAAGAATACATCCACAGCGATGTCGGCAGTCAATTCATCTACTGGCATTCCACCTTTGCCTCCACCACCAGCTGGATCTCAGAAAAATGCTGAGAAGAGACCAACTTCTATCTCCTCTAAACCATCATCTTCTGCTCTAACTTCTTCTGTTCCCAGTACTAGTGATATATTTACTTTGATTTTGCAGATGAGGGATCGTATGCAGCAGCAGGATGAAACTAATGACAGGATCCTCAGAGAAATCGGAGATCTCAAAAGGCAAAAGAAAACGGCAGAGGATCATTCCCCACTAATGCCCAAATCTTTGAATTTTGATACTCCAATGATTACTTCTCAGCCATCAGAGGTCCCAGACATTCAATATATGGGTGGATCAAGAGGAGTGCATTTCAGCCCAGCAACAATGACTCAGGCATCAGGATCATATTTCCAACCGGCGGGATCCTACGCCCAGCATTTGGGATCCTTCATGAGCTTAGGATCCTCCTTTGTCCCAGGATCATCCCAGGTTCAAGGATCCTCCTTCGTTCCGGGATCATCCCAGGTTCAAGGATCCTCCTTTGTTCCAGGATCATCCCAGGTTCAAGGATCCTCCTTCGCCCCAGGATCATCCCAGATTCAAGAATCCCTACAGATACCAGGATCCTTGAAGAATTTGCAAACAGGAAGCCTAGATGTCCATCAAGGAGATTTTATTCCAATGCAGACCATTGCTTCCACTGGTCCATCCATTATCCCAGAATCCCAGCAATATGGATTCACACCCAATGTTCCTAACTTGAACCCGATGGGAGGTAACACCTTAAATAATTATCTTACCACTAACCATGGATTCGTGCAGGATACAGGTATCAATCATGCTATGGCCAGGGAGTTACAGAAGCTGAAGGATATGATCTCAAGTGTTCCAGGGGTAGTCAAGCCTATCCCGGAGATTGCAGATGGAAGCCATAAGGTATCTCGTTTTGCACCACCAATTTGTGATGCAGAGGTACCCAAAAGGTTCCATATCCCTACTATGAAGCTGTATGATGGTACAACGGATCCTGAGGAGCACATAGCACAATACAGGGAGAGGATGGAGATCAATCCAATCCCAGAAAAGTTAAAGGAAGCATGCCTATGTAAAGGATTTGGATCCACCCTTACTGGATCAGCTCTTAAATGGCTGCTAAGTCTTCCCCCTTACTCTATCACTTCATTTGCTAATTTAGTTAATTTGTTCAATAATCAATTCTCTTGTAGTAGAAAATTTGAAAGATTAACTAGTGATTTATATAGGGTAACTCAAAGTCATAATGAATCATTAAGGGATTATATAACTAAATTCAGTAAAGAATCCTTGGACATTCCCAACTTGGATATGGCCACGGCTGTTGAGGCCTTCAAAATGGGACTGCTTAAGGATTGTTCTATGATGATCTTGTTATGACACCGTGCAGGAACCTAGATGAAGTAAGAACTCGGGCACTCAGGTTCATCCGGCTAGAGGATGACAAGAGGATCCAGGAGAGGCAAGTAGGATCCTCAAAACAGGAAAAACAAGGATCCTCTTTCAAGAACAATAAGTTCAAATCCTACCATAGAAATGACAACCAGAACGTGCATGCTGTTGACCAGGAAGAGGATGATGAGGATTATCCTCCGATTTCTGAATATTGTTTTTCTGTTGACAATCATGAACTAATCCTTGCAATGCAGAATCTAGGAGAAAAAGCCAGATGGCCCAGAAAGAATGACAAACCATCCGGGACTAAAGACAAGTCAAAGTGGTGTGCATACCACGAGGATTTCGGGCATCTAACTGAAGAATGCATAGCATTAAGAAAAGAAATTGGATATCTGTTAAGCAAGGGGCATCTAAAAGAATTGTTGGGAAGAAAAAAGCAAAGGACTCAGGATCCTGAAAGGATCCCTGAAAAGGCTCCAGCCCCTCCGGCGAATGCACAAGTGATCAACTTTATTTCCGGAGGATCAGATATTTGTGGTACATCCTTCTCGGCAGCCAAAAGGCATGCAAAGGAAGCAAAAATGGATAATGGAGAAAGACCTATTCGAACATCAAGTGTCTCGGAAGGAAAGACGATAACGTTTGATGAGGATGATCGCATTAACATCCAGGATCCTCATCATGATAGTTTAGTTATTACTCTCTTTATTTCTAACCATTTTGTCCGCAGGATCCTTATTGACGGAGGAAGCTCAGTAAACATTATCCAGCTTGATGTTCTAAAGAAAATGGGTATCCCAGAATCAGACATCACACCAAGATCCTCCGTGCTTGTGGGATTCAGTGGAGAAACGAAGAAAACTCTGGGGGACATCAAACTCCCAATCTACGTGGAAGGATTACATAATTATCAAAAATTTTGTGTTATTGACTGTTTATCTTGTTGCAATGTTATCCTTGGCAGGCCCTGGATACATGATATGAAAGCAGTCCCATCCACCTACCATCAATGTGTGAAACTCCCTAGCCCATGGGGGATAATCAAGATCGACAGTGATCAGCAGGAGGCTAAGGATTGTTATACCTCATCCATGAAGCCAACCTCGAAGCCAAGGGAACAATAGCAATTACAGATTCCTCCAAGGAATGTCTTGGAGGCAAGGGAACAAGATGTGGACGAAATCTTCTTGGATCCTAGTGATCCTGAATCAAAAGTCTATATCGGATCAGGGATCCTTGGCAAGATGAAAGAAGACATAATATCCTTCCTCAAAAGAAGAAAATCTACCTTTGCATGGAAACATGAAGATATGACAGGTATATCTAAGGATATTATCACTCATAAACTTGGCATTGACAGGTCTATCAAACCAATCCATCAAAAAAGGAGGAAGTTTGCACCAGAAAGGAATGCCATTATCCAAGAAGAAGTAGAGAGACTACTTCGAGCTGGTATGATCAGAGAGGTAAAATATCCAAAATGGTTAGCCAATGTGGTTGTTGTCCAAAAGAAAAACGGAAAGTGGAGGGTATGTGTCGATTTCACTGATCTGAATAAGGCATGTCCCAAGGATCCTTTCCCACTACCCCACATTGACTCCATGGTGGATGCAACGGCGGGGCATGAACTGTTGACCTTTATGGATGCATCATCTGGATTCCAACAAATTCAGATGGAACCATCTGACCAAGAGGATACAGCCTTTATGACCCCAACCGGTTTATATTGTTATATTGCCATGCCTTTTGGACTAAGAAATGCAGGTGCAACATATCAAAGGCTGGTGAATATGATGTTCAAAGATCAAATAGGACAAACTATGGAAGTATACATAGATGATATGGTAGTCAAGTCAAAGAAAGCTGAGGATCACCTAAGGGACTTGGAGGAAGCATTTGATATCCTTGATAATTATAACATGAAGCTTAATCCTTCAAAATGCCACTTTGGTGTTAAAGCAGGTAAATTTCTAGGATATATGGTAACTCAGAGGGGCATCGAAGCAAGCCCGGAGCAAATTAAAGCACTAGTGAATATCAAGTCCCCTGCCAATGCTAAGGATGTGCAAAGGCTAACAGGCAGGATAGCAGCTCTAAACAGGTTCATATCAAAATCCTCAGAAAGATGTAAAGAATTTTACGATATCTTAAGGAAAAACAAGAAGTTTGAATGGACTGAAAAACACGAGAATGCTTTACAAGCCCTTAAAGAATATATGTCCTCAGCACCAGCATTAATGAAACCCGGAAAAGGAGATGTGTTATCCTTATACCTGGCGGTATCCTCAACCGCTGTAAGTGCTGTCCTTGTTAAGGATCACGAAGGTACACAACATCCTATTTACTATGTAAGTAAGAGTTTACTTGATGCAGAATCCAGGTACTCACACCTTGAGAAACTTATTCTCGCATTAATTATGGCATCAACTAAGTTAAGACATTATTTTGAAACCCACACCATTGTTGTTAGAACTAATTTTCCAATCAAGAATGTCCTCAGGAAACCAGAAATGTCCGGAAGAATGGCTAAGTGGGCAGTAAAGCTTAATGCCCATGATATAAGATATGAGCCTAGAACAGCCATTAAATCCCAAGCACTAGCTGACTTTGTGGCTGATTTCAGTAGTGATCTACAAAAGGAAGCAGAATTGGAAGTCCAGCAGCTGGATGAGACCAAGGATCCTTGGATACTACACACTGATGGATCCTCAAATGTCAAGGGCACAGGGCTCGGGATACTACTAAAATCGCCACAGGGGGACATAATACCCCACTCCATAGCCTGTGAGTTCCAAGCAACCAACAATGAGGCTGAATATGAAGCCTTAATTGCTGGTTTACAAATTGCTAAGGATATGGGGGTCAGATACCTTAAAGTATACGTAGACTCATTACTAATCACTAATCACTTTAATGGATCCTATGCTGTTAAAGGAGAAAAACTAACCAAATATTTAGAGATAGTCAAAGAATTGGCACTCTCTTTTGTTTCCTTCAGTTTAACACAGGTACCAAGGGAGGAAAATACAGAAGCTGATGCATTGGCCAATCTAGGATCATCCTTGAAGATCCCAGAGGATATAAGTATCCCCATCATCCATATCCTAGCTCCTGCTATTGAAAATCAGGTGGCCATGGAAATAGAAGAGGATACTGCAATGATCCCTAGTGAAGAAACTCAATCTTATTCAGGATCATGGATCTCACCAATCATGAGATACTTACAACACGGGGAGATTCCTATGGGAGAAAATCCTAGAGCTTTCAGGATTAAGGTATCTCAATTCACAATCTTAAATAATGTATTATATAAACGATCTCTTGCAGGACCATATTTAAGATGTATCGAGGATCCTGAAATTCAAGAAGTGTTGAGAGACTTCCATGAAGGAGATTGTGGAAACCATACTGGGGGCAGGGCATTGTTCTCAAGGATCCTTAGAACAGGATACTACTGGCCAACTATGAAAAGGGATGCTGTAGAATATGCTAAGAAATGTGATCCTTGTCAAAGACACAGCAATATCCTTCATCAGCCAGCTGAATTTTTGCATCCAATACCATCCTCTTGGCCATTCATGAGATGGGGGATGGATATAGTTGGCAAGCTCCCTAAAGCACCTGGTGGAAAAGTATTTATGCTTGCCATGACCGACTACTTCTCCAAGTGGATAGAAGCTGAAGCTTTTGCTCAAGTCAGAGAAAAGGAAGTTATATCCTTTATTAAGAGAAACATTATAACCAGATTTGGCATTCCCTCTGAAATTATATGTGATAATGGTTCCCAATTCATTGGGAGCAGAACCACTAACTTTTGTGACAGTTGGGGAATTAAGATGATAACGTCAACACCAGTCCATCCACAAGCCAATGGTCAAGCAGAATCATCCAACAAGATCATCATCAACAACCTGAAGAAGAAATTAGGATCCAAGAAGGGGAAATGGGCAGAGGAATTGCCTTATGTGCTGTGGGCTGATAGGACAACTCCCAAGAATGCCACTGGTCAAACACCCTTCTCTTTAGTATTTGGGGCAGAAGCAGTGATCCCAACAGAAATGGTGATTCCAACTGCTAGAACAAGTACTCGTGATCCTGAAGAGAATGCTGCAAACCTAGCTCAAGACTTGGATACTATTGAGGAAATCAGGGATCTGGCTAGGATAAGGATGGCAAGCTACCAACAAAGAATGGCTGGTGCCTACAACAAAAATGTCAGGATAAGGAAGTTCCAAGTTGGGGATATGGTGTTGAGAAAAGCATTCCAAAACACCATCAATCCTGCTGACGGAAAATTGGCACCAAAATGGGAAGACCCTTACTTGATTGAAGCCGAAGCAGGAAAGGGGGCATACAGATTGCTAACCATGGAAGGAAATTTGTTACCAAGAGCCTGGAATGCTATTCACTTAAAGAAGTATTTCATGTGAACAGGATCCTTCAAGCATATGATCCTTACATCGGAAGCATCCTCGAAGGATCCCGGCGACATCAGTGATCCTTTACTCTGGTAAAGTCCTTATCTCAAAACTTTTCCATTTTCTTATTTTTACCTAAGGATAAGGATCACGTATCCTTCATCCTTCTCTCACGAGAATTTGAGTTCTGATAGTCCAGGTATCCTCAGCATATTATCGATAGTCTTCAAAAGCATCTCAGATCCTTGGGTTCAACCCCAGTTATCCTTGGGCTTGTCCCCAGTTTTCGCCTGTAGCGCACGATGATCCTGGTATAGTTCACGTCTTTGGGACCAGTACCCACTTTAGGGGCTGACAACCTCATCGTACTGGCTATATCTAGGATCCTACGTATAATGGTAGACGTACCATACATCCGTTCCTAAGGTTTCTAACGTTTTCACGTTAGCTAAGGTTTTGTCATTTTCATGTCACCAAGTTTGGATAGTCGCCAGTAAGGGCCATACTCCAGTTTACATACGATCCTTGGGCTTGTCCCCAGTTATCCTTTGGGCTTGTCCCCAGTGATCCTTTGGGCTTGTCCCCAGTTATCCTTTGGGCTTGTCCCCAGTGATCCTTTGGGCTTGTCCCCAGTTATCCTTTGGGCATGTCCCCAGCTATTAATTTATCTTTTACATTGGCTTAGTCCCAAGTTATGTTCCATTTTTCAGGTTTTCGAAGTTAAACAAATAAGGATCCTTAATCCTTATTATCCGTTAAAATTTCACTTATGGTTATCTTGATTAATGGTTAGGATCCTAACTTGGATTCTTAGGTATGATCCTTGACTATTTTGATTATACTTGTTATTTTGAATAACCCTTACACTTTGACAACTAAACCTATGATCCTCGATCATAAACTATTTTTGAAAATTTTTCGATTACAGGATATTTGATCCAGGATCATATCCTAAAATGATTGAACATGATTTGCTTAAAAATTGGAAAATAAAAGGATAAGCAAAGGATAACAACACGAGATAAGCCAGAAAGATTAGAGTTATTTTATTAACAAAGGATTTTAAACCCTTTCAAAAGTTGTCAAAATTGCCAACCCACGTTTCTACCAGCAAAACGTGGCCCGTCCACATGGGTTGGCAAAGGGTGTCCATTGTTTATGCGGTCATAGCAGGTGCAGGAAAGTAAGAGCGGCAGGATCACAAAGGCTTCATCCCCCAAACAGAGGATCCCTCCACCATTGGCGATCCTACCTATTGTTCAAAGGATCCATGATCCTTAACCCTAAAAACTATTGTTTAAGTTACAGACCATAAATTGTTTCAAAACATCAACAACCACAAAAACCACTACCAAACTTAAAAAATTGGGCTCCGGCCTAGTCTCGAAATATCCATCATCGCCCAATCCTGCAGCTCAAACCTTTGCTGCTCCATCACCACCGGCTCCACTAGCCTCTCCACCCTGATCCTTGCCAGCCTCACCACCTTCCAGATCCCACTCTCCACCCTGATCCTTGCCAGCCTCACCACCTTCCAGCATTGGGATCTCCTCAGCTTCGTCCTCATCCTCCAGCTCTGCCAATCTTGCCTTCCAACCCTCCACGTCCCATGAGCTTTTATCAAAGGCAGGATCCTGAGCCTCCGCAGCCATCTGCAGTTGTGTTAGGGCTGGATTTTTACTATGAATGATCCTTATACGTGATCCTAACCAGTGATCCTTATTCCTTTGGCAGGCAGTGATCCTCAGCCGGACCTCAGGATCAGGATCATGGGACATTGAAGTGATCCTTATACTAACGGTCACTTTCGATTACTACAATATTATTTTGCAGGAACATCTAGCAGGATATGCCCTACATATCATGATCCAGGGACGCGCTTTTACAAATATGGCAAGAGCTGAATTGAAGATGAACGTTGTGCCGGATATGGAAACTAGGCTTGATTCATGGGCAACAATTTAGGCTAGATTGTCTTTATTTCTAAAGGGGTAATGAGCTGATTAGTGGTCTATCTACCTAAAATAAGTCACACACACATGTATAAATACCCATCTTCCTCATTCGGAAGAGGAGACACACAACATACACGGCAACTCTCACACACTCAGACAATAGTGATCCTTGTACTCAGCTCATTATCATCCAAAGTTGTAACCACATTTTTGTTATAGTGAAGTTGGTGATCGGTAGTTGCCATCACCCGAGGTTTTTTATGCCGGAGATCATACATTGATCAAGGGCTTTTTCCTCGTATAAATCATTGTGTCTTTGCATCTTTATCACAGAAGTGATCCTTTACTTTCATAGTTAACCAAGCATCATTCCCCGTTTACGTAAAGTTTGGTTACATTATCCTTGTGTGATTTTTGACCAAAACAGTTTGGCGCCCACCGTGGGGCAATTGGTGCTTCATTCATAAGAAATTCTTTTGTTCGAAATATTTTCAAAGAACTACATGGCTTCAACATTGAAGAACACCTCCACGGCGATGTCTGCAGTCACCTCAGCACAAACCACTCTACCTCCTCCACCGGCAGGATCCCAGAGAAATGCTGAGAAGAGACCAACCCCTTCCTTCTCTAAACCTCCATCTTCTTCTGCTATGAATTCTTCTATTCCCAGTACTAGTGATGTGTTTGCTTTAATTTTGCAGATGAAGGATCGTATGCAGCGGCAGGATGAAACTAATGACAGGATCCTCAGGGAGATTGGAGATCTCAAAAGACAAAAGAAAGCGGCAGAGGATCATTCCCCACTGATGCCAAAATCCTTGAGTTTTGAGACTCCAATGGTCACCTCTCAGCCATCAGGGATCCCAGACGTACAGATCACAGGGGAGTCAAGAGGATCACGTCTCAACTCGGCAGCAATGACTCAGACATCAGATTCACATTTTCAGCCAATAGGATCCTATCCTCAGTACATGGGATCCTTCATGAATCCGGGAGCCTATCCGGGGGCACAGCAGTTTCAAGGATCCTACTTTATTCCAGGATCATTCCAGGGCCAAGGATCCTCCTTTGTTCCAGGATCATCCCAGGTTCAAGGATCCTCCTTCGTTCCAGGATCATCCCAGATACCAGGATCCTTACAGATGCCAGGATCCCTAAAAAGTTTGCAAACAGGGAGTCTAGATGTCCATCAAGGGGACTTCATTCCAATGCAGACCATTGCTTCCACTGGTCCCTCCGTTGTTCCAGAATCCCAGCAATATGGATTCCCTAACTTGAACCCAATGGGAGGTAACACTTTAAATAATTATCCTACTACTAACCTTGGATTCATGCAGGATACGGGTACCAATCATGTTATGGCCAGGGAACTACAGAAACTAAAGGACATGATCTCAAGTGTTCCAGGGGTAGTCAAGCCTATCCCAGAGATTGCAGATGGGAGCCACAAGGTATCTCGCTTTGCACCACCAATTTGTGATGCAGAGGTACCCAAAAGGTTCCATATCCCTACCATGAAGCTGTATGATGGCACGACGGATCCAGAGGAGCATATAGCACAATACAGGGAGAGGATGGAGATCAATCCTATCCCAGAAAAATTGAAGGAAGCATGCCTATGTAAAGGATTTGGATCTACTCTTACTGGATCAGCCCTTAAATGGCTGCTAAGTCTTCCCCCTTACTCTATCACTTCATTTGCTAATTTAGTTAATTTATTCAATAACCAATTCTCTTGTAGTAGAAAATTTGAAAAATTAACTAGTGATTTGTACAGGATAACTCAAAATCATAATGAATCATTAAGAGAATATATAACTAAATTCAGTAAAGAATCCTTGGACATTCCCAGCCTGGATATGGCTACGGCTGTTGAAGCCTTCAAAATGGGACTGCTTAAGGATTCATCATTCTATGATGATCTTGTTATGACACCATGCAGGAACTTAGATGAAGTAAGAACTCGGGCACTCAGGTTCATCCGGCTAGAGGATGACAAGAGGATCCAGGAGAGACAAGTAGGATCCTCAAAGCAAGACAAGCAAGGATCCTCCTTCAAGAGCAACAAATTCAAATCCTACCATAGAAATGAAAATCAGAATGTGCATGCTGTCAACCAGGAAGAGGATGATGAAGATTATCCTCCAATCTCTGAATATTGTTTTTCTGTTGATAATCATGAACTGATCCTTGCAATGCAGAATCTAGGTGAAAAAGCAAGATGGCCCAGGAAGAATGATAAACCATCCGGGACTAAAGACAAGTCAAAATGGTGTGCATACCATGAGGATTTCGGGCATCTGACTGAAGATTGCATAGCCTTGAGAAAGGAAATCGGATACCTGCTAAGCAAGGGGCATCTAAAAGAATTGCTGGGAAGAAAAAAGCAAAGAACCCAGGATCCTGAAAGGATCCCCGAGAAAGCCCCAGCACCTCCGGCAAATGCACAAGTGATCAACTTTATATCCGGAGGATCAGACATTTGTGGCACATCCTTTTCAGCGGCCAAAAGACATGCAAAAGAATCGAAAATGGATAATGGAGAAAGGCCTATTAGAACCTCAAGTGTCTCAGAAGGAAGGATGATAACATTTGATGAGAATGATCGCATTAACATTCAGGATCCTCACCATGATAGTTTAGTTATCACTCTCTTTATCTCTAACCATTTTGTCCGCAGGATCCTCATTGACGGAGGGAGCTCAGTGAACATTATCCAGCTTGATGTCTTGAAGAAGATGGGAATCCCAGAATCAGACATCACACCAAGATCCTCCGTGCTTGTAGGATTCAGTGGGGAAACGAAGAAAACTCTGGGGGACATCAAACTCCCAATCTACGTGGAAGGATTACATAATTACCAAAAATTTTGTGTTATTGACTGTTTATCTTGTTGCAACGTTATCCTTGGCAGGCCTTGGATACATGACATGAAAGCAGTTCCATCTACCTACCATCAATGTGTGAAGCTCCCTAGCCCATGGGGGATAATCAAGATCGACAGTGATCAGCAAGAGGCTAAGGATTGCTATACCTCATCCATGAAGCCAACCTCGAAGCCAAGGGAGCAATAGCAATTACAGTATCCTCCGAGGAATGTCTTGGAGGCAAAGGAACAAGATGTAGATGAAATCCTCTTGGACCCTAGTGATCCTGAATCAAAAATCTATATCGGATCAGGGATCCTTGGCAAGATGAAAGAAAACATGATATCCTTCCTCAAAAGAAGAAAATCTACCTTTGCATGGAAACATGAAGATATGACAGGTATATCTAAGGAAATTATTACTCACAAACTTGGCATTGACAGGTCTATCAAGCCAATCCATCAAAAAAGGAGGAAGTTTGCACCAGAAAGGAATGCCATTATCCAAGAAGAAGTAGAGAGACTACTTCGAGCAGGTATGATCAGAGAGGTAAAGTATCCTAAATGGCTAGCCAATGTGGTTGTTGTCCAGAAGAAAAACGGAAAGTGGAGGGTATGTGTCGATTTCACTGATTTGAATAAGGCATGTCCCAAGGATCCTTTCCCATTACCCCACATTGACTCCATGGTGGATGCAACAGCGGGGCATGAACTGTTAACTTTTATGGATGCATCATCTGGATTCCAACAAATCCAGATGGAACCATCTGACCAAGAGGATACAGCCTTTATGACCCCAACCGGTTTATATTGCTATATTGCCATGCCTTTTGGACTAAGAAATGCAGGTGCAACATATCAAAGGCTGGTAAATATGATGTTCAAAGATCAAATTGGAAAAACTATGGAGGTGTACATAGATGATATGGTGGTCAAGTCAAAGAAAGCTGAGGATCACCTAAGGGACTTGGAAAAAGCATTCGATATCCTTGATAATTATAACATGAAACTAAATCCTTCAAAATGCCATTTTGGTGTTAAGGCAGGAAAGTTCTTAGGATACATGGTAACCCAGAGGGGCATTGAAGCAAGCCCGGAACAAATCAAAGCATTAATAAATATCAAATCTCCTGCCAATGCCAAGGATGTTCAAAGACTAACAGGCAGGATAGCAGCTTTGAACAGGTTCATATCGAAATCCTCAGAAAAGTGCAAAGAATTCTACGATATCCTAAGGAAGAATAAGAAGTTCGAATGGATTGAGAAGCATGAGAATGCTTTACAAGCCCTTAAAGACTATATGTCCTCAGCACCAGCATTAGCAAAACCGGAGAAAGGAGATGTGTTATCCTTATACCTAGCGGTATCCTCAACCGCTGTAAGTGCAGTCCTCGTCAAGGATCATGAAGGTACACAATATCCTACCTACTATGTAAGTAAAAGTTTGCTTGATGCCGAATCCAGGTACTCACACCTCGAAAAACTTATTCTTGCATTGATCATGGCATCCACTAAGTTAAGGCATTATTTTGAAACCCATACTATTATTGTTAAAACTAATTTTCCAATTAAGAATGTCCTCAGGAAACCAGATATGTCAGGGAGAATGGCTAAGTGGGCAGTAAAGCTTAGTGCCCATGATATAAGATACGAACCAAGAACAGCCATTAAATCTCAAGCATTAGCTGACTTTGTGGCTGATTTCAGTAGTGATCTACAAAAGGAAGCAGAATTGGAGGTCCAACAGCTGGATGAGACCAAGGATCCTTGGATCCTACACACTGACGGATCCTCAAATGTCAAAGGCACAGGGCTAGGGATCCTACTAAAATCGCCACAGGGGGACATAATACCCCACTCCATAGCCTGTGAGTTCCAAGCAACTAACAATGAGGCTGAATATGAAGCCTTAATTGCTGGCTTACAAATTGCTAAGGATATGGGGGTAAAGTATCTTAAAGTATATGTAGATTCATTATTGATCACTAATCACTTTAATGGATCCTACGCTGTTAAAGGCGAGAAGCTAACCAAATATTTAGAGATAGTCAAAGAATTGGCACTCTCTTTTGTCTCTTTCAGCTTGACACAGGTACCAAGGGAGGAGAACACAGAAGCTGATGCATTGGCCAACCTAGGATCATCCTTGAAGATTCCAGAAGATATAAGTATCCCTATCATCCATATCCTGGCTCCTGCTATTGAAAATCAAGTAGCCATGGAAATAGAAGAGGATACTGCAGTAATCCCTAGTGAAGAAGCTCGATCTTATTCAGGATCATGGATCCCACCAATCATGAAATACTTGCAAAACGGAGAGATCCCAATGGGAGAAAATCCTAGAGCTTTCAGGATCAAGGTATCTCAATTTACAACCCTAAATAATATGCTATATAAACGATCCCTTGCAGGACCATATTTAAGATGTATTGAGGATCCTGAAATCGAAGAAGTATTGAGAGACTTCCATGAAGGAGATTGTGGAAACCACACTGGGGGCAGGGCATTATTCTCAAGGATCCTTAGAACAGGATACTACTGGCCAACCATGAAAAGGGATGCTATAGAGTATGCTAAGAGGTGTGATCCTTGCCAAAGACATAGCAATATCCTTCACCAACCAGCTGAATTACTACACCCCATACCATCCTCTTGGCCATTCATGAGATGGGGGATGGATATAGTTGGCAAGCTCCCTAAAGCACCTGGTGGAAAAGTATTTATGCTTGCCATGACTGACTATTTTTCCAAGTGGATAGAAGCTGAAGCCTTTGCTCAAGTCAGAGAAAAAGAAGTTATATCCTTTATCAAAAGAAATATTATAACTAGATTTGGCATTCCCTCTGAAATTATATGTGATAATGGTTCCCAATTCATTGGAAGCAGAACCACTAACTTTTGTAACAGTTGGGGAATCAAGATGATAACATCAACACCAGTCCATCCACAAGCCAATGGTCAAGCAGAATCATCCAACAAGATCATCATCAACAATCTAAAGAAGAAGCTAGGATCCAAGAAAGGGAAATGGGCAGAAGAATTACCTTATGTGCTATGGGCTGATAGGACAACTCCCAAGAATGCCACCGGTCAAACACCCTTCTCTTTAGTATTTGGGGCAGAAGCAGTGATCCCAACAGAGATGGTGATCCCAACTGCTAGAACGAGTGCTCGTGATCCTGAAGAAAATGCTACAATCCTAGCTCAGGATTTGGATACTATTGAGGAAAACAGGGATCTAGCTAGGATAAGGATGGCAAGCTACCAACAAAGGATGGCTGGTGCCTACAACAAGAATGTCAGGATAAGGAAGTTCCAAGTCGGAGATATGGTGTTAAGAAAAGCATTTCAAAATACTATCAATCCTGCTGACGGGAAGCTAGCACCAAAATGGGAAGGTCCCTACTTGATTGAAGCTGAAGCAGGAAAGGGGGCATACAGGTTGCTAACCATGGAAGGAAACTTGTTACCAAGAGCCTGGAATGCTGTTCACTTAAAGAAATATTTCATGTGAACATGATCCTTCCTGCATGTGATCCTTACATTGAAGTATCCTTGAAGGATCCTAGAGATATCGGTGATCCTCACTCTGGTAATATGCTTATCCTAAAACTATTGCATTTTCTTACTTTTTGCCTAAGGATAAGGATCATGTATCCTTCATCCTCTACTCACAAACCATTTGAGTTATGATAGTTCAGGTATCTTCAGCAAATCGTCAAAGATCTCCAAAAGCACCACAGATCCTTGGGTACAACCCCAGTTATCCTTGGGATTATCCCCAGTTTTCGCCAGCAGCGCACGATGATCCTGGTATAGTTCACGTCTTTGGGATCAGTACCCACTTCCGGGGCTGGCGACCTCATCGTACTGGCTATACTTGGGATCCTACGTATAATGGTGGACGCACCATACATCCGTTCCTAAGGTTTCTAACGTTTTCACGTTAGCTAAGGTTTTGACATTTTCATGTCACTAAGTTTGGATAGTTGCCAGAAAGGGCCATACTCCAGTTTACATACGATCCTTTGGGCTTGTCCCCAGTTATCCTATGGGCTTGTCCCCAGTGATCCTCCGGGATCATTCTCAGTTATCCTATGGGCTTGTCCCCAGTGATCCTCCGGGATCATTCTCAGTCATCCTTTGGGCTTGTCCCCAGTGATCCTTTGGGATTGTCCCCAGTTATCCTTTGGGCTTGTCCCTAGTTACTAACTTATCTTTTATATTGGCTTAGTCCCAAGTTATACTCCATTTTTCAGGTTTTCGAAGTTAAACAATTAAGGATCCTTAATCCTTATTGTTCATTAAGATTTTTACTTATGGTTATCCTGATTAAAGGTTAGGATCCTAACTTGGATCCTCAGGTATGATCCTTAACTACTTTTAATTTCATTATTCATTTGAATAACCTTTAGACCTTGACAACTGAACCTATGATCCTTAAAATAAACTATCTTGAAAACTTTCGATTATAGGATATTTGATCCAGGATCATATCCTAAATTTCTTAAACATAATTTGCTCAACTTTTCAAACAAACATGTGTCAAAACAATTGAAAATCAAAAAGGATAATAACACAAGATAAGCGACAAAAGTTTAAGATTTTATTTATTAAACAAAAGGATCTTTAACCCTTTCAAAAAGTTGTCAAAATTACCTACCCAAAGCATCTACCAGCAATACGTGGCCCGTCCGCTGGGGTAGGTAAAGGGTGTCCATGATAATAGGTTCAAAAGTATTGCAGGGAAATTAAAAGGCGGCAGGATCACAACGGCTTCATCCCCCAAACAGAGGATCCCTCCACCATGTGTAATCCTACCTATTGTTCAAAGGATCCAGGATCCTTAAACCTAAGAAACTATTGTTCAGAGATTACAGACCATAACTGTCTCAAACCATCAACAACCACAAAAAACCACTACCAATCCTAAAAAATTGGGCTCCGGCCTAGTCAAAAATATCCATCATCGCCCAATCTTGCAGCTCAAACCTTCGCTGCACCATCACCACCAGCTCCACTAGCTTCACCCTGATCCTTACCAGCATCTCCACCTTCAAGCATAGGGATATCCTCAGCATCATCATCATCCTCCAACTCTGCCAGCCTTGCCTTCCAACCTTCCACGTCCCATGTACCTTTGTCAAAGGAAGGATCTTGAGCCTCCGCAGCCATCTGCAGCTGGATCTTGTACATGGTTATCGCAGCAGAAACCTTAGCATCCTGGGTGATATCATGCTTCTCGTAGTCAAACTTGATCAATGCTTTGACAGCTTCATCCCTGGTAGCCCGGAGCTCCTTCTCAAGATCGGCTATCTTGAGATCCTTCAGTGCACCCATCTTTTGAAGGTCGGCAATTTGACGATCCTGATCCTCAACCTGATTGACGTAAGTCTCCATTTCGGAGAATTTCTACAAGAAGAGCAGGAAAGCAACGTTAGACACATGTGATCCTGGGATTTGTCAAAAACAATTAACAGGGGCAGTGATCCTAACCCCATCAAAATAGTCAAGGAATTGCTGACGAAGAAGAGGAAATCCCTGAAGATCATCTGAAGCCTTCCTCTTTTTCCCTTTGCCTCGGACAGGTGCTTTGGGAGCAGATGCTGAAGGACTGGCAGCAGGAGCCTTCTTCTTCTTAGAAGACGTGACATTGGCAAGGTCACTTATCCCAAACATGGAGGCAGATTTAACAGACCTGGCAGATTTTCCGGCACCTACACAATTCAAAAACAAGATAAGTTCCCTTGTTAAATTAAATACTTTCACATAAAACTTATTTTTTATGAGGATACTTACTTGACATTGTGGCAGACGCAGAGGATATCTCTTGAGAATCTTGGATAATAATCTGGAAGCTTCGAACTTCAGGATCTAGCTTCTTGAAAGCTAACACTCTCTCTTTGGCAGCAGGGGTCAACTTTAAGTGAGCAACGGAGATAGCTGCATAAAAAGACAAAAAAAAAAAGAAAAGACATCAGTTATCCTCATCATATGAGACAGAACTGATAGTGATCCTTCGAGGATCCTCTATCCTACCATGAGTGGCCCATTCCTTGGGCAGATCCTTCCCATCCGGGATGGAATCCCTCTTAACAAAGAAAAATCGACGTTTCCAGTTGGTATCATTCTTGGTCACTTTGAAAATAGGGTGATCCTCCCCAGCTTTCCGTTTCAGCAGATACCGGTGGGAACCAAACGTAGTAAGATCATAGAGCTCGGCCAGCTCTGCCATCCCCAGATCAATCCCTTCTTGCTCGATGATCCTCTCGAAGGTATATAGAACCCTCCAGATCATCGGCATAGCTTGGATATATGAGATGCCGGTAAGAGAAAAGAAAGATTGGGTGAACATCGGAAAAGGATATGAATACCCAATGAGGAAGGGAGTAGCAGGAAAAGCCACCCAGACATCTGAGACAAGATCGCTCAAAGCAGTAGGATCAAAGGGTTTGAAAACAACATTCGCTGGGAAACAATGGCGAACCTTGTCTATGTGGACATCAGTAAAGCAGCATCTCTCCACGGGAGAATCCTTGATAATTCCCTGGCTCTTTAGGGGACTCTCCTTCTTGGGACTCTTGTGCGGAGAATTACGGAGCAGCATATTTTGAACAAAAAACAGAGTAAAAGCACGAAAGAACAGAGCAAAGAAGAGAAAGAAGAAGATGATACCTGATCAAGAGTCCTCGATGATGGTTATAAAGGGAGATACTTCGAATTTAAATACAAAATGATCCTAACCCTATCTCCTATTTATAATGATGATTTGCAGGGATCGTCACATCAGTGACGTAATGATCACAACGGCTAGTCCATGTGTAACGGCTAGTTATTCGGAATCGCCCGTTAGAGATAAGCTCAAAACAAAATATAACTCATCTATTTACAATTAACTCCTTATATTTTGGGGGCAATTGTTAGGGCTGGATTTTTACTATGAATGATCCTTATACGTGATCCTAACCAGTGATCCTTATTCCTTTGGCAGGCAGTGATCCTCAGCCGGACCTCAGGATCAGGATCATGGGACATTGAAGTGATCCTTATACTAACGGTCACTTTCGATTACTACAATATTATTTTGCAGGAACATCTAGCAGGATATGCCCTACATATCATGATCCAGGGACGCGCTTTTACAAATATGGCAAGAGCTGAATTGAAGATGAACGTTGTGCCGGATATGGAAACTAGGCTTGATTCATGGGCAACAATTTAGGCTAGATTGTCTTTATTTCTAAAGGGGTAATGAGCTGATTAGTGGTCTATCTACCTAAAATAAGTCACACACACATGTATAAATACCCATCTTCCTCATTCGGAAGAGGAGACACACAACATACACGGCAACTCTCACACACTCAGACAATAGTGATCCTTGTACTCAGCTCATTATCATCCAAAGTTGTAACCACATTTTTGTTATAGTGAAGTTGGTGATCGGTAGTTGCCATCACCCGAGGTTTTTTATGCCGGAGATCATACATTGATCAAGGGCTTTTTCCTCGTATAAATCATTGTGTCTTTGCATCTTTATCACAGAAGTGATCCTTTACTTTCATAGTTAACCAAGCATCATTCCCCGTTTACGTAAAGTTTGGTTACATTATCCTTGTGTGATTTTTGACCAAAACAAGTTGTATCTTATACATAGCTATTGCGGCAGAGACCTTGGCATCCTGGGTGATCTCCTGCTTCTCACCATCCATGTTGACCAACATTTGAGCAGCTTCATCCTTTGTAGCCCGGAGTTCCTTCTCAAGATCAGCTATTTTGAGATCCTTCAACACGCCCATTTGTTGGAGGTCGGCGATTTGGCGATCCTGATCCTCGACGTGGCCAAGGTAGGTTTCTATTTCAGCAAGTTTCTGCAGAAAGGGAAAAAGGTAAGTTCAGGACCAGGTGATCCTCAAAGAAGCAGGATATACAGGCAGGATATTCAAGCAGGATATTCAAGTAGGATAACCAACAGGGGCAATGATCCTTACTTCATTAACATAATCAAGAAACTGCTGGCGGAGCAGGGGAAATCCTTGAAGATCCTCAGAAGCCTTTCTCTTCTTTCCCTTACCCCTAATAGGAGCTTTAGGGGCTGAAGCAGAGGGACTAGCAGCAGGGGTCTTCTTCCTTGAAGACTTGACATTGGCGAGATCATCAATACCAAACTTGGAGGCGGACTTGACAGATTTCCCAGCGCCTACACAATCAAAACAAGATAAGTACCCTAACTAATTTAAAATCTTACATAGAACTGCTTTTTAAATAAAGATACTTACTTGACATTGTGGCAGATGCGGAGGATACTTCCTGTGAATCCTGGGTGGCAACTTGAAAACTTCTGATTTCAGGATCAAGCTTTCTGAAGGCTAGAACTCTCTCTCTTGCAGCAGGGGTCAACTTGAGATGAGCAACGGATATAGCTGCACAAAAGACAAAGAAGACATTAGTGATCCTCATCATAAGGAACAAGTCTGATGGTGATCCTTCCAGGATCCTCTATCCTACCATGAGTAGCCCACTCCTTGGGCAGATCCTTCCCATTAGGGATGGTATCCCTCCTAACAAACAAGAATCGTCGCTTCCAGTTCGTATCATTTTTGGTAACCTTAAGAACAGGGTGATCCTCCCCAGCTTTCCGTTTCAACAAATATCGACAGGATCCAAACGTTGTGAGATCATACATCTCAGCCAGCTCCGCCATTCCTAAATCAATCCCTTCTTGCTCAATGATCCTTTCCAGGGTATACAAAACCCTCCAGATCATCGGCATGGCTTGAATATAAGACATGCCGGTCAGGGAAAAGAAAGATTGGGTGAAAGCTGGAAAGGGATACGAATATCCTATGGTGAACGGAGTTGCAGGAAAAGCTACCCATGTGTCAGAAACAAAATCGCTTAAAGCAGTGGGAGTGAAAGACTTGAAGATAGCATCCGCCGGAAAACAGTGACGGATCCTATCGATGTGAGCATCGGTGAAGCAGCACCTCTCGGTGGGAGAGTCTTTAATGATCCCTTGACCTTTCAAGGGACTGTTCTTCTCAGGATCCTTATGAGGAGAATTCCGGAGCAACATATTCGCGGTGGAATGAAAAGAGAAAGAAAAACAGAGAAAGAGAAGGAAAGAAGAGAGGAAGAATACCTGATCGATCTTTTGGACGAGATTATAAAGGGAGTAGCTCTTGAATTTAAATGCAAATTGATCCCAACTCTATCTCCTATTTATAATGATGATCTGCAGGATTGTCACTTCAATGACGTAAGGGTTGCAACGGCTAGTCCGACTTTAACGGCTAGTTATCCGAGTCGCCCGTTGCAGATAAGATCAAAGCAAAATATAACTCGTCAATTTATAATATAACTCCTTATATTTTGGGGGCAATTGTTTGGGCTGGATTTTTATAATACATGATCCTTACATGTGATCCTAACCAGTGATCCTTGTTTCTTTGGCAGATAGTGATCCTCAGCAGAGTTCCAGGATCAGGATCACGGACCATCATAGGATCCTCATGCTAACAGTTGCTTTCATTGAACTTAATGTCATTTTGCAGGAATGTCTAGCAGGATCCGCTCTTAGCATCACAATCAAGGGACGTGTCTTTACAACTTTGGCATATGCTTAATCAGAGATGAACGTTATGAAGGATATGGAAACTTGGCATGATTTAAGGGCGATAATTTAGGCTAGATTTACTTTTATTTCTAAAGGGGTAATGAGCTGATTATTAGTTTGTTTACCTAAAATAGGCCACTCACACTTGTATATATAACACTCTTCCCCATTCGGAAGACACACAACACAATTCTCACACGCTTAGACACTCGAAACTATAGTGATCCTTGTACTCAGCTCATTATCATCCGAAGTTGTAACCATTTTTCTTATATTGAAGTTTGGTGATCGGTAGTTGCCATCACCCGAGGTTTTTTATGCCGGAGATCATACATTGATCAAGGGCTTTTTCCTCGTATAAATCCTCGTGTCACTTGCATATTTCTAACTAAAGTGATCCTTTACTTTTTCAACTAACCAAGCATCATTCCCCGTTTACGTAAAGTTTGGTTGTATTATCCTTGTGTGATTTTTGACCAAAACAGTTATTGTTATTGTTATTGTTATTCTTATTCTTATTGCTATTGTTTATTATTATTATTATTATTATTATTATTATTATTATTATTATTATTATTATTATCTTAGTATTATTATTATTATTATTATTATTATTATTATTATTATTTTAGTATTATTATTGTTATTATTATAATTCTTATTATTATTATTGTTATTATTATTATTATAATTATTATAATTATTATAATATTTGTTATTATAATTATTATTATTACTATTATTTTTGTTATTATTATTATTATTTTTTATTTATTATTATTATTATTATTATTATTATTATTATTATTATACGTATACCATATTTATTTGCAGTTTGATTATGGAGGACGATGAGATACAGATGGAGATTGTAGGATCGTGCGACTGACCCGAACGAGTCGTTCAAAGGAGTTTTGATCTGTTTCAGGTGCGGAAAACAAGAAACAGACTTAGAAACAGCTTGTTCTTCACTTTAAACACTTTGTTGATTGATCTAACAATGATTACAAGCAAGAATCACACCGGCAACACCTCGGTATGAAATTCAGTAACTGTTACAAATGATTCCGCTCGAGCTACTATATATAGTGTCATGATTCCGCTTGAAACACACAAACATCAGTTCAAGCGAAATAAGGATGATAGTGATTCCGCTTGAAAGTGACCAAAGTCATTTCAAGCGGAATAGCATCCTCAAGCGAAATCACCTTCAATTCAACCTAAAACTTCCTAATTTCTCGTACAATGTGCCCTGATCTAACCTATCTAGTAGAAGACTCGATACAAGACGAAGTCGACAGATGTATGCACTAACAGACTCCCCCTCAGATGTTGACGAGTCTTTCGTGTCGAGTCTTTACGTCTTTAGTCTTTATCAGTCTCTGGGCTTTACTTTTTCTATATTCTCTTGAATATCTTCAGACTCCCCCTTACGATGTGCTGGCATTCCTTAAGTTTATCAGCATCATCAGCTTCAGGATCGTAATCTGGCTTTCATAGTTCAAGATCGTTGTCTGGCTCAAACTTTGTCCACCGAGTCCTCAGGTAACGGAAACTAGCTCTTTAAACACAAGCTTTTCAGGATCGATCAACCTGGCTCTACTAAAATTGTTCCAAGATCGTAACCTGGCTCTCATCCAGCTCAGGATCGTCACCTGGCTCAGACTTACACCTGCACAATCTCTACCTCAAAGTAAACCTCACAAATTTAAAACATTTCAAACTTAGAAATTCAGACTTCCCCTCAAGTTTAACTAGATTCTTGATGAACCACTTGAAGATTTGATCAAAACACATTTGTTTCCAAACACAGACTCTTCTTCACAAAAATGTCATCATGTTTAGCACTTAGAACTTTGAAAAACAGCTTTTCAACACCAGTTGTCAAAAATCTTTTTGGATTTTTCATATGAAATGCAGAAAGAAAATATTTACAGACAATATTTTTTGTGAGTTTGAGTAAGAGGATCATATCAGTTTATGAGACAAATCACTAACACCGTTAAGCTTCATTTCCTTTTAAGTTTTAAACAATTCACTTAGATTGTCAGTATATTGATCCACTTAAATTTTCACACAAAATTCAACTGTTTCGAGATACGATATTAATGTTTTAAGCACTTAAACTTATTCGCATGTCCCACTACTTGAATATACTCTCGTATCCAGATCCCAATATTCAGTCTTACAGGTGAGTATACCACATATGATATCTGTAAAGGGGTTAGGTGCGAAACCGTGAGAGCTCAGGTCAGAACTTCCGTTCAGCAGAGAGATGACGGTTCGACTTTTGGTGTGTCCCCTATAGAGGATCTTTTCTTCAACAGCAATAATTATCAATTTTATTGTTTCATCGTTTTTGCTGAGGGTTGTGCTATGTTTCAAGCATTTGCAGAAAGTATTATACGGGGACTAGGTCAGAATTTCCATTCAGCAAAAGTCCCGGGATAATACCCCAGATATCACTGAGCATAAAAACCTAGTATCTCAGAAAGAGGGACATTTCAAACAAGATTTCAGGGGTTACCTATATATTCAAGAGATTGTTCCCCACGATATAAGCAAGTTTGAAATTTAGGTTTATATCTCGTCACAATTTACTAAATGTATAAAAACTACTGGCATATCCACAGTGAGATTGTTTATCACATTTTTAACTTTCCATTTCTTTAGCATGTTGTGACCGTCCACTGATGTACTATTGTTATGGGTGAAATTCTGAGCCCATATCCTGACTTTGTATCTTGATTTTTTATTAGTTGTATATGATCAGGATACCGGATCAGGATACAGGATCAGGATACCGGATCAGGATACCAGGCCAGGATATTGGTAACATCCTGGGGCAGTATCCTGACTATTACTAACGATTTGCTTGTAAACGTTGGTTACAAGGGACTAACGTTCATGAGGACCAAGTTATCCTGAAGACCCGCTCAAATTAGTCAGGATAAGGACGTTGATGGCGGAAGAATAGCTCTTGTAACGGTCGTCATTGAAGAAAGGCATGCTTCATGGGAGCTGGTCAAAGATATTAATATTCCAACGGTCATGGAGGCTTAAATCCCGGAATTATGGTTAATATGCGCGTGGAAAACGAGTAGAAGCAGCCCCCAACGTTCAGAATGGAATATTCCAAAGTATCGCGGAATAATAGGATAGTTTGTTAGTTTCTTTTACTATAAAAGGGATTGATCGGATCATAGGTAAACACAACTTTTTCCACACACTTTCACTCGCACACTTTACTCTCTAGCTTCTAGCAATCACTAAACACAAACACTTGTAATCAAATTTCATTGTAACACCTAGTTGATCCGCATCATATCCTGCACTGTATCCTGGTTATTCAAGCAATAAGAAGAACAAGGCAGCCGACGATTGTCAGCTCCCGAGGTTTCATGCCGGAGATCTAGATTGATCAAGGGCTTTCCTCGTATATCTCATGTCAACCTTTACATTTCTGCTCATTGTTTGATTGTTGATACAGCTCGGTATCCTGAGCTATATCCTGAAACTGTTTTTTGTAAACAACTTAACCAGCATATTTTTCACGAACACTACTAGCACACTACCTCACTTAACTAATTTGATCACTTAATTACTTAGGTAATTTTTGACCAAAATAATTTGGCGCCCACCGTGGGGCAAGTGGTGCTCTCTTTACTAAAAATCTTTGTGAAATCGTTAATCGGTTTTCTGTTTTCTAAACTTTTTGCCACATTGTTTACAATGGCCTCAAGATCAAACATGAGCTCTTCTACTGTGTCTGCTACAACTTCTGCAACAGTTGGTTCGGTGCCTCCTCCACCTTCACAAGTTCAGACTTTTCAGAGGAGAAATGAAAGCCACACACCGAGAGAAATTCCTGCTGCTCAAAATGTTTCTAGATCCGGAAACTCAGGGAGAACCCATATCCTTGCTTCTAATAATGAAATTCTGTCTTTGTTTGGTAGTGTACAGGAACAAATGAAGAGGCAGCAAGAAACTAACCAGACGATCATAAAGGATATACAACTCTTGAAGTCAAACTCCAAGAAACCTGTGGAGGATACAACTACTCCTCTAAAGCCCAGGATGCTAATCTTTAGTTCATCAACATTTACCGAGGATAATCAAGGCAACATGATACTGAGTCAGTCCCGGAGCAACATGCTGGAGATACCATCATCCGCCAGGATATCGACCGTGAGAGATCCAGGATATGGCCCAGGATATGGCAAAAGTCGACAGGCTGGTAACATGTTTGCCAATATCAGTATCCCTGCTACTAATAATTCTGATTCTTTGCAGGATATAGGTGTAACACCAGTATTGACCAGGGAACTTCAAAAATTGACGGATATGATATCAAGTGTTCTTGGAGTAGTGCAGCCTATACCGAAAGTATCCCAGGATAGTCACAGGATATCCCGATTTGCTCATCCAATTTGTGATGCTGAAATTCCAAAAAGATTCCAGACTAAAGTTGTATGATGGGACGACATATCCTGAGGAGCATATTGCCCAGTATAGGGAAAGGATATAAACAAATCCAATCCTACCAGAACTTAAGGAAGCATGCTTATGCAAAGACTTCGGTTCAACTTTAACAGGATCGGCCTTAAAATGGCTTTTAAATGTTCCACCTATTCAAATACATCATTTTCTCATTTAGTTAATTTGTTTTTCAGTCAATTTTCTTGTAGCAGGAGCTTTGAGAAACTAACAAGTGATCTTTACAGGATAACATAAGGATCACAAAAATCCCTAAGGGATTATGTTAACAAATTTAGTAGAGGATCCCTGGATATCCCAAATCTTGATATTGCTACGGCAGTACAAGCGTTCAAAATGGGTTTACGAAAGGATCGTCAATTTTGTCAGGATCTTGTAATGAATCCTTGCAGGAACTTGGACGAAGCTCGAAACAGGGCCTTGAGATATATCAGGCTGGAAGATGACAAGAAAATGCAAGAGATGATGAATGCATCCTCAACATATGAATCAACTAACAAGAAGTCAGAATCCTCATACAAACCATATCGTTCTAAGCCATATGGCAGGAATGACAACAAGAAAGTGAATGCTGTTGAAGATGAGGATCCTGAGGAGTATCCTGAATTGTCGGGATATTGTTTTTCTGTTAATATACCTGAACTAATGTATGCTATGCAGGGTTTGGGAGATAAAACCAGGTCGCCTCGGAAGAATCAACAAAAGGCTGATTGGAAGGATAAGTCCAAATGGTGTGCCTTCCATGAAGATTTCGGGCATGTTATTGAGGATTGCATTGCTCTGAGGAAAGAAATAAGTTATCTCTTGAGCAAGGGATATCTAAAAGATCTCCTGGGAAGAAAGGAAAACAAGGGTCAGGATGCTGAGAAGGATCCTGAACAAGCAGCATCACCTCCAATGGATGCCAAGATAATTAACTTTATTTCAGGAGGATCCGACATTTGTGAAACTTCATATTCTGCGGCCAAGAGACATGCAAAGGAGGCTAAAGCCGAAAAAGGGGAAAGACCAACCAGGATGACAACCCTCACAGCTGACAAAGTGATCACTTTTGATAGTGATGACAGGGATACTGTCCAGGATCCTCACCATGATGCTCTGGTAATAACATTATATGTGGCTAACCATTTTGTACGCAGGATATTGGTGGACAATGGAAGCTCTGTCAACATAATCCAACTGGAAACGTTGAAAAGAATGAATGTATCTCCAATGGATATCACTTCAAAATCCACTGTACTCGTCGGCTTCAGTGGAGAAGCTAGGAATACCGTGATAGAGATAAAGTTACCAGTATATGTTGAAGGGGTCAACTTAATGCAACGCTTCTGTGTCCTGGACTCCTTATCCTGCTACAATATTATATTGGGTAGGCCATGGATCCATGATATGAAAGCTGTGCCATCTACCTATCATCAGTGTATCAAGATCCCAACTCCCTGGGGAGTTGTCAAAGTAGATAGTGACCAGCAGGAGGCGAAGGAGTGCTACTCATCCTCCATGAAATCCTCTACCAAGCCTAATGCAGCATAACAATTAAAGATACGGGCCCAGGATATTGCGGAGGTTTCAGAGCAGGATGTAAAGAAAATTATCCTGGATCAGGATAATCCGGATATCTCGGTGCTTGTGGGGACCAACATCCCTCAGGATATTGAGGACCAATTAACTAATTTTTTGAAATGCAGGATGTCAACATTCGCGTGGAAGCACGAGGATATGACAGGATTTCGGCAGATCCAGATGGAACCTTCAGACTAGGAGGATACTGCCTTCATGACCCCAACGGACTGACAGGACGAGTAGCGGCATTAAACAGATTTATCTCAAGATCCTCAGAAAAATGCAAGGAGTTTTATGATATCCTGAAGAAAAATAAGAAGTTTGAATGGGGGGAGAAGCATGAAGCAGCCTTGTAGGATTTGAAGCAATACCTCTCAACCGCACCTCTATTGATTGTTAGGGCTGAATTTCTATGACTTATGATCCTTACATGTGATCCTAACCAGTGATCCTTGATTCTTTGGCAGATAGTGATCCTCAGAAGAATTCCAGGATCAGGATCACGGACCATTCTAGGGATCCTCATACTAACAGTTGTTCTCCTTGGATTTAATGTTATCTTGCAGGGATTTCGAGTAGGATCCGCTCTTAGCAATGTAAACAAGGAACTCGTCACAACAACTTTGGCATTTGCATAATCAAAGATGGACGTTGAGGACGATATGGAAACTCAGCAAAATTTAAGGGCGATAATTTAGGCTAGATTTACTTCTATTCCTAAAGGGGTAACGAGCTAATAGTTAGGTTATTTACCTAAAATACGACCACTCACACTTGTATAAATAGCACTCTTCCACATTCGGAAGACACAACACACTTCCCACACGCTTTGACACACGATACTATAGTGATCCTTGTACTTAGCTCGTTACCATCCGAAGTTGTAACCTTTATTTGTTATATTGAAGTTTGGTGATTGGTAGTTTCCATCACCCGAGGTTTTTTATGCCGGAGATCATTCATTGATCAAGGGCTTTTTCCTCGTATAAATCCTTGTGTCAATTGTGCATTTTACATTTAAGTGATCCTTCACTTTGTTCAACAAACCAAGCATCATTCCCCGTTTTCATAAGAGTTTGGTTGCATTATCCTTGTGTGATTTTTGACCAAAACAGTTTGGCGCCCACCGTGGGGCAATTGGTGCTTCATTCATAAGAAAACTTTTCTGTTGGTAATCATTCCGGAAGTGTAGCATGGCTTCATCGTTGAAGAATACTTCCACAGCGATGTCTGCAGTCAATTCATCTAATGGCATTCCACCTTTGCCTCCACCACCAGCTGGATCTCAGAAAAATGCTGAGAAGAGACCAATTCCTATCTCCTCTAAACCATCATCTTCTGCTCTAACTTCTTCTGTTCCCAGTACTAGTGATATATTTACTTTGATTTTGCAGATGAGGGATCGTATGCAGCAGCAGGATGAAACTAATGACAGGATCCTCAGAGAAATCGGAGATCTCAAAAGGCAAAAGAAAACGGCAGAGGATCATTCCCCACTGATGCCCAAATCTTTGAATTTTGATACTCAAATGATTACTTCTCAGCCATCAGAGGTCCCAGCAACAATGACTCAGGCATCAGGATCATATTTCCAACCGACAGGATCCTACACTCAGCATACGGGATCCTTCATGAGCTTAGGATCCTCCTTTGTCCCAGGATCATCCCAGGTTCAAGGATCCCTTCAGACACCAGGATCCTTGAAGAATTTGCAAACAGGAAGTCCAGATGTTCATCAAGGAGATTTCATTCCAATGCAAACCATTGCTTCCACTGGCCCCTCCATCATCCCAGAATCCCAGCAACATGGATTCACATCCAATGTTCCTAACTTGAACCCGATGGGAGGTAACACTTTTAATAGTTCTTATACCACTAACCATGGATTCGTGCAGGATACAGGTATCAATCATGCTATGGCCAGAGAACTACAAAAACTGAAAGATATGATATCAAGTGTCCCAGGGGTAGTCAAACCTATCCCGGAGATTGCAGATGGAAGCCATAAGGTATCTCGTTTTGCACCACCAATCTGTGATGCTGAGATACCCAAAAGGTTCCATATCCCTACTATGAAGCTGTATGATGGTACAACGGATCCTGAGGAACACATAGCACAATACAGGGAAAGGATGGAGATCAATCCAATTCCAGAAAAGCTAAAGGAAGCATGCCTATGCAAAGGATTTGGATCCACTCTTAGTGGATCAGCTCTTAAATGGCTGCTAAGTCTTCCCCCTTATTCTATTACTTCGTTTGCTAACTTAGTTAACTTATTCAATAACCAACTTTCTTGCAGTAGAAAATTTGAACGATTAACTAGTGATTTATATAGGGTAACTCAGGGTCATAATGAATCATTAAGGGATTATATAACCAAATTTAGTAAAGAATCCTTGGACATTCCCAACTTGGATATGGCCACAGCTGTTGAAGCCTTCAAAATGGGATTGCTTAGGGATTCATTGTTCTATGATGATCTTGTTATGACACCATGCAGGAATCTAGATGAAGTAAGAACTCGTGCACTCAGGTTCATCCGGCTAGAGGATGACAAAAGGATCCAGGAAAGACAAGTAGGATCCTCAAAACAAGAAAAGCAAGGATCCTCTTTCAAAAGCAACAGATTCAAATCCTACAATAGGAATGACAACCAGAACGTGCATGCCGTTGACCAAGAAGAGGATGATGAGGATTATCCTCCGATTTCTGAATATTGTTTTTCCGTTGATAATCATGAACTAATCCTTGCCATGCAGAATCTAGGAGAAAAAGCCAAATGGCCCAGAAAAAACGACAAACCAGCCGGAACTAAAGAGAAGTCAAAGTGGTGTGCGTACCACGAGGATTTCGGGCATTTAACTGAAGAATGCATCGCATTGAGAAAGGAAATTGGATATCTGCTAAGCAAGGGACATTTAAAAGAGTTGCTGGGAAGAAAAAAGCAAAGGACTCAGGATCCTGAAAGGATCCCTGAAAAAGCTCCAGCCCCTCCGGCAAATGCACAAGTGATCAACTTTATTTCTGGAGGATCAGACATCTGTGGAACATCCTTTTCAGCAGCTAAAAGGCATGCAAAGGAAGCTAAAATGGATAACGGAGAAAGGCCCATTCGAACATCAAGTATCTCGGAAGGAAAAGCGATAACCTTCGATGAGGATGATCGCATTAACATTCAGGATCCTCATCACGATAGTTTAGTCATCACTCTCTTTATCTCTAACTATTTTGTCCGCAGGATCCTTATTGACGGAGGAAGCTCAGTAAACATTATCCAACTTGATGTCCTGAAGAAGATGGATATCCCTGAATCAGATATCACTCCAAGATCCTCCGTGCTTGTGGGATTTAGTGGCGAAACTAAGAAAAATTTGGGGGACATCAAACTCCCAATCTATGTGGAAGGATTACATAATTATCAAAAATTTTGTGTTATTGACTGTTTGTCTTGTTGTAATGTTATCCTTGGCAGGCCCTGGATACATGATATGAAAGCAGTCCCATCCACCTACCATCAATGTGTGAAGCTCCCTAGCCCATGGGGAATAATCAAGATCGACAGTGATCAGCAGGAGGCTAAGGATTGTTATACCTCATCAATGAAACCAGCCTCGAAGCCAAGGGAGTAATAGCAATTACAGTATCCTCCAAGGAATGTCTTGGAGGCGAGAGAACAGGATGTGGACGAAATCCTTTTGGATCCTAATGATCCTGAATCAAAAATCTATATCGGATCAGGGATCCTTGGCAAGATGAAAGAAGACATAATATCCTTCCTCAAAAGAAGAAAATCCACCTTTACATGGAAACACGAGGATATGACAGGTATATCTAAGGATATTATCACTCATAAACTTGGCATTGACAGGTCAATCAAACCAATCCATCAAAAAAGGAGGAAGTTTGCACCGGAAAGAAATGCCATTATCCAGGAAGAAGTAGAAAGATTACTTCGAGCAGGTATGATTAGAGAGGTAAAGTATCCAAAATGGCTAGCCAATGTGGTCGTTGTTCAAAAGAAAAACGGAAAGTGGAGGGTATGTGTTGATTTCACTGACTTGAATAAGGCATGTCCTAAGGATCCTTTCCCATTACCCCACATTGACTCCATGGTGGATGCAACAGCGGGGCATGAACTGTTAACCTTTATGGATGCATCATCTGGATTCCAACAAATTCAGATGGAGCCATCTGACCAAGAGGATACAGCTTTTATGACCCCAACCGGTTTATATTGTTATATTGCCATGCCTTTTGGATTAAGAAATGCAGGTGCAACATATCAAAGGCTGGTGAATATGATGTTCAAAGATCAAATTGGACAAACTATGGAAGTATACATAGACGATATGAGGATCACCTAAGGGACTTGGAGGAAGCATTTGATATCCTTGATAATTATAACATGAAGCTTAATCCTTCAAAATGTCACTTCGGTGTTAAAGCAGGCTAATTCTTAGGATATATGGTAACCCAGAGGGGCATTGAAGCAAGTCCGGAACAAATCAAAGCTTTGATAAATATCAAATCCCCTGCCAACGCTAAGGATGTGCAAAGGCTAACAGGCAGGATAGCAGCTCTAAACAGATTTATATCCAAATCCTCAGAAAGGTATAAAGAATTCTATGATATCCTAAGAAAGAACAAGAAATTTGAGTGGACTGAAAAGCATGAGAATGCTTTACAAGCCCTCAAAGAATACATGTCCTCAGCTCCAGCATTGATGAAACCAGATAAAGGAGATATGTTATCCTTATACCTTGCGGTATCCTCAAAAGCAGTAAGTGCAGTCCTTGTTAAGGATCATGAAGGTACACAATATCCTGTCTATTATGTAAGTAAGAGTTTACTTGATGCTGAATCCAGGTATTCACACCTTGAAAAACTCATCCTTGCATTAATTATGGCATCTACTAAACTAAGACATTATTTTGAAACTCATGTTATTGTTGTTAGAACTAATTTTCCAATTAAGAATGTCCTCAGGAAACCAGAAATGTCTGGAAGAATGGCTAAGTGGGCAGTAAAGCTTAGTGCCCATGATATAAGATATGAGCCCAAAACAGCCATCAAATCTCAAGCATTAGCAGACTTTGTGGCTGATTTCAGTAGTGATCTACAAAAGGAAGCCGAATTGGAGGTCCAGCAGCTGGATGAGACCAAGGATCCTTGGATACTACATACGGATGGATCCTCAAATGTCAAAGGCACAGGGCTTGGTATACTACTAAAATCGCCACAGGGGGACATAATACCACATTCCATAGCTTGTGAGTTCCAAGCCATTAATAATGAGGCTGGATATGAAGCCTTAATCGCTGGCTTACAAATGGTTAAGCATATGGGGATCAGGTATCTTGAGGTATACGTGGATTCATTGTTAATCACTAATCACTTTAATGGATCCTATGCTATGAAAGGTGAAAAACTAACCAAGTATTTAGAGATAGTCAAAGAATTGGCACTCTCCTTTGTTTCTTTCAGTTTGACACAGGTACCAAGGGAGGAAAATACAGAAGCTGATGCATTGGCCAATCTAGGATCATCTTTGAAGATCCCAGAGGATATAAGTATCCCCATCATCCATATCCTGGCTCTTGCTATTGAAAATCAGGTGGCCATGGAAATAGAAGAGGATACTGCAATGATCCCTAGTGAGGAAACTCAATCTTATTCAGGATCATGGATCTCACCAATCATGAGATACTTACAACATGGGGAGATTCCTATGGGAGAAAATCCTAGGGCTTTCAGGATTAAGGTATCTCAATTCACAATCTTAAATAATATGCTATATAAGCGATCTCTTGCAGGACCATATTTAAGATGTATCGAGGATCCTGAAGTTCAAGAAGTGTTAAAAGACTTCCATGAAGGAGATTGTGGAAACCACACTGGGGGCAGAGCATTGTTCTCAAGGATCTTAAGGACAGGATACTACTGGCCAACTATGAAAAGGGATGCTGTGGAGTATGCTAAGAAGTGTGATCCTTGTCAAAGACACAGCAATATCCCTCATCAGCCGGCTGAATTTCTACATCCTATACCATCCTCTTGGCCATTCATGAGATGGGGAATGGATATAGTTGGCAAGCTCCCTAAAGCACCTGGTGAAAAAGTATTTATGCTTGCCATGACTGACTACTTCTCCAAGTGGATAGAGGCTGAAGCTTTTGCCCAAGTCAGAGAAAAGGAAGTTATATCCTTTATTAAGAGAAACATTATAACCAGATTTGGCATTCCTTCTGAAATTGTATGTGATAATGGTTCCCAATTTATTGGGAGCAGGACTACTAACTTTTGTGACAGTTGGGGAATTAAGATGATAACATCAACACCAGTCCATCCACAAGCTAATGGTCAGGCAGAATCATCCAACAAGATCATCATCAACAATCTGAAGAAGAAACTTGGATCCAAGAAGGGGAAATGGGCAGAGGAATTGCCTTATGTGCTTTGGGCTGATAGGACAACTCCAAAGAATGCTACTGGTCAAACACCCTTCTCTTTGGTGTTTGGGGCAGAAGCAGTGATCCCAACAGAAATGGTGGTTCCAACTGCTAGAACAAGTACTCGTGATCCTGAAGAGAATCCTGCAAACTTGGCTCAGGACTTGGATACTATTGAGGAAATCAGGGATTTGGCTAGGATAAGGATGGCAAGCTACCAACAAAGAATGGCTAGTACTTACAACAAAAATGTCAGGATAAGGAAATTCCAAGTGGGGGATATGGTATTGAGAAAAGCATTCCAAAATACCATCAATCCTGCTGATGGGAAATTAGCACCAAAGTGGGAAGGCCCTTACTTGATTGAAGCTGAAGCAGGAAAGGGGCATATAGATTGCTAACCATGGAAGGAAATTTGTTGCCAAGAGCCTGGAATGCTGTTCACTTAAAGTAATATTTCATGTGAACAGGATCCTCCTGGCACATATGATCCTTACATTGAAAGCATCCTCGAAGGATCCCGATGATGTCAATGATCCTTACTCTGGTAAAATCCTAATCCTAAACTATTCCATTTTATTATTTTTACCTAAGGATAAGGATCATGTATCCTTCATCCTCCTCTCACGAGAATTTGAGTTCTGATAGTCCAGGTACCCTCAGCATATTATTGATAGTCTTCAAAAGCATCTCAGATCCTTGGGTTCAACCCTAGTTATCCTTGGGCTTGTCCCCAGTTTTCGCCTGTAGCGCACGATGATCCTGGTATAGTTCATGTCTTTGGGACCAGTACCCACTCCAGGGGCTGATAACCTTATCGTACTGGCTATGCCTAGGATCCTACGTATAATGGTAGACGTACCATACATCCGTTCCTAAGGTTTCTAACGTTTTCATGTTAGCTAAGGTTTTGGCATTTTCATGTCACTAAGTATGGATAGTCGCCAGTGAGGTCCATACTCCAGTTTACATACGATCCTTGGGCTTGTCCCCAGTTATTCTTTGGGTTTGTCCCCAGTTATCCTTCGGGCTTGTCCCCAGTGATCCTTTGGGCTTGTCCCCAGTTATCCTTTGGGCTTGTCCCCAGTTACTAACTTATCTTTTATATTGGCTTAGTCCCAAGTTATGTTCTACTTTTCAGGTTTTCAAAGATAAACAATTAAGGATCCTTAATCCTTATTATCCATTAAAGTCTCACTTATGGTTATCCTGATTAAAGGTTAGGATCCTAACTTGGATCCTCAGGTATGATCCTTAACTATTTTTAATTTCATTCATTATTCATTTGAATAACCCTTAGACCTTGACAACTATGATCCTTGAAATAAACTACCTTGAAAATTTTCGATTATAGGATATTTGATCCAGGATCATATCCTAAATTTCTTAAACATAATTTGCTCAACTTTTCTCACTCAAACAAACATGTATCAAAACAATTGGAAATAAAAGGATAATAACACAAGATAAGCGACAAAAGTTTAAGATTTTATTTATTAACAAAGGGATTAACCCTTCAAAGGTTGTCAAAATTACCTACCCCAAGCATCTACCAGCAATACGTGGCCCGTCCGCTGGGGTAGGTAAAGGGTGTCCATGATAATAGGTTCAAAAGTAATGCAGGGATATAAAGGCGGCAGGATCACAATGGCTTCATCCCCCAAACAGAGGATCCCTCCACCATTTGCAATCCTACCTATTGTCTGAAGGATCCTGGATCCTTAATCCTAAAACTATTGTTCAAAGTTACAGACCATCATCGTTAAAAACATCAACAAACACAAAAAAATTGGGCTCCGGCTATGTCTAGAAGTTTCCTTCATCGCCCAATTCTGCAGCTCAAACCTTCGCTGCACCATCACCACCAGCTCCACTTGCTTCTCCCTGATCCTTGCCAGCATCACCACCTTCAAGCATTGGGATCTCCTTAGCCTCCTCATCATCCTTCAACTCTGCCAACCTCGCCTTCCAGCCCTCCACGTCCCATGTGCTCTTGTTGAAGGAAGGATCCTGAGCCTCCGCAGCCATCTGCAGCTGGATCTTATACATGGTTATCGCAGCAGAGACCTTGGCATCCTGGGTAATGTCATGCTTCTCATAATCAAAGTTGGTCAGCATTTTGGCAGCTTCATCCTTGGTAGCCCGGAGCTCCTTCTCAAGATCAGCAATCTTGAGATCCTTCAGCACATCCATTTGTTGGAGGTCAGCAATTTGGCGATCTTGATCCTCGACGTGGCCAACATAAGTCTCTATTTCAGCAAATTTCTGCAAGGAAAGCAAGGCATAACGTCAGAAACAAGTGATCCTCAAAATTGTCAGGATAACAAACAGGGGCAGTGATCCTTACCTCGTTGAAGTAGTCCAGAAACTGTTGGCGGAGCAGGGGCAGGCCTTGTAGATCCTCAGAGGCCTTTCTCTTCTTTCCTTTACCCCTAATAGGTGCTTTAGGGGCTGAAGCAGTTGGGCTAGCAGCAGGAGTCTTCTTCCTCGCAGATTTGACGTTTGTAAGATCATCAATGCCAAACTTTGAAGCAGACTTAGAGGATTTTCCAGCACCTACACAACCAAAATAAGATAAGTATTCTAATTAAACTTGAAAATCCTACATAGAATTACTTTCTAAATGAGGATACTTACTTGACATTGTGACAGAGGCAGAGGATACTTCTTGGGAATCCTGGATAGCAACCTGGAAAGTTCTTGTCTCCGGATCAAGCTTCTTGAAAGCCAAAAGTCTCTCTTTGGCAGCAGGTGTCAACTTCAGATGAGAGATGGAGATAGCTGCACAAAAAATAACAGAATATCAGTAATCCTCATCCTAAGGAAAAAGTTTTATGGTGATCCTTCCAGGATCCTCTATCCTACCATGAGTAGCCCACTCTTTGGGCAGATCCTCCCCATCAGGGACGGTATCTCTCCTAACAAAAAAGAACCTTCGCTTCCAGTTCGTGTCATTCTTGGTAACCTTGACGACAGGGTGATCCTCCCCAGTTTTTCGCTTAAACAAATAGCGATGGGATCCGAAAGTGGTAAGATCATACATCTCAGCCAGCTCCGCCATACCAAGGTCTATCCCCTCTTGTTCAATGATCCTCTCAAGGGTATATAACACCCTCCAGATCATGGGCATGGCTTGGATATAGCAGATGCCGGTGAGAGAGAAGAAGGATTGAGTTAACTGTGGGAAAGGATACGAATATCCTATCAAGAACGGAGTAACAGGAAAAGCTACCCAAGTGTCAGAAATAAAATCACTCAAAGCAGTAGGAGTGAAAGATTTGAAAAGGGTGTTCGCCGGAAAGCAATGACGAATCTTGTCGATCTGAGAGTCGGTAAAACAACACCTCTCAGTGGGAGAATCCTTGATGATCCCTTGACCCTTCAAGGGACTGTTCTTCTTAGGATCCTTGTGCGGGGAGTTCCGGAGCAACATCTTTGCAGAATGATGGAAAGAGAATAGAAAAACAGAGTAAGAGAAGGAAGAAAGAGGAAAAGAGATACCTGGTTGATCTTCGGACGAGAATATAAAGGGAGTCTCTCTTGAATTTAAATGCAAATTGATCCTATCTCTAACTCCTATTTATAATGATGATTTGCAGGGCTGTCACTTCTGTGACGTAAGGTTTGCAACGGCTAGTCCGTCTCCAACGGCTAGTTATCCGTTAATTTGTTGCGGATAAGATCAAACAAAATATAACTCGTTTATTTACAACATTACTCCTTATATTTTGGGGGCAATTGTTAGGGCTGAATTCTATGACTTATGATCCTTACATGTGATCCTAACCAGTGATCCTTGATTCTTTGGCAGATAGTGATCCTCAGAAGAATTCCAGGATCAGGATCACGGACCATTCTAGGGATCCTCATACTAACAGTTGTTCTCCTTGGATTTAATGTTATCTTGCAGGGATTTCGAGTAGGATCCGCTCTTAGCAATGTAAACAAGGAACTCGTCACAACAACTTTGGCATTTGCATAATCAAAGATGGACGTTGAGGACGATATGGAAACTCAGCATAATTTAAGGGCGATAATTTAGGCTAGATTTACTTCTATTCCTAAAGGGGTAACGAGCTAATAGTTAGGTTATTTACCTAAAATACGACCACTCACACTTGTATAAATAGCACTCTTCCACATTCGGAAGACACAACACACTTCCCACACGCTTTGACACACGATACTATAGTGATCCTTGTACTTAGCTCGTTACCATCCGAAGTTGTAACCTTTATTTGTTATATTGAAGTTTGGTGATTGGTAGTTTCCATCACCCGAGGTTTTTTATGCCGGAGATCATTCATTGATCAAGGGCTTTTTCCTCGTATAAATCCTTGTGTCAATTGTGCATTTTACATTTAAGTGATCCTTCACTTTGTTCAACAAACCAAGCATCATTCCCCGTTTTCATAAGAGTTTGGTTGCATTATCCTTGTGTGATTTTTGACCAAAACAGTTTGGCGCCCACCGTGGGGCAATTGGTGCTTCATTCATAAGAAAACTTTTCTGTTGGTAATCATTCCGGAAGTGTAGCATGGCTTCATCGTTGAAGAATACTTCCACAGCGATGTCTGCAGTCAATTCATCTAATGGCATTCCACCTTTGCCTCCACCACCAGCTGGATCTCAGAAAAATGCTGAGAAGAGACCAATTCCTATCTCCTCTAAACCATCATCTTCTGCTCTAACTTCTTCTGTTCCCAGTACTAGTGATATATTTACTTTGATTTTGCAGATGAGGGATCGTATGCAGCAGCAGGATGAAACTAATGACAGGATCCTCAGAGAAATCGGAGATCTCAAAAGGCAAAAGAAAACGGCAGAGGATCATTCCCCACTGATGCCCAAATCTTTGAATTTTGATACTCAAATGATTACTTCTCAGCCATCAGAGGTCCCAGCAACAATGACTCAGGCATCAGGATCATATTTCCAACCGGCAGGATCCTACACTCAGCATACGGGATCCTTCATGAGCTTAGGATCCTCCTTTGTCCCAGGATCATCCCAGGTTCAAGGATCCCTTCAGACACCAGGATCCTTGAAGAATTTACAAACAGGAAGTCCAGATGTTCATCAAGGAGATTTCATTCCAATGCAAACCATTGCTTCCACTGGCCCCTCCATCATCCCAGAATCCCAGCAACATGGATTCACATCCAATGTTCCTAACTTGAACCCGATGGGAGGTAACACTTTTAATAGTTCTTATACCACTAACCATGGATTCGTGCAGGATACAGGTATCAATCATGCTATGGCCAGAGAACTACAAAAACTGAAAGATATGATATCAAGTGTCCCAGGGGTAGTCAAACCTATCCCGGAGATTGCAGATGGAAGCCATAAGGTATCTCGTTTTGCACCACCAATCTGTGATGCTGAGATACCCAAAAGGTTCCATATCCCTACTATGAAGCTGTATGATGGTACAACGGATCCTGAGGAACACATAGCACAATACAGGGAAAGGATGGAGATCAATCCAATTCCAGAAAAGCTAAAGGAAGCATGCCTATGCAAAGGATTTGGATCCACTCTTACTGGATCAGCTCTTAAATGGCTGCTAAGTCTTCCCCCTTATTCTATTACTTCGTTTGCTAACTTAGTTAACTTATTCAATAACCAACTTTCTTGCAGTAGAAAATTTGAACGATTAACTAGTGATTTATATAGGGTAACTCAGGGTCATAATGAATCATTAAGGGATTATATAACCAAATTTAGTAAAGAATCCTTGGACATTCCCAACTTGGATATGGCCACAGCTGTTGAAGCCTTCAAAATGGGATTGCTTAGGGATTCATTGTTCTATGATGATCTTGTTATGACACCATGCAGGAACCTAGATGAAGTAAGAACTCGTGCACTCAGGTTCATCCGGCTAGAGGATGACAAAAGGATCCAGGAAAGACAAGTAGGATCCTCAAAACAAGAAAATCAAGGATCCTCTTTCAAAAGCAACAGATTCAAATCCTACAATAGGAATGACAACCAGAACGTGCATGCCGTTGACCAAGAAGAGGATGATGAGGATTATCCTCCGATTTCTGAATATTGTTTTTCCGTTGATAATCATGAACTAATCCTTGCCATGCAGAATCTAGGAGAAAAAGCCAAATGGCCCAGAAAAAACGACAAACCAGCCGGAACTAAAGAGAAGTCAAAGTGGTGTGCGTACCACGAGGATTTCGGGCATTTAACTGAAGAATGCATCGCATTGAGAAAGGAAATTGGATATCTGCTAAGCAAGGGACATTTAAAAGAGTTGCTGGGAAGAAAAAAGCAAAGGACTCAGGATCCTGAAAGGATCCCTGAAAAAGCTCCAGCCCCTCCGGCAAATGCACAAGTTATGGCATCAACAAAGCTTAGACATTACTTTGAGACACATAGGATTCATGTTAAAACTAATTACCCTGTTAAAAATGTGCTTAGGAAACCTGAGATGTCAGGTAGAATGGCTAAATGGTCAGTAAAGTTAAGTGCCTATGATCTAGTATATGAACCTAGAAATGCCATAAAGTCTTAGGCTTTAGCTGACTTTGTGGCTGATTTCTGTAGTGATATTCAAAATGAAGTAGACCTAGAAGTACAACAACTAGGAGAAACCTTAGAATCCTGGACATTATACTGATGGAGCATCTAATGTTAGAGGAGTAGGACTGGGAATACTACTAAAATCGCCACAGGGGGACATATTACCCCAGGCTATTAGGTGTGAATTTCCTGCTACCAATAACGAAGCAGAATATGAGGCTTTAATTGCAGGATTAGAACTAGCTAAAAATATGAATATCAAGAATTTGCAAGTATATGTTGACTCCTTGTTAATTACTAATCATTTTAATGGATCCTATGCAGTTAAGGGTGAGAAATTAATCGAATACCTCGATATTCTCAAAAAATTAGCAGGATATTTCGATGTTTTTACACTTGAACAGGTACCAAGGGAAGATAATGCTGAAGCAGATGCCTTAGCAAACCTGGGATCATCGGTCAGGATACCGGAAGGAACCCAAATACAAATACTACACATCTTGTATCCTGCAACGAATCCTCAGGATAAAGAAGTAATAAGTATCCGGGATCCTGTTGCTGAATATCCTGAGGAGGATCCTAAGGAAGGACACATCCCTAAAGACGAAAATCATAAGGCATTTAGGATGAAGGTATCACGATTCACCATTATAAATAATGTCTTGTATAAGAAATCTCTTGCAGGACCATATCTAAGGTGCTTGGAGGATCCCGAAACTAAAGAAGTACTTCAGGATATACATGATGGGGATTGTGGTAACCATACTGGAGGCAGGTCATTATTCTCAAAGGTGTTGAGAACAAGATGCTATTGGCCAACGATTAGGAAAGATGCTGCAGAATATGCTCGAAGATGTGATGCATGTCAAAGGCACAGTAACATACTACATCAACCAGCTGAACCACTATATCCTATAGCTTCCCCTTGGCCATTCATGAAATGGGGAATGGACATAGTAGGGAAATTGCCAAAAGCTCCAGGAGGAAAAGTCTTTATGCTGGCGATGACTGATTATTTCTCTAAATGGGTGGAGACTGAAGCATTTGTTCAAATCAGAGATCAAGAAGTAGTATCCTTCATCAAGAGGAATATCCTGACTAGGTTTGGAGTACTAGCTGAAGTCATTTGTGACAATGGATCTCAGTTTATAAGCAAGAGTACTACTGACTTTTGCAAGAGTTGGGGAATCAAGATGATCACATCCACCCCGGTACATCCTCAAGCAAATGGGCAAGCTGAATCCTCAAACAAGATAATAGTCAACAACCTGAAAAAGAGACTAGGAGCTTGTTAGGGCAGGATTTTAATGACCTGTGATCCTTACATGATATCCTAACAAGTGATCCTTGTTTCTTTGGCAGATAGTGATCCTCAGAAGAGCTTCAGGATCAGGATCATGGATCATCCTAAGGATCCTCACACTAACGATTGTTCTCTTTGAATTTAATGTTGTTTTGCAGGAATAACGAGTTGGATCTGGTCTTAGCAACGTTATCAAGGAATCTGTCACGCTGATTTCGCACATGCATAACCAAAAATGGACGTTGTTAGGGCTGGATTTTTATTATAGGTGATCCTTACACGTGATCCTAACCAGTGATCCTTGTTTCTTTGGCAGACAGTGATCCTCAGCAGGACTTCAGGATCAGGATCATGGACCATCAAAGGATCCTCATGCTAACGGTCACTTTCACTTAATGCAATGTAATTTTGCAGGAATATCTAGCAGGATACGCTCTTAGCATCATGATCAAGGGACGCGTCTTCACAATTATGGCAGGAGCTTAATCGGAGATAGACGTTGCACAGGATATGGAAACATGGCTTGATTTATGGGCGGCAATTTAGGCTAGATTATCTTTTATTTCTAAAGAGGTAATGAGCTGATAATTAGTCCTTTTACCTAAAATAGGTCACCTACACTTGTATAAATACCACTCTCCATCATTTGGAAGAGGACACACGACATACAACGCAACTCTCACACACTTAGACACTCGAAACAATAGTGATCCTTGTACTCAGCTCATTATCATCCAAAGTTGTAACCATTTTGTTCTTATATTGAAGTTGGTGATCGGTAGTTGCCATCACCCGAGGTTTTTTATGCCGGAGATCATACATTGATCAAGGGCTTTTTCCTCGTATAAATCATTGTGTCTTTGCATCTTTATCACAGAAGTGATCCTTTACTTTCATAATTAACCAAGCATCATACCCCGTTTACATAAAGTTTGGTTACATTATCCTTGTGTGATTTTTGACCAAAACAGTTTGGCGCCCACCGTGGGGCAATTGGTGCTTCATTTATAAGAAAATCTTTTGTTCGAAATCATTTCGAAGAGTTACATGGCTTCATCATTGAAAAACATGTCCATGACAATGTCTGCAGTCACCTCGTCCCAGAGCATTCTGCCTCCACCACCGGCAGGATCCCAGAAGAATGCTGAGAAGAGACAAACTCCTACTACTTCTAAATCTCCATCTCCTTCTGCTATGAATTCTTCTATTCCCAGTACTAGTGATGTGTTTGCTTTAATTTTGCAGATCAAGGATCGTATGCAGCGGCAGGATGAGACTAATGACAGGATCCTCAGGGAAATTGGAGATCTCAAAAGACAGAAGAAAACGGCAGAGGATCATTCTCCATTAATGCCCAAATCCTTGAGCTTTGATACTCCAATGATTACTTCTCAGCCATCAGGAATTCCAGACGTGCAAATCATGGGAGAATCAAGAGGATTGCACCACGGATCGACAGCAATGACTCAGGCATTAGGCTCACACTTCCAGCCGGCAGGATCCTACCCCCAGCATTTAGGATCCTTCATGAATCCGGGAGCCTATCCGGGGGCACAGCAGTTTCAAGGATCCTACTTTGTTCCAGGATCATTCCAGGGCCAAGGATCCTCCTTTGTTCCAGGATCATCCCAGGTTCAAGGATCCTCCTTCGTTCCAGGATCATCCCAGACACCAGGATCCTTCCAGATACCAGGATCCCTAAAAAGTTTGCAAACAGGAAGTCTAGATGTCCATCAAGGGGACTTCATTCCAATGCAGACCATTGCTTCCACTGGTCCCTCCGTTGTTCCAGAATCCCAGCAATATGGATTCCCTAACTTGAACCCAATGGGAGGTAACACTTTAAATAATTATCCTACCACTAACCATGGATTCATGCAGGATACAGGTACCAATCATGCTATGGCCAGGGAGTTGCAGAAGCTAAAAGATATGATCTCAAGTGTTCCAGGGGTAGTCAAGCCTATCCCAGAGATTGCAGATGGAAGCCACAAGGTATCTCGCTTTGCACCACCAATTTGTGATGCAGAGGTACCCAAAAGGTTCCATATCCCTACCATGAAGCTGTATGATGGCACAACGGATCCAGAGGAGCATATAGCACAATACAGGGAGAGGATGGAGATCAATCCTATCCCAGAAAGGTTGAAGGAAGCATGCCTATGTAAAGGATTTGGATCCACTCTTACTGGATCAGCTCTTAAGTGGCTGCTAAGTCTTCCCCCCTACTCTATTACTTCATTTGCTAATTTAGTTAATTTATTCAATAACCAATTCTCTTGTAGCAGAAAATTTGAAAAATTAACTAGTGATTTGTACAGGATAACTCAAAATCATAATGAATCATTAAGGGATTATATAACTAAATTTAGTAAAGAATCCTTGGACATTCCCAACTTGGATATGGCTACGGCTGTTGAAGCCTTCAAAATGCGACTGCTTAAGGATTCATTATTCTATGATGATCTTGTTATGACACCATGCAGGAATCTAGATGAAGTAAGAACTCGAGCACTCAGGTTCATCCGGCTAGAGGATGACAAGAGGATCCAGGAGAGACAAGTAGGATCCTCAAAACAGGAGAAGCAAGGATCCTCCTTCAAGAACAACAAATTCAAATTCTACCATAGAAATGAGAACAAGAATGTGCATGCTGTTGACCAAGAAGAGGATGATGAAGATTATCCTCCAATCTCAGAATATTGTTTTTCCGTTGATAATCATGAACTGATCCTTGCAATGCAGAATCTAGGTGAAAAAGCTAGGTGGCCCAGGAAGAATGACAAACCATCCGGGACTAAAGACAAGTCAAAATGGTGTGCATACCATGAGGATTTCGGGCATCTAACTGAAGAATGCATAGCTTTAAGGAAAGAGATTGGATATCTGTTAAGCAAGGGGCACCTAAAAGAATTATTGGGAAGAAAAAAGCAAAGGACTCAGGATCCTGAAAGGATCCCTGAGAAGGCTCCAGCACCTCCGGCAAATGCACAAGTGATCAACTTTATTTCCGGAGGATCAGACATCTGTGGTACATCCTTCTCGGCGGCCAAAAGACATGCAAAAGAATCAAAAATGGATAATGGTGAAAGGCCTATTAGAACATCAAGTGTCTCAGAAGGGAAGATGATAACATTTGATGAGAATGATCGCATTAACATTCAGGATCCTCACCATGATAGTTTAGTTATCACTCTCTTTATCTCTAACCATTTTGTCCGCAGGATCCTTATTGATGGAGGGAGCTCAGTGAACATTATCCAGCTTGATGTCCTGAAGAAGATGGGAATCCCAGAATCAGACATCACACCAAGATCCTCCGTGCTTGTAGGATTCAGTGGGGAAACAAAGAAAACTCTGGGGGACATCAAACTCTCAATCTACGTGGAAGGATTACATAATTACCAAAAATTTGTGTTATTGACTGTTTATCTTGTTGCAACGTTATCCTTGGCAGGCCTTGGATACATGATATGAAAGCAGTCCCATCTACCTACCATCAATGTGTGAAGCTCCCTAGCCCATGGGGAATAATCAAGATCGACAGTGATCAGCAGGAGGCTAAGGATTGTTATACCTCATCCATGAAGCCAACCTCGAAGCCAAGGGAGCAATAGCAATTACAGTATCCTCCGAGGGATGTCTTGGAGGCAAGGGAACAAGATGTGGACGAAATCCTTTTGGATCCTAATGATCCTGAATCAAAAATCTATATCGGATCAGGGATCCTTGGCAAGATGAATGAAGACTTAATATCCTTCCTCAAAAGAAGAAAATCTACCTTTGCTTGGAAACATGAAGATATGACAGGTATATCTAAGGATATTATTACTCACAAACTTGGCATTGACAGGTCTATCAAACCAATCCATCAAAAAAGGAGGAAATTTGCACCAGAAAGGAATGCCATTATCCAGGAAGAAGTAGAGAGACTACTTCGAGCAGGTATGATCAGAGAGGTAAAGTATCCAAAATGGTTAGCCAATGTGGTTGTTGTACAAAAGAAAAACGGAAAGTGGAGGGTATGTGTCGATTTCACTGATTTAAATAAGGCATGTCCCAAGGATCCTTTCCCATTACCCCACATTGACTCCATGGTGGATGCAACAGCGGGGCATGAACTGTTAACCTTCATGGATGCATCATCTGGATTCCAACAAATTCAGATGGAACCATCTGACCAAGAGGATACAGCCTTCATGACCCCAACAGGTTTGTATTGTTATATTGCCATGCCTTTTGGATTAAGAAATGCAGGTGCAACATACCAAAGGCTGGTGAATATGATGTTCAAAGATCAAATTGGACAAACTATGGAAGTATACATAGATGATATGGTAGTCAAATCGAAGAAAGCTGAGGATCACCTAAGGGATTTGGAGGAAGCATTTGATATCCTTGATAATTATAACATGAAGCTCAATCCTTCAAAGTGCCACTTTGGTGTTAAGGCAGGAAAATTCCTAGGATATATGGTAACTCAGAGGGGTATTGAGGCAAGTCCGGAGCAAATCAAAGCATTAGTAAATATCAAATCTCCTGCCAATGCCAAGGATGTTCAAAGACTGACAGGCAGGATAGCAGCTTTGAACAGGTTCATATCGAAATCCTCAGAAAAATGCAAAGAATTCTACGATATCCTAAGGAAGAATAAGAAGTTTGAATGGACTGAGAAGCATGAGAACGCTTTACAAGCCCTTAAAGAATATATGTCCTTAGCACCAGCATTAGCAAAACCGGAAAAAGGAGATGTGTTATCCTTATACCTGGCGGTATCCTCAACCGCTGTAAGTGCTGTCCTTGTCAAGGATCACGAAGGTACACAATATCCTATCTACTATGTAAGTAAAAGTCTACTTGATGCCGAATCCAGGTACTCACACCTCGAAAAACTTATTCTTGCATTAATCATGGCATCCACTAAGTTAAGGCATTATTTTGAAACCCATACTATTTTTGTTAAAACTAATTTTCCAATTAAGAATGTCCTCAGGAAACCGGAGATGTCAGGGAGAATGGCTAAGTGGGCAGTGAAGCTTAGTGCCCATGATATAAGATATGAACCAAGAACAGCCATTAAATCACAAGCCTTAGCCGACTTTGTGGCTGATTTCAGTAGTGATCTACAAAAAGAAGCAGAATTGGAGGTCCAGCAGCTGGATGAAACCAAGGATCCTTGGATATTACACACTGACGGATCCTCAAATGTCAAGGGCACAGGGCTCGGGATCCTACTAAAATCGCCACAGGGGGACATAATACCCCACTCCATAGCCTGTGAGTTCCAAGCAACAAACAATGAGGCTGAGTATGAAGCCTTGATTGCTGGCTTGCAAATTGCTAAGGATATGGGGGTAAAATATCTTAAAGTATATGTAGACTCATTATTAATCACCAATCACTTTAATGGATCCTATGCTGTTAAAGGTGAAAAACTAACCAAATATTTAGAGATAGTCAAAGAATTGGCACTCTCTTTTGGTTCTTTCAGCTTAACACAGGTACCAAGGGAGGATAACACGAAAGCTGATGCATTGGCCAACTTAGGATCATCCTTAAAAATTCCAGGAGACATAAGTATCCCTATCACCCATATCCTGGCTCCTGCTATTGAAAATCAAGTGGCCATGGAAATAGAAGAGGATACTGCAATAATCCCTAGTGAAGAAGCTCAATCTTATTCAGGATCATGGGTCTCACCAATCATGAAATACTTGCAAAACGGAGAGATTCCAATGGGAGAAAATCCTAGAGCTTTCCGGATCAAGGTATCTCAATTTACAATCTTAAATAATGTGCTATATAAACGATCCCTTGCAGGACCATACTTAAGATGTATTGAGGATCCTGAAATTGAAGAAGTGTTGAGAGACTTCCATGAAGGAGATTGTGGAAACCACACTGGGGGCAGGGCATTATTCTCAAGGATCCTTAGAATAGGATACTACTGGCCAACCATGAAAAGGGATGCTGTAGAATATGCTAGGAAATGTGATCCTTGTCAAAGACACAGCAATATCCTTCATCAACCAGCTGAACTGCTACACCCTATACCATCCTCTTGGCCATTCATGATTGGGGAATGGATATAGTGGGCAAGCTTCCTAAAGCACCTGGTGGAAAAGTATTTATGCTTGCCATGACTGACTATTTTTCTAAGTGGATAGAAGCTGAAGCCTTCGCCCAAGTCAGAGAAAAGGAAGTCATATCCTTCATCAAAAGAAATATTATAACTAGATTTGGCATTCCCTCTGAAATTGTATGTGATAATGGCTCCCAATTCATTGGAAGCAGAACCACTAACTTTTGTGACAGTTGGGGAATCAAGATGATAACATCAACACCAGTTCATCCACAAGCCAATGGTCAAGCAGAATCATCCAACAAGATCATCATCAACAATCTGAAGAAGAAGCTAGGATCCAAGAAGGGGAAATGGGCAGAGGAGTTACCTTATGTGCTATGGGCTGATAGAACAACTCCCAAGAATGCCACTGGTTAAACACCTTTCTCTTTAGTATTTGGGGCAGAGGCAGTGATCCCAACAGAAATGGTGATCCCAACTGCTAGAACAAGTGCTCGTGATCCTGAAGAAAATGCTACAATTCTAGCTCAGGATTTGGATACTATTGAAGAAATCAGGGATCTAGCTAGGATAAGGATGGCAAGCTACCAACAAAGAATGGCTGGTGCCTACAACAAAAATGTCAGATTAAGGAAATTCCAAGTCGGAGATATGGTGTTGAGAAAAGCATTTCAAAATACTATCAATCCTGCTGACGGGAAGTTAGCACCAAAATGGGAAGGTCCCTACTTGATTGAAGCTGAAGCAGGAAAGGGGGCATACAGGTTGCTAACCATGGAAGGAAACTTGTTGCCAAGAGCCTGGAATGCTGTTCACTTAAAGAAATATTTCATGTGAACATGATCCTCCATGCACGTGATCCTTACATTGAAGTATCCTTAAAGGATCCCGGTGATATCAGTGATCCTTACTCTGGTAATATGCTTATCCTAGAAACTATTGCATTTTCTTACTTTTTACCTAAGGATAAGGATCATGTATCCTTCATCCTCTACTCACGAAACATTTGAGTTATGATAGTTCAGGTATCTTCAGCATATCGTCAAAGATCTTCAAAAGCACCGCAGATCCTTGGGTCCAACCCCAGTTATCCTTGGGATTATCCCCAGTTTCCGCCAGCAGCGCACGATGATCCTGATATAGTTCACGTCTTTGGGACCAGTACCCACTTCCGGGGCTGACAACCTCATCGTACTGGCTATATTTAGGATCCTACGTATAATGGTAGACGTACCATACATCCGTTCCTAAGGTTTCTAACGTTTTCACGTTAGCTAAGGTTTTGACATTTTCATGTCACTAAGTTTGGATAGTCGCCAGAAAGGGCCATACTCCAGTTTACATACGATCCTTTGGGCTTGTCCCCAGTTATCCTTTGGGCTTGTCCCCAGTGATCCTCCGGGATCATCCTCAGTTATCCTTTGGGCATGTCCCCAGTTACTAATTTATCTTTTACATTGGCGTAGTCCCAAGATATGTTCCATTTTTCAGGTTCTCGAAGTTAAGCAAATAAGGATCCTTAATCCTTATCATCCATTAAAGTTTTACTTGTGGTTATCCCGATTAAAGGATAGGATCCTAACTTGGATCCTCAGGTATGATCTTTAACTATTTTTAATTTCATTATTCATTTGAAAAACATTTAGACCTTGACAACTGAACCTATGATCCTTAAAATAAACTTCCTTGAAAATTTTCGATTATAGGATATTTGATCCAGGATCATATCCTATATCTCTTGAACATGGTTTGCTTAATTATTGTTACAAATATATTTCTAAAACAATTGGAAACCAAAAAGATAAACAAAGGATAACAACACAGGATAAGCCAGAAAGATTAAGGTTATATTATTAGCAAAAGGATCTTTAACCCTTGCAAAAAGTTGTCAAAATTGCCAACCCACGTTTCTACCAGCAAAACGTGGCCCGTCCACATGGGTTGGCAAAGGGTGTCCATTGTCTATGCGGTCTTAGCATTGTGCAGGAAATTAAAAGCGGCAGGATCACAAAGGCTTCATCCCCCAAACAGAGGATCCCTCCACCTTTTGTAATCCTACCTATTGTTCGAAGGATCCAGGATCCTCAACCCTAAAAACTATTGTTCGGAGATTACAGACCATAATTGTTTCAAATACCACAAACTACTATCAAAATTCAAAAAAACTGGGCTCCGGCTATGTCTAGAAGTTTCCATCATCGCCCAATCTTGCAGCTCAAACCTTCGCTGCACCATCACCACCAGCTCCACTTGCCTCCCCCTGATCCTTACCAGCATCTCCACCTTCGAGCATAGGGATATCCTCAGCGTCATCGTCATCCTCCAACTCTGCTAGCCTTGCTTTCCAGCCTTCAACATCCCATGTGCTCTTATCAAAGGAAGGATCCTGAGCCTCCGTAGCCATCTGCAGTTGTATCTTGTACATAGCTATCGCGGCAGAGACTTTAGCGTCCTGAGTAATGTCATGCTTCTCATAATCAAACTTGATCAATGCTTTGACAGCCTCATCCTTAACAGCCCGGATCTCCTTCTCAAGATCAGCGATCTTGAGATCCTTCAGCACACCCATCTGTTGAAGGTCGGCAATCTGGCGATCCTGATCTTCAACGTGGCTAACATAAGATTCTATTTCAGTAAGTTTCTGCAAAAACAACAGGATATGACGTCAGACACGGGTGATCCTCAAAAACCATCAGGATAACCAACAGGGGCAGTGATCCTAACCTCGTTGACAGAATCAAGAAACTGTTGGCGAATTAGGGGAAATCCTTGAAGATCCTCAGAAACCTTCCTCTTCTTTCCCTTACCCCTAATGGGTAATTTAGGGGCTGAAGCAGAAGGACTAGCAACAGAAGTCTTCTTCTTCGAAGACTTGACGTTGGCAAGATCATCAATCCCAAACAAGGAGGCAGACTTGGCAGACTTAGCAGATTTCCCAGCACCTACACAATCAAAACAAGATAAGTCCCCTAACTTATTTAATATTTTTGCATAGAACTTACTTTTTGGTAAGGATACTTACTTGACATTGTGGCAGATGCGGAGGATACTTCTTGAGAATCTTGGATGGTGACTTGAAAACTTCTGATCTCAGGATCAAGCTTTTTAAAAGCTAACACTCTTTCTCTTGCAGCAGGGGTCAATTTTAGGTGAGCAACGAAAATAGCTGCACAAAAGACAAAGGAAAAAAGACATAAGTGATCTTCATCATATGAGACAAGACTGATAGTGATCCTTCGAGGATCCTCTACCCTACCATGAGTGGTCCACTCCTTGGGCAGATCATTCCCATTAGGGAGGGAATCCCTTCTCACAAAGAAGAAACGACGCTTCCAATTTGCATCATTTTTGGTAACTTTCATAACAGGGTGATCCTCCCTGGCCTTCCGTTTCAACAAATATCGATGAGAACCAAACGTGGTAAGATCATAAAGCGCGGCCAGCTCTGCCATCCCTAAATCAATCCCCTCCTGCTCGATGATCCTCTCGAAGGTATACAAGACCCTCCAGATCATCGGCATAGCTTGGATATAAGATATGCCGGTCAAAGAAAAGAAAGATTGGGTGAAGGCCGGAAAAGGATACGAATATCCTATGGTAAATGGAGTTGCAGGAAAGATCACCCAGGTGTCTGAAACAAAGTCACTCAAAGCAGTGGATGTGAAGGATTTGAAAACGGCATCCGCCGGGAAACAATGACGAATCCTATCTACATGAGCATCGGTAAAGCAACATCTCTCCGTAGGAGAATCCTTAATGATCCCTTGGCTTTTCAGGGGACTGCTCTTCTCGTGATCCTTATGGGGAGAGTTTCGTAGCAACATTCTCACAGCAGAAAAACAGAGCAAGAGAAGGAAGAATGAAAAGAGAAGAAAAGAGAATACCTGATCGATCTTCGGCAGCGATTATAAAGGGAAGATATCTCGAATTTAAATGCAGAGTGATCCCAACCCTATCTCCTATTTATAATCATGATTTGCAGGGATTGTCACATCTATGACGTAATGATCGCAACGGCTAGTTCGATATTAACGGCTAGTTATTCGGAGTTACCCATTGGAGATAAGATCAAAATACAACTCATTAATTTACAATAAACTCCTTATATTTTGGGGGCAATTGTTAGGGCTGGATTTTTATTATAGGTGATCCTTACACGTGATCCTAACCAGTGATCCTTGTTTCTTTGGCAGACAGTGATCCTCAGCAGGACTTCAGGATCAGGATCATGGACCATCAAAGGATCCTCATGCTAACGGTCACTTTCACTTAATGCAATGTAATTTTGCAGGAATATCTAGCAGGATACGCTCTTAGCATCATGATCAAGGGACGCGTCTTCACAATTATGGCAGGAGCTTAATCGGAGATAGACGTTGCACAGGATATGGAAACATGGCTTGATTTATGGGCGGCAATTTAGGCTAGATTGTCTTTTATTTCTAAAGGGGTAATGAGCTGATAATTAGTCCTTTTACCTAAAATAGGTCACCTACACTTGTATAAATACCACTCTCCATCATTTGGAAGAGGACACACGACATACAACGCAACTCTCACACACTTAGACACTCGAAACAATAGTGATCCTTGTACTCAGCTCATTATCATCCAAAGTTGTAACCATTTTGTTCTTATATTGAAGTTGGTGATCGGTAGTTGCCATCACCCGAGGTTTTTTATGCCGGAGATCATACATTGATCAAGGGCTTTTTCCTCGTATAAATCATTGTGTCTTTGCATCTTTATCACAGAAGTGATCCTTTACTTTCATAATTAACCAAGCATCATACCCCGTTTACATAAAGTTTGGTTACATTATCCTTGTGTGATTTTTGACCAAAACAGACGTTATGAAGAATATGGAAACTTAGCACAAATTACGGGCATTTAGTTAGGCTAAATTTACTTCTATTCCTAAAGGGGTAACGAGCTAGTAGTTAGGTGATTTACCTAAAATACAACCACACACGCTTATATAAATGGCACTCTACAGCATTCGGAAGACACAACACATTTCTCACACGCTTTAGCATACGATACTATAGTGATCCTTGTACCTAGCTCGTTACCATCCGAAGTTGTAAACATTGTTTGTTATATTGAAGTTTGGTGATCGGTAGTTTCCATCACCCGAGGTTTTTTATGCCGGAGATCATTCACTGATCAAGGGCTTTTTCCTCGTATAAATCCTTGTGTCACTTGTGCAATTTTCATTATAGTGATCCTTATCTTTGTTCATCATACCAAGCATCATTCCCCGTTTACAAAGAGTTTGGTTGCATTATCCTTGTGTGATTTTTGACCAAAACAGTTTGGCGCCCACCGTGGGGCAATTGGTGCTTCATTCATAAGAAAATTTTTCTGTTGGTGATCATTCCGGAAGTGTTGCATGGCTTCATCGTTGAAGAATACTTCCACAGCGATGTCTGCAGTCAATTCATCTAATGGCATTCCACCTTTGCCTCCACCACCAGCTGGATCTCAGAAAAATGCTGAGAAGACACCAACTCCTATCTTCTCTAAACCTTCATCTTCTGCTCTAACTTCTTCTGTTCCCAGTACTAGTGATATATTTACTTTGATTTTGCAGATGAGGGATCGTATGCAGCAGCAGGATGAAACTAATGACAGGATCCTCAAGGAAATCGGAGATCTCAAAAGGCAAAAGAAAACGGCAGAGGATCATTCCCCACTAATGCCCAAATCTTTGAATTTTGATACTTCGATGATTACTTCTCAGCCATCAGAGGCCCCAGACATTCAACATATGGGTGGATTAAGAGGAGTGCATTTCGGCCAAGCAGCAGTGACTCAGGCATCAGGATCATATTTCCAACCGGCAAGATCCTATACTCAGCATATAGGATCCTTCATGAACTCAGGATCCTCCTTCGTTCCAGGATCATCCCATGTTCAGGGATCCCTTCAGATACCAGGATCCTTGAAGAATTTACAAACAGGAAGTCCAGATGTCCATCAAGGAGATTTTATTCCGATGCAGACCATTGATTCCACTGGTCCCTCCATCATCCCAGAATCCCAGCAATATGGATTCACATCCAATGTTCCTAACTTGAACCCGATGGGAGGTAACACTTTTAATAATTCTAATACCACTAACCATGGATTCATGCAGGATACAGGTATCAACCATCTATGGCCAGAGAACTGCAGAAACTGAAGGATATGATATCAAGTGTTCCAGGGGTAGTCAAACCTATCCCGGAAATTGCAGATGGAAGCCATAAGGTATCTCGTTTTGCACCACCAATTTGTGATGCTGAGATACCCAAAAGATTCCATATCCCTACTATGAAGCTGTATGATGGTACGACGGATCCTGAGGAACACATGGCACAATACAGGGAGAGGATGGAGATCAATCCAATTCCAGAAAGGTTAAAGGAAGCATGTCTGTGCAAGGGATTTGGATCCACTCTTACTGGATCAGCTCTTAAATGGCTGCTAAGTCTTCCCCCTTACTCTATTACTTCGTTTGCTAATTTAGTTAACTTATTCAATAATCAATTTTCTTGTAGTAGAAAATTTGAACGATTGACTAGCGATTTATACAGGATAACTCATGGTCATAATGAATCATTAAGGGATTATATAACCAAATTTAGTAAAGAATCCTTGGATATTCCTAACTTGGATGTGGCAACAGCTGTTGAGGCCTTCAAGATGGGATTGCTTAAGGATTCATTGTTCTATGATGATCTTGTTATGACACCATGCAGGAACCTAGACGAAGTAAGAACTCGGGCACTCAGGTTCATCCGGCTAGAGGATGACAAGAGGATCCAGGAGAGACAAGTAGGATCCTCAAAACAAGAAAAGCAAGGATCCTCTTTCAAAAGCAATAAATTCAAATCCTATAACAAAACTGACAACCAGAATGTGCATGCTGTTGACCAAGAAGAGGATGATGAAGATTATCCTCCGATTTCTGAATACTGTTTTTCCGTTGATAACCATGAACTAATCCTTGCAATGCAGAATCTAGGGGAAAAGGCCAGATGGCCCAGAAAAAATGATAAACCAGCCGCAGCTAAAGATAAATCAAAGTGGTGTGCATACCATGAGGATTTTGGGCATTTGACAGAGGAATGCATCGCATTACGAAAGGAAATTGGATATCTGCTGAGCAAGGGGCATTTGAAAGAATTGTTGGGAAGAAAAATGCAAAGGACTCAGGATCCTGAAATGATCCCTGAAAGAGCTCCAGCTCCTCCGGCAGATGCACAAGTGATCAACTTTATTTCTGGAGGATCAGACATCTGTGGTACATCCTTCTCAGCAGCTAAAAGGCATGCAAAGGAAGCTAAAATGGATAACGGAGAAAGACTTATACGAACATTGTTAGGGCTGGATTTTTATCATACGTGATCCTTATACGTGATCCTAACCAGTGATCCTTGTTTCTTTGGCAGACAGTGATCCTCAGCAGGACTTCAGGATCAGGATCATGGACCATTAAAAGGATCCTCATGCTAATAGTTACCTACGTGTAATACAACATTATTTTGCAGGAACATCTGGCAGGATACGCTCTTAGCATCATAATCAAGGGACGCGTCTTCACAATTATAGCACGAGCTTAATCAAAGATAGACGTTGCACAGGATATGGAAACTTGGCTTGATTTAAGGGCGGCAATTTAGGCTAGATTGTCTTTTATTTCTAAAGGGGTAATGAGCTGATTATTAGTCTTTTTACCTAAAATAGGTCACCTACACTTGTATATATAACACTCTTCCTCATTCGGAAGAACACACAACACAATCTCACACGCTTAGACACTCGAAACTATAGTGATCCTTGTACTCAGCTCATTATCATCCGAAGTTGTAACTATATTTTTCTTATATTGAAGTTGGTGATCGGTAGTTGCCATCACCCGAGGTTTTTTATGCCGGAGATCATACATTGATCAAGGGCTTTTTCCTCGTATAAATCATTGTGTCTTTGCATATTTCTCATAGAAGTGATCCTTTACTTTTATAATTAACCAAGCATCATACCCCGTTTACATAAAGTTTGGTTACATTATCCTTGTGTGATTTTTGACCAAAACAGTTTGGCGCCCACCGTGGGGCAATTGGTGCTTCATTCATAAGAAAACCTTTTGTTCGAAATCATTTCATAGAATTACATGGCTTCATCATTGAAAAACATGTCCACGGCAATGTCTGCAGTCACCTCGTCCCAGAACATTCTGCCTCCACCACCGGCAGGATCCCAGAAGAATGCTGAGAAGAGACAAACTCCTACTAATTCTAAAACTCCATCTCCTTCTGCTATGAATTCTTATATTCCCAGTACTAGTGATGTATTTACTTTGATTTTGCAGATGAAGGATCGTATGCAGCGGCAGGATGAAACTAATGAAAGGATCCTCAGGGAAATTGGAGATCTCAAAAGACAGAAGAAAACGGCAGAGGATCATTCCCCACTGATGCCCAAGTCTTTGAGCTTTGATACTCCAATGATTACTTCTCAGCCATCAGGAATTCCAGACGTGCAAATTATGGGAGAATCAAGAGGATTGCACCTCGGATCGACAGCAATGACTCAGGCATCTTGCTCACACCTTCAGCCGGCAGGATCCTATCCCCAGCATATGGGATCCCTCATGAATTCGGGAGCCTATCCGGGAGCACAGCAGTTTCAAGGATCCTACTTTGTTCCAGGATCATCCCAGGGTCAAGGATCCTCCTTCGTTTCAGGATCCTTCCAGATACCAGGATCCTTCCAGGTGCCAGGATCCCTAAAAAGTTTGCAAACAGGAAGTCTAGATGTCCATCAAGGGGACTTCATTCCAATGCAGACCATTGCTTCCACTGGTCCCTCCGTTGTTCCAGAATCCCAGCAATATGGATTCCCTAACTTGAACCCAATGGGAGGTAACACTTTAAATAATTATCCTACCACTAACCATGGATTCATGCAGGATACAGGTGTCAATCATGCTATGGCCAGGGAATTGCAGAAACTAAAAGATATGATCTCAAGCGTTCCAGGGGTAGTCAAGCCTATCCCAGAGATTGCAGATGGAAGCCATAAGGTATCTCGCTTTGCACCACCAATTTGTGATGCAGAGGTACCCAAAAGGTTCCATATCCCTACTATGAAGCTGTATGATGGTACAACGGATCCAGAAGAGCACATAGCACAATACAGGGAGAGGATGGAGATCAATCCTATCCCAGAAAAACTGAAAGAAGCATGCCTATGTAAAGGATTTGGATCCACTCTTACTGGATCAGCTCTTAAGTGGCTGCTAAGTCTTCCCCCCTACTCTATTACTTCATTTGCTAATTTAGTTAATTTATTCAATAACCAATTCTCTTGTAGTAGAAAATTTGAAAGATTAACTAGTGATTTGTACAGGATAACTCAAAATCATAATGAATCATTAAGGGATTATATAACTAAATTTAGTAAAGAATCCTTGGACATTCCCAACTTGGATATGGCTACGGCTGTTGAAGCCTTCAAAATGGGACTGCTTAAGGATTCATTATTCTATGATGATCTTGTTATGACACCATGCAGGAATCTAGATGAAGTAAGAACTCGAGCACTCAGGTTCATCCGGCTAGAGGATGACAAGAGGATCCAGGAGAGACAAGTAGGATCCTCAAAACAAGAGAAGCAAGGATCCTCCTTCAAGAACAACAAATTCAAATCCTACCATAGAAATGAGAACCAGAATGTGCATGCTGTTGACCAAGAAGAGGATGATGAAGATTATCCTCCAATCTCAGAATATTGTTTTTCCGTTGATAATCATGAACTGATCCTTGCAATGCAGAATCTAGGTGAAAAAGCTAGGTGGCCCAGGAAGAATGATAAACCATCCGGGACTAAAGACAAGTCAAAATGGTGTGCATACCATGAGGATTTCGGGCATCTGACTGAAGAATGCATAGCTTTAAGAAAAGAGATTGGATATCTATTAAGCAAGGGGCACCTGAAAGAATTGTTGGGAAGAAAAAAGCAAAGGACTCAGGATCCTGAAAGGATCCCTGAAAAGGCTCCAGCACCTCCGGCAAATGCACAAGTGATCAACTTTATTTCCGGAGGATCAGACATCTGTGGTACATCCTTCTCGGCGGCCAAAAGACATGCAAAGGAGTCAAAAATGGATAATGGAGAAAGGCCTATTAGAACATCAAGTGTCTCAGAAGGGAAGATGATAACGTTTGATGAGGATGATCGCATTAACATTCAGGATCCTCATCATGATAGTTTAGTTATCACTCTCTTTATCTCTAACCATTTTGTCCGCAGGATCCTTATCGATGGAGGAAGCTCAGTGAACATTATCCAGCTTGATGTTCTGAAGAAGATGGGAATCCCAGAATCAGACATCACACCAAGATCCTCCGTGCTTGTAGGATTCAGTGGAGAAACGAAGAAAACTCTGGGGGACATCAAACTCCCAATCTACGTGGAAGGATTACATAATTACCAGAAATTTTGCGTTATTGACTGTTTGTCTTGTTGCAATGTTATCCTTGGCAGGCCTTGGATACATGATATGAAAGCAGTCCCATCCACCTACCATCAATGTGTGAAGCTCCCTAGCCCATGGGGAATAATCAAGATCGACAGTGATCAGCAGGAGGCTAAGGATTGTTATACCTCATCCATGAAGCCAACCTCGAAGCCAAGGGAGCAATAGCAATTACAGTATCCTCCGAGGAATGTCTTGGAGGCAAGGGAACAAGATGTGGACGAAATCCTCTTGGATCCTAGTGATCCTGAATCAAAAATCTATATCGGATCAGGGATCCTTGGCAAGATGAAAGAAGACATGATATCCTTCCTCAAGAGAAGAAAGTCTACCTTTGCATGGAAGCACGAAGATATGACAGGTATATCTAAGGATATCATAACTCATAAACTCGGCATTGACAGGTCTATCAAACCAATCCATCAAAAAAGGAGGAAGTTTGCACCAGAAAGGAATGCCATTATCCAAGAAGAAGTAGAGAGACTACTTCGAGCAGGTATGATCAGAGAGGTAAAATATCCAAAATGGTTAGCCAATGTGGTCGTTGTCCAAAAGAAAAATGGAAAGTGGAGGGTATGTGTCGATTTCACTGATCTGAATAAAGCATGTCCCAAGGATCCTTTCCCATTACCCCACATTGACTCCATGGTGGATGCAACAGCGGGGCATGAACTGTTGACCTTTATGGATGCATCATCTGGATTCCAACAAATTCAGATGGAACCATCTGACCAAGAGGATACAGCCTTTATGACCCCAACAGGTTTGTATTGTTATATTGCCATGCCTTTTGGATTAAGAAATGCAGGTGCAACATATCAAAGGCTGGTGAATATGATGTTCAAAGATCAAATTGGACAAACTATGGAAGTATACATAGATGATATGGTAGTCAAATCAAAGAAAGCTGAGGATCACCTAAGGGATTTGGAAGAAGCATTTGATATCCTTGATAAATATAACATGAAGCTTAATCCTTCAAAGTGCCACTTTGGTGTTAAGGCAGGTAAATTCCTAGGATATATGGTAACTCAGAGAGGCATTGAAGCAAGTCCGGAGCAAATTAAAGCACTAGTAAACATCAAGTCCCCTGCCAATGCTAAGGATGTGCAAAGGCTAACAGGCAGGATAGCAGCTCTGAACAGGTTCATATCAAAATCCTCAGAAAAATGTAAAGAATTTTACGATATCCTAAGGAAGAACAAGAAGTTTGAATGGACTGAGAAACATGAGAATGCTTTACAAGCCCTTAAAGAATATATGTCCTCAGCACCAGCATTATCAAAACCCGAAAAAGGAGATGTGTTATCCTTATATTTGGCGGTATCCTCAACCGCTGTAAGTGCTGTCCTTGTGAAGGATCACGAAGGTACACAATATCCTATCTACTATGTAAGTAAGAGTTTACTTGATGCCGAATCCAGGTACTCACACCTCGAAAAACTTATTCTTGCATTAATCATGGCATCAACTAAGTTAAGGCATTATTTTGAAACCCATACTATTGTTGTTAGAACTAACTTTCCAATTAAGAATGTCCTCAGGAAACCAGAGATGTCAGGAAGAATGGCTAAGTGGGCAGTAAAGCTTAGTGCCCATGATATAAGATATGAGCCAAGAACAGCCATTAAATCCCAAGCACTAGCTGACTTTGTGGCTGATTTCAGTAGTGATCTACAAAAAGAAGCAGAATTGGAAGTCCAACAGCTGGATGAGACCAAGGATCCTTGGATACTACACACTGATGGATCCTCAAATGTCAAGGGCACAGGGCTCGGGATACTACTAAAATCGCCACAGGGGGACATAATACCCCACTCCATAGCCTGTGAGTTCCAAGCAACTAACAATGAGGCTGAATATGAAGCCTTAATTGCTGGCTTGCAAATTGCTAAGGATATGGGGGTAAAATATCTTAAAGTATATGTAGACTCATTATTGATCACCAATCACTTTAATGGATCCTATGCTGTTAAAGGTGAAAAACTAACCAAATATTTAGAGATAGTCAAAGAATTGGCACTCTCTTTTGTTTCTTTCAGCTTAACACAGGTACCAAGGGAGGATAACACGGAAGCTGATGCATTGGCCAACTTAGGATCATCCTTAAAAATTCCAGAAGACATAAGTATCCCTATCATCCATATCCTGGCTCCTGCTATTGAAAATCAAGTGGCCATGGAAATAGAAGAGGATACTGCAGTAATCCCTAGTGAAGAAGCTCAATCTTATGCAGGATCATGGGTCTCACCAATCATGAAATACTTGCAAGACGGAGAGATTCCAATGGGAGAAAATCCTAGAGCTTTCAGGATCAAGGTATCTCAATTTACAATCTTAAATAATGTGCTATATAAACGATCCCTTGCAGGACCATATTTAAGATGTATTGAGGATCCTGAAATTGAAGAAGTGTTGAGAGACTTCCATGAAGGAGATTGTGGAAACCACACTGGGGGCAGGGCATTATTCTCAAGGATCCTTAGAACAGGATACTACTGGCCAACCATGAAAAGGGATGCTGTAGAATATGCTAGGAAATGTGATCCTTGTCAAAGACACAACAATATCCTTCATCAACCAGCTGAATTGCTACACCCCATACCATCCTCTTGGCCATTCATGAGATGGGGGATGGATATAGTTGGCAAGCTCCCTAAAGCACCTGGTGGAAAAGTATTTATGCTTGCCATGACTGACTACTTCTCTAAGTGGATAGAAGCTGAAGCTTTTGCTCAAGTCAGAGAAAAAGAAGTTATATCCTTTATCAAAAGAAACATTATAACTAGATTTGGCATTCCCTCTGAAATTGTATGTGATAATGGTTCCCAATTCATTGGAAGCAGAACTACTAACTTTTGTGACAGTTGGGGAATCAAGATGATAACATCAACACCAGTTCATCCACAAGCCAATGGTCAAGCAGAATCATCCAACAAGATCATCATCAACAATCTAAAGAAGAAGCTAGGATCCAAGAAGGGAAAATGGGCAGAAGGAGTTACCTTATGTGCTATGGGCTGATAGAACAACTCCCAAGAATGCCACTGGTCAAACACCTTTTTCTTTAGTATTTGGGGCAGAAGCAGTGATCCCAACAGAGATGGTGATCCCAACCGCTAGAACAAGTACTCGTGATCCTGAAGAAAATGCTGCAATCCTGGCTCAAGATTTGGATACTATTGAGGAAATCAGGGATCTGGCTAGGATAAGGATGGCAAGCTACCAACAAAGAATGGCTGGTGCTTACAACAAAAATGTTAGGATAAGGAAGTTCCAAGTCGGAGATATGGTGTTGAGAAAAACATTCCAAAACACTATCAATCCTGCTGATGGGAAATTAGCACCAAAATGGGAAGGCCCTTACTTGATTGAAGCTGAAGCAGGAAAGGGGGCATACAGATTGCTAACTATGGAAGGAAACTTATTACCAAGAGCCTGGAATGCTGTTCACTTAAAGAGATACTTAATGTGAACATGATCCTGCAAGCATGCGATCCTTACATTGAAGTATCCTCGAAGGATCCCGGTGATGTCAGTGATCCTTACTCTGGTAATGTCCTTATCTTAAAACTGTTACATTTCCTTACTTTTTACCAAAGGATAAGGATCCTGTATCCTTCATCCTCTTCTCACGAACCATTTGAGTTATGATAGTTCAGGTATCCACAGCATATCATCGAAGATCTTCAAAAGCAACGCAGATCCTTGGGTCTAACCCCAGTTATCCTTGGGATTATCCCCAGTTTCCGCCAGCAGCGCACGATGATCCTGATATAGTTCACGTCTTTGGGACCAGTACCCACTTCCGGGGCTGACAACCCCATCGTACTGGCTATACCCAGGATCCTCCGTATAATGGTAGACGTACCATACATCCGTTCCTAAGGTTTCTAACGTTTTCACGTTAGCTAAGGTTTTGACATTTTCATGTCACTAAGTTTGGATAGTCGCCAGTAAGGGCCATACTCCAGTTTACATACGATCCTTTGGGCTTGTCCCCAGTAATCCTTCGGGCTTGTCCCCAGTTATCCTTTGGGCTTGTCCCCAGTGATCCTCCGGGATCATCCTCAGTTATCCTTTGGGCATGTCCCCAGCTACTAATTTATCTTTTACAATGGCTTAGTCCCAAGATATGTTACATTTTTCAGGTTTTCGAAGATTAAACAATTAAGGATCCTTAATCCTTATTATCCATTAAAGTCTTACTTATGGTTATCCCGATTAAAGATTAGGATCCTAACTTGGATCCTCAGGTATGATCCTTAACTATTTTTTAACTTCATTATTCATTTGAATAACCTTTAGACCTTGACAACTGAACCTATGATCCTTAAAATAAACTACCTTGAAAATTTTCGATTATAGGATATTTGATCCAGGATCATATCCTAAATTTCCTAAACATAATTTGCCCAACTTTTCTTACTTAAACAAACATGTGTCAAAACAATTGAAAATAAAAAGGATAATAACACAAGATAAGCGACAAAAAGTTTAAGATATTATTTATTAACGAAAGGATTAACCCTTCAAAAGTTGTCAAAATTGCCAACCCACGTTTCTACCAGCAAAACGTGGCCCGTCCACATGGGTTGGCAAAGGGTGTCCATTGTCTATGCGGTCTTAGCAGGTTCAGGAAAGTAAAAGCGGCAGGATCACAAAGGCTTCATCCCCCAAACAGAGGATCCCTCCACCTTTTGTAATCCTACCTATTGTTCGAAGGATCCAGGATCCTTTACCCTAAAAACTATTGTTCAAAGATTACAGACCATAAATTGTTCACAAACCATCAACAACCACAAAAAACCACTACCAATCCTAAAAAATTGGGCTCCGGCTATGTCTAGAAGTTTCCATCATTGCCCAATCTTGCAGCTCAAACCTTCGCTGCACCATCACCACCAGCTCCACTTGCTTCACCCTGATCCTTACCAGCATCTCCACCTTCAAGCATAGGGATATCCTCAGCATCATCATCATCCTCCAACTCTGCCAGCCTTGCCTTCCAACCTTCCACGTCCCATGTGCCTTTGTCAAAGGAAGGATCCTGAGCTTCTGCAGCCATTTGCAGCTGGATCTTATACATGGTTATCGCAGCAGAGACCTTGGCATCCTGGGTGATATCATGCTTCTCGTAGTCAAACTTGATCAATGCTTTGACAGCTTCATCCCTGGTAGCACGGAGCTCCTTCTCAAGATCGGCTATCTTGAGATCCTTCAGCACACCCATCTGTTGGAGGTCGGCAATTTGGCGATCCTGATCTTCAACGTGGCTAACATAAGTTTCTATTTCAGTAAGTTTCTGCAAAAACAACAAGATACGACGTCAGGCGTAGGTGATCCTCAAAAAACCATCAGGATAACCAACAGGGGCAGTGATCCTAACCTCATTGACTGAATCAAGAAACTGCTGGCGAATCAGGGGAAATCCTTGGAGACCCTCAGCATCAGAAGTCTTTCTCTTCTTCCCTCCTTTCCCTCTCACAGGTGCCTTGGGGACAGAGGTACTCGGGCTGGCCGGATTCTTCTTCCTCACAGATTTGACGTTAGCAAGATCATCGATACCAAACTTGGAGGCAGACTTAGCAGACTTAGCAGATTTCCCAGCGCCTACACAACCAAAATAAGATAAGTATTCTGACTAAATTAAAAATCTTACATAAAACTACTTTTTAAATAAGGATACTTACTTGACATTGTGGCAGATGCAGAGGATACTTCCTGTGAATCTTGGGTGGCAACTTGAAAACTTCTGGTTTCAGGGTCAAGCTTTCTGAAGGCTAGAACTCTCTCTCTTGCAGCAGGGGTCAACTCGAGATGAGCAACGGATATAGCTGCACACAAAATGCAAAGAAAGTGTTAGTGATCCTCAGTCTAAGGGACAAGTCTGATGGTGATCCTTCAGGATCCTCTATCCTACCATGAGTAGCCCACTCCTTGGGCAGATCCTTCCCATTAGGGATGGTATCCCTCCTAACAAAGAAGAATCGTCGCTTCCAATTCGTGTCATTCTTGGTGACCTTAAGAATAGGGTGATCCTCTCCGGCTTTCCGTTTGAACAGATATCGACAGGATCCAAACGTTGTGAGATCATATATCTCAGCCAGCTCCGTCATTCCTAAATCAATCCCTTCTTGCTCAATGATCCTTTCCAGGTTATACAAAACCCTCCAGATCATCGGCATGGCTTGAATGTAAGATATGCCAGTCAAGGAAAAGAAAGATTGGGTGAAAGCCGGAAAGGGATACGTATAGCCTATGGTGAACGGAGTAACAGGAAAAGCTACCCAGGTGTTAGAGACAAAATCGCTTAAGGCAGTGGGAGTAAAAGATTTGAAGATAGCATCCGCCGGAAAAGAATGACGAATTCTATCGATGTGAGCATCGGTGAAACAGCACCTCTCGGTGGAAGAATCTTTAATGATCCCTTGACCTTTCAAGGGGCTGTCCCTCTCGGGATCCTTGTGAGGGGAATTTCGGAGCAACATCCTCACAGCAGAATAAAACAGGGGAGTAGAAAAACAGAGCAAGAGAAGGAAAAATGAAAAAGAAAAGAGAATACCTGATCGATCTTCGCTAGAGATTATAAAGGGAAGTTAGCTCGAATTTAAATGCAGAGTGATCCCAACCCTATCTCCTATTTATAACCATGATTCGCAGGGATGTCACTTCAGTGACGTAATGATCACAACGGCTAGTCCGCTTATAACGGCTAGTTATCCGAGTAGTCCGTTGAAGATAAGATCAGAGCAAAATATGACTCGTTTATTTACAATAAACTCCTTATATTTTGGGGGCAATTGTTAGGGCTGGATTTTTATCATACGTGATCCTTATACGTGATCCTAACCAGTGATCCTTGTTTCTTTGGCAGACAGTGATCCTCAGCAGGACTTCAGGATCAGGATCATGGACCATTAAAAGGATCCTCATGCTAATAGTTACCTACGTGTAATACAACATTATTTTGCAGGAACATCTGGCAGGATACGCTCTTAGCATCATAATCAAGGGACGCGTCTTCACAATTATAGCACGAGCTTAATCAAAGATAGACGTTGCACAGGATATGGAAACTTGGCTTGATTTAAGGGCGGCAATTTAGGCTAGATTGTCTTTTATTTCTAAAGGGGTAATGAGCTGATTATTAGTCTTTTTACCTAAAATAGGTCACCTACACTTGTATATATAACACTCTTCCTCATTCGGAAGAACACACAACACAATTCTCACACGCTTAGACACTCGAAACTATAGTGATCCTTGTACTCAGCTCATTATCATCCGAAGTTGTAACTATATTTTTCTTATATTGAAATTGGTGATCGGTAGTTGCCATCACCCGAGGTTTTTTATGCCGGAGATCATACATTGATCAAGGGCTTTTTCCTCGTATAATTCATTGTGTCTTTGCATATTTCTCATAGAAGTGATCCTTTACTTTTATAATTAACCAAGCATCATACCCCGTTTACATAAAGTTTGGTTACATTATCCTTGTGTGATTTTTGACCAAAACAAACATCAAGTGTCTCGGAAGGAAAAGTGATAACCTTTGATGAGGATGATCGAGTTGACATCCAGGATCCTCATCATGATAGTTTAGTTATTACTCTCTTTATTTCTAACCACTTTGTCCGCAGGATCCTTATTGACGGAGGAAGCTCAGTAAACATTATCCAGCTTGATGTTCTGAAGAAAATGGGTATCCCTAAATCAGATATCACACCAAGATCCTCCGTGCTTGTAGGATTCAGTGGCGAAACTAAGAAAACCCTGGGGGACATCAAACTCCCAATTTATGTGGAAGGATTACATAATTATCAAAAATTTTGTGTTATTGACTGTTTGTCTTGTTGTAATGTTATCCTTGGCAGGCCCTGGATACACGATATGAAGGAAGTCCTATCCACCTACCATCAGTGTGTGAAGATCCCTAGCCCATGGGGAATAATCAAGATCGATAGTGATCAACAGGAGGCTAAGGATTGTTACACCTCATCAATGAAACCAGCCTCGAAATCAAGGGAGCAATAGCAATTAAAGTATCCTCCAAGGGGTGTCTTGGAGGCAAGAGAGCAGGATGTGGACGAAATCCTCTTGGATCCTGATGATCCTGAATCCAAAATCTACATCGGATCAGGGATCCTTGATAAAATGAAAGAAGACATAGTATCCTTCCTCAAAAGAAGAAAATCTACCTTTGCATGGAAACATGAGGATATGACAGGTATGTCTAAGGATATTATCACTCATAAACTTGGCATTGACAGGTCAGTTAAACCAATCCATCAAAAAGAGGAGGAAGTTTGCACCAGAAAGAAATGCCATTATCCAGGAAGAGGTAGAAAGATTACTACGAGCAGGTATGATCAGAGAAGTGAAGTATCCAAAATGGCTGGCCAATGTGGTTGTTGTTCAAAAGAAAAATGGAAAGTGGAGGGTATGTGTCGATTTCACTGATTTGAATAAGGCATGTCCCAAGGATCCTTTCCCATTACCCCACATTGACTCCATGGTGGATGCAACGGCGGGTCATGAACTGTTAACCTTTATGGATGCATCATCTGGATTCCAACAAATTCAGATGGAACCGTCTGACTGTTAGGGCTGGATTTTTATAACACATGATCCTTACATGTGATCCTAACCAGTGATCCTTGTTTCTTTGGCAGAATAGTGATCCTCAACAGAGTTCCAGGATCAGGATCACGGACCATCATAGGGATCCTCATGCTAACAGTTGTTTTCATTAAATTTAATGTTATCTTGCAGGAATGTCTAGCAGGATCCGCTCTTAGCATCGCAAACAAGGGACGCGTCTTTACAACTTTGGCATATGCTTAATAAGAAATGAACGTTGTAGAGGATATGGAAACTCGGCATGATTTAAGGGCGATAATTTAGGCTAGATTTACTTTTATTTCTAAAGGGGTAATGAGCTGATTGTTAGTTTATTTACCTAAAATAGGTCACTCACACTTGTATATATAACACTCTTCCCCATTCGGAAGACACACAACACATTTCTCACACGCTTAGACACTCGATACTATAGTGATCCTTGTACTCAGCTCATTATCATCCGAAGTTGTAACCATTTTTTGTGATATTGAAGTTTGGTGATCGGTAGTTGCCATCACCCGAGGTTTTTTATGCCGGAGATCATACATTGATCAAGGGCTTTTTCCTCGAATAAATCCTTGTGTCACTTGCATATTTCTTACTAAAGTGATCCTTTACTTTTTCAACAAACCAAGCATCATTCCCCGTTTACTTAGAGTTTGGTTGCATTATCCTTGTGTGATTTTTGACCATAACAGTTTGGCGCCCACCGTGGGGCAATTGGTGCTTCATTCATAAGAAAACTTTCTGTTCGAAATCATTTCAAAGAGTTACATGGCTTCATCATTGAAGAATACATCCACAGCGATGTCGGCAGTCAATTCATCTACTGGCATTCCACCTTTGCCTCCACCACCAGCTGGATCTCAGAAAAATGCTGAGAAGAGACCAACTTCTATCTCCTCTAAACCATCATCTTCTGCTCTAACTTCTTCTGTTCCCAGTACTAGTGATATATTTACTTTGATTTTGCAGATGAGGGATCGTATGCAGCAGCAGGATGAAACTAATGACAGGATCCTCAGAGAAATCGGAGATCTCAAAAGGCAAAAGAAAACGGCAGAGGATCATTCCCCACTAATGCCCAAATCTTTGAATTTTGATACTCCAATGATTACTTCTCAGCCATCAGAGGTCCCAGAGGGGCATTGAAGCAAGCCCGGAACAAATCAAAGCATTGGTGAATATCAAATCCCCTGCCAACGCTAAGGATGTGCAAAGGCTAACAGGCAGGATAGCAGCTCTAAACAGATTCATATCCAAATCCTCAGAAAAGTGTAAAGACTTCTATGATAATCTAAGAAAGAACAAGAAATTCGAATGGACTGAAAAGCATGAGAATGCTTTACAAGCCCTAAAAGAATACATGTCCTCAGCCCCAGCATTGATGAAACCAGAAAAAGGAGATGTGTTATCCTTATACCTTGCGGTATCCTCAAAAGCAGTAAGTGCAGTCCTTGTTAAGGATCATGAAGGTACACAATATCCTATCTATTATGTAAGTAAGAGTTTACTTGATGCTGAATCCAGGTATTCACACCTTGAAAAACTTATTCTTGCACTGATTATGGCATCTACTAAACTAAGACATTATTTTGCAACCCATGTTATTGTTGTTAGAACTAATTTTCCAATTAAGAATGTCCTCAGGAAACCAGAGATGTCCGGAAGAATGGCTAAGTGGGCAGTAAAGCTTAGTGCCCATGATATAAGATATGAGCCTAGAACAGCCATCAAATCCCAAGCATTAGCAGACTTTGTGGCTGATTTCAGTAGTGATTTACAAAAGGAAGCCGAATTGGAAGTCCAGCAGCTGGATGAAACCAAGGATCCTTGGATACTACATACTGATGGATCCTCAAATGTTAAAGGCACGGGGCTTGGTATACTACTAAAATCGCCACAGGGGGACATAATACCCCATTCCATAGCTTGTGAGTTCCAAGCCACTAATAATGAGGCTGAATACGAAGCCTTAATCGCTGGTTTGCAAATCGCTAAGCATATGAGGATCAGTTTGACACAGGTACCAAGGGAGGAAAATACAGAAGCTAATGCATTGGCCAATCTAGGATCATCTTTGAAGATCCCAGAGGATATAAGTATCCCCATCATCCATATCCTGGCTCCTGCTATTGAAAATCAGGTGGCCATGGATATAGAAGAGGATTCTGCAATGATCACTAGTGAGGATACTCAATCTTGTTCAGGATCATGGATCTCACCAATCATGAGATACTTACAACACAGAGAGATTCCTATGGGAGAAAATCCTAGGGCTTTCAGAATTAAGGTATCTCAATTCACAATCTTAAATAATATGCTATATAAGCGATCTCTTGCAGGACCATATTTAAGATGTATCGAGGATCCTGAAGTTCAAGAAGTGTTAAAAGACTTCCATGAAGGAGATTGTGGAAACCACACTGGGGGCAGGGCATTGTTCTCAAGGATCTTAAGGACAGGATACTACTGGCCAACTATGAAAAGGGATGCTGTGGAGTATGCTAAGAAGTGTGATCCTTGTCAAAGACACATCAATATCCTTCATCAGCCGGCTGAATTTCTACATCCTATACCATCCTCTTGGCCATTCATGAGATGGGGGATGGATATAGTTGGCAAGCTCCCTAAAGCACCTGGTGGAAAAGTGTTCATGCTTGCTATGACTGACTACTTCTCCAAGTGGATAGAGGTTGAAGCTTTTGCCCAAGTTAGAGAGAAGGAAGTTATATCCTTTATTAAGAGAAACATTATAACTAGATTTGGCATTCCTTCTGAAATTGTATGTGATAATGGTTCCCAATTTATTGGGAGCAGGACTACTAACTTTTGTGACAGTTGGGGGATTAAGATGATAACATCAACACCAGTCCACCCACAAGCCAATGGTCAAGCAGAATCATCCAACAAGATCATCATCAACAATCTGAAGAAGAAACTTGGATCCAAGAAGGGGAAATGGGCAGAGGAATTGCCTTATGTGCTTTGGGCTGATAGGACAACCCCCAAGAATGCTACTGGTCAAACACCCTTCTCTTTGGTGTTTGGGGCAGAATCAGTGATCCCGACAGAAATGGTGGTTCCAACTGCTAGAACAAGTACCCGTGATCCTGAGGAGAATGATGCAAACCTGGCTCAAGACTTGGATACTATTGAAGAAATTAGGGATCCAAGTTAGTTTTACTTATGGTTATCCTGATTAAAGGTTAGGATCCTAACTTGGATCCTCAGGTATGATCCTTGACTATTTTTAATTTCATTCATTATTCATTTGAATAACCCTTAGACCTTGACAACGGAACCTATGATCCTTAACATGAACTACTTTTTGGAAGTTTTCAACTATAGGATACTTGATCCTGGATCGTATCCTAAATTTCTTAAACATAATTTGCTTAACTTTTCTTACTCAGACAAGCATAAATCAAAACAATTGAAAGAATAAAAGATATACAAGGATAACATCACAGGATAAGTCAAAAGTTAAAAGTTTTATTTATTAAATATTTAACCCTTTCAAAAGTTGTCAAAATTGCCAACCCACGTTTCTACCAGCAAAACGTGGCCCGTCCACATGGGTTGGCAAAGGGTGTCCATTGTTTGTGCGGTCATAGCATGCAGGAAATTAAAAGGCGGCAGGATCACAATGGCTTCATCCCCCAAACAGAGGATCCCTTCACCATAGGTAATCCTACCTATTGTTCACAGGATCCTAGATCCTCAACCCTAAACTATTGTTCAAATACAGACCATAATTGTTTTAAAACATCACAAACCACCAAACAAAAAAAATTGGGCTCCGGCTATGTCTAGAAGTTTCCTTCATCGCCCAATCCTGCAGCTCAATCCTTCGCTGCACCATCACCACCAGCTCCACTTGCCTCTCCACCCTGATCCTTGCCAATGTCTCCACCCTCAAGCATCGGAATCTCCTCAGCCTCCTCATCATCCTCCAGTTCAGCCAGCCTCGCCTTCCAACCCTCTACATCCCATGTGCTCTTGTCGAAGGCAGGATCCTGAGCCTCCATAGCCATCTGCAGCTGTATCTTATACATGGTTATTGCAGCAGAGACCTTGGCATCCTGGGTGATCTCATGCTTCTCATAGTCAAAGTTGATCAGCATCTTGGCAGCGTCATCCTTGGTGGCCCGGAGCTCCTTCTCGAGGTCAGCTATCTTAAGATCCTTCAGCACACCCATTTGTTGAAGGTCAGCAATCTGGCGGTCTTGATCCTCGACGTGGCCAACATACGTCTCTATCTCAGCAAATTTCTGCAAGGAAAACAAGGCATAACATCAGAAACAAACAATCCTCAAAACTATCAGGATACACAAACAGGGGCAGTGATCCTTACCTCATTAAAGTAGTCCAGAAATTGTTGGCGGAGCAGGGGCAGGCCTTGAAGATCCTCAGCTTCAGAGGTTTTTCTCTTCTTGCCTCCTTTCCCTCTAACAGGTGCCTTGGGGACGGAAGCACTTGGGCTAGCAGGAGTCTTCTTCCTTGAGGATTTGACGTTGGTTAGATCATCGATGCCAAACTTTGAGGCAGACTTAGAGGATTTTCCAGCACCTACACAGCCAAGATAAGATAAGTATTCTAACTTAATTCGAATTTCCGCATAGAATCACTTGTTAAATAAGGATACTTACTTGACATTGTGGCAGAGGCAGAGGATACTTCCTGAGAATCCTGGATGGCAACCTGGAAAGCTCTTATCTCAGGATCAAGCTTCTTGAAGGCTAAGAGTCTCTCTTTTGCAGCAGGAGTCAACCTAAGATGGGAAACGGATATAGCTACACAATAAACAAGAGAATATCAGTAATCCTTATGCTAAGGAATAAGTTCTATGGTGATCCTTCCAGGATCCTCTACCCTACCATGGGTAGCCCACTTCTTGGGCAGATCCTTCCCATCAGGGATGGTATCTCTCTTCACAAAAAAGAACCGCCGCTTCCAGTTCACATCATTTTTGGTAACCTTGAGAACAGGGTGCTCCTCTCCAGCTTTTCGTTTGAACAAGTACCGGTGGGATCCAAAAGTTGTAAGATCATACATCTCACCCAACTCCGCCATACCCAGATCAATCCCTTCTTGTTCGATGATCCTTTCAAGGGTGTATAAAACCCTCCAGATCATCGGCATAGCCTGGATATAGCAGATGCCGGTAAGGGAGAAAAAAGACTCGGTGAACTGAGGGAAAGGATATGAGTATCCTATCATGAAAGGAGTGACCGGGAAAGCTACCCAAGTCTCAGAGATATAATCGCTTAAAGCGGTAGGGTTGAAAGATTTAAAGAAGGTGTTTGCCGGAAAACAATGACGGATTTTGTCAATCTGAGAATCAGTAAAACAACACCTCTCGGTGGGGGAATCCTTGATGATCCCTTGACCCTTCAAGGGGCTATTATTCTTAGGATCCTTACTGGGAGAATTCCGGAGCAACATTTTTTACAAGACGATGGAAAAAGAAAGGAAAACAGAGTAAGCAAGAGAGAAGGAGAAGGGCAATACCTGTTCAATCCTCTGATCGCGGTTATAAAGGGAAGAGTTCTTGAATTTAAATGCAAACGATCCTATCCCTATTTCTATTTATAATGATGATTTGTGCAGGGCTGTCATCTCCATGACGTCAGATCGCAACGGATAGTTCATTCTTAACGGTTATATATCCGTTGAGTTAGTTATAGATAAGATTCGGCAAAATATAACTCGTTAATATTACATAATTACTCCTTATATTTTGGGGGCAATTGTTAGGGCAGGATTTTAATGACCTGTGATCCTTACATGATATCCTAACAAGTGATCCTTGTTTCTTTGGCAGATAGTGATCCTCAGAAGAGCTTCAGGATCATGATCATGGATCATCCTAAGGATCCTCACACTAACGATTGTTCTCTTTGAATTTAATGTTGTTTTGCAGGAATAACGAGTTGGATCTGGTCTTAGCAACGTTATCAAGGAATCTGTCACGCTGATTTCGCACATGCATAACCAAAAATGGACGTTATGAAGAATATGGAAACTTAGCACAAATTACGGGTATTTAGTTAGGCTAAATTTACTTCTATTCCTAAAGGGGTAACGAGCTAGTAGTTAGGTGATTTACCTAAAATACAACCACACACGCTTATATAAATGGCACTCTACAGCATTCGGAAGACACAACACATTTCTCACACGCTTTAGCATACGATACTATAGTGATCCTTGTACCTAGCTCGTTACCATCCGAAGTTGTAAACATTGTTTGTTATATTGAAGTTTGGTGATCGGTAGTTTCCATCACCCGAGGTTTTTTATGCCGGAGATCATTCACTGATCAAGGGCTTTTTCCTCGTATAAATCCTTGTGTCACTTGTGCAATTTTCATTATAGTGATCCTTGTCTTTGTTCATCATACCAAGCATCATTCCCCGTTTACAAAGAGTTTGGTTGCATTATCCTTGTGTGATTTTTGACCAAAACAGAGCTAAAGAAGGAAGATAGGCAGAAGAACTACCCTTTGTTTTGTGGGCTGATAGAACAACAATAAGGAGTGCAACTGGCCAAACCTCTTTCTCCTTAGTATTTGGAGCAGAAGCGGTGATCCCAACAGAAATGGTGATACCTACGACAAGATCCAATCTCCAGGATCCTGGGTAGAATCCTGAAGCAATGTGCCAAGGATTAGATACTGTGGATGAAACAAGAGATGCAGCGAAGCTAAGGATGGCAGCATATCAACAGAGGATATCCAGAGCATACAACAAGAATATAAGGACTAGAAGGTTCCAAGTCGGAGATTGGGTGTTAAGGAAAGCTTTTTCAGAATACTACGAATCCTGCTGATGGGAAGATGGCTCCAAAGTGGGAAGGACCCTATGAGATTGAATCGGGATCCGGAAAAGGAGCATACCAGCTTAAGAATATGGAGGGGGATATACTACCAAGATCCTAGAATGCTATACATCTCAAAGCCTATTTCAAGTGAGTTTAGAATTTAATTTCTAACTCAAGATGGTATGAATTCTATCTCTTTTAAATATAATTTATTTTATTTGAACCCAATACTAACTTAAGCATCGGAGGGGTGTTAGCCAAGCTAACACCCACCTTAGTTTACAATTGTTTTGCAGCATATGCTCCAGAATATGGCTCCAGGATATGCACTCAGGATAACTCGAAAGATTAGAGGATTGGCCCCCTCTCTCACGTTTAAGGGATCCTGATCCCTTCTAAGGTTTAAAGGTTTTCACCTTTCTCACGAATTGGGTTCAAACACCCCGCCTGGAGCGCAAGTTATCCAGGGATAGTTCAAGGTGGCGGGACCAGTTCATGTAAAAGTGGCTGACAATTTCGTTACTGTTGGCTATACCCTGGATCCTTAAGGTATATGAGGATTGATCACCCTCTCTCGCGAAAGGGTATTTTCATACTCTCTAAGGTTTAAAGGTTTTCACCTTTCTAAGTCTTGGAGTTTATACACTCCCGCCTGTGGCGCACGAAAACAAGAGTGTTTTCACACTCTTCTAAGGTTTAAAGGTTTTCACCTTTTTAAGTTTTGGGGTTTCCACATCCCCGCCTGTAGCGCTCGAAAATTTGGGATTTTCCCCAGGATACTAAGGGTTTATTCCCAGTACAATAAGGGTTTATCCCCAGTAAAACTAAAGTTTTTAACGATATGACAAGCGGTGATTACACACGTTCTTTTGTGGAAAAGAAGCTACGAAGTTTAATCACTAAGTGAAGAAATACTCAAGTATGTCATGCACTGATGCAATATCCTGCACAGACAGGGGACATCAATGCCAGGGACATTGCAAAGGATTCAAAGGTTAAGGTTGGAAATTATTGCCTAATTGTTTCTGGTATGATTTATTATTCAAGTCTCGAGAACCTTATCTAAATGATCTAAGTTTTCCAAAAAGTCATATTCAACCAAGTTTTGTCTAACATTTAGAAGACATTTCATCAGTATCCTGACCAGGATATTTGATCAGGATATTCAAAACATACCTTTCAAAATAAAAACATAATAAATAACACTAAAAGGTCAGTTTATTATTATTAGTCCAAAAGATTGTATTCTTGGTTTCGTCTCAAAAAGAGACCCATTCACCAAGAACACAATTAAGTTTTTAAAGCATATTTACATAAACAGCTGAAGGCTTCATCCTGAAAACACAGGATCCCTCCACCTTCAACTGTCAAACTATTCTACTTGTAGGAAATTAAAATTGTTCTAAGTGCAGGACGATCAGATGATTTAGACCCTACAAAATACGGGTATCATTAAAGACAAACTAACCAGGATACAGGTTCAGTATATGTGTACGGGATACAGGATCTGGATACTTACCTTATTAGGGAAGAAGATCATGGGCTCGATGGATTCCATGAAGCCAAGGTCACCATAAGAGAAACCTTCGGCAGCAGCAGTAGAGGGCTTAGAGCTGATGGCAACATATGGCTCCTTTTTCACCAAGGCATGCTTAGAAAAGTTGTCAAGCTCCTCTAGATCAAAAGTAGCAGGGTCCTTGATGGAATCTGCGTAAAAGGAGTAATTCTAATTTCATTACATGATAGTATTCTGAAGTAACCAAATCTATGCAGGAATATTTAAAACAGATATCCTTACCAGACATGTTAGAATGACTAAAAAATATATCCGTTGGAATCAGGATATCCAACAGTTATATTTTTGGGGACAATTGTTATGGGTGAAATTCTGAGCCTATATCCTGACTTTGTATCTTGATTTTTTGTTAGTTGTATATGATCAGGATACCAGGCCAGGATATTGGTAACATCCTGGGGCAGTATCCTGACTATTACTAACAATTTGCTTGTAAACATTGGTTACAAGGGACTAACGTTCATGAGGACCAAGTTATCCTGAAGACCCGCTCAAATTAGTCAGGATAAGGACGTTGATGGCGGAAGAATAGCTCTTGTAACGGTCGTCATTGAAGAAAGGCATGCTTCATGGGAGCTGGTCAAAGATATTAATGTTCCAACGGTCATGGAGGCTTAAATCCCGGAATTATGGTTAATATGCGCGTGGAAAACGAGTAGAAGCAGCCCCCAACGTTCAGAATGGAATATTCCAAAGTATCCCGGAATAATAGGATAGTTTGTTAGTTTCTTTTACTATAAAAGGGATTGATCGGATCATAGGTAAACACAACTTTTTCCACACACTTTCACTCGCACACTTTACTCTCTAGCTTCTAGCAATCACTAAACACAAACACTTGTAATCAAATTTCATTGTAACACCTAGTTGATCCGCATCATATCCTGCACTGTATCCTGGTTATTCAAGCAATAAGAAGAACAAGGCAGCCGACGATTGTCAGCTCCCGAGGTTTTATGCCGGAGATCTAGATTGATCAAGGGCTTTCCTCGTATATCTCATGTCAACCTTTACATTTCTGCTCATTGTTTGATTGTTGATACAGCTCGGTATCCTGAGCTATATCCTGAAACTGTTTTTTGTAAACAACTTAACCAGCATATTTTTCACGAACACTACTAGCACACTACCTCACTTAACTAATTTGATCACTTAATTACTTAGGTAATTTTTGACCAAAACAACTATCATTTCCTCTTTTTCAACAATACTCATTTTTTATTTTATCATGTTTTTGTCTTTTTCAAATTTTCTAATATTTTTGGATTTTTCTGAAATTTTTACTCCCCCTAAAATGCAAACACATTTAAAAAAAATTGAAAATAAAATATACATAAAGATGACAACCGATATCGAATCACTTCAATTCGCCATCCACTAGGCATAAACAATCAGAACTCCCCCTTTCAACAAACTATTTTCTCATTTAGATTTCAAAACACTTAAGTTTGTTTTAATCAAAATGATTTTTCCGGAAAATAAGTTTGTTTTTACCACTTGTAGGGACTGGTTCATCATCTTGTTCAATTTTAACCATTTGTAGAAAATCAAGTACAAGTTAATGTCCCTGATTTACCACTTGCAAGTATGCACAATGAAACCTCTGTACCAGTTGTAAGACCAAACCTGTACCAATTGTAAGATAAATCAAGTACAACCTAATGTCCTTGAGTTACCACTTGTAGGAATATCACATCTACACAGATACATGTTACCAATAAAGATGCCGATTCCTGCTTCACACTTACCAACCTGGAAGCTCCGGCAAAGTCACAACCTGTAAAATTTATCAACATTAAAATTCATTCACAAAAACAATTTCAAGAAATGATGCCGATTCCTGATCCGCGATTACAAACTTGGGATCTCCGGCATAGTCCGGTTTTTCACATATTAAACACAGACATCCAAGACTCAGCAAGCTTGGATGATAACTTATCAAGTTCACTTTCAGTCAGGGTATATGTTGCTTTCTTTGTTTCATAAAACTCTTTTACCCCTTTCACCTTTCTATCAACCATTTTTCCAAAAATCTTTTTCACACTTCCATTAAACTCTTTATCTACATCAAATTCTTTCTTTTCAGAATAGAATTGATTCGATATCTCAACCTTACCAACTTTTGATTTAAAATTTTTAGACCTCAATGGTGGAAAGTTCCCATCATCCATCGGAGGTACTGAGTTTTCCTTTTTAACCTCAACCTGTGGCTACTCTGATTTTGTGGAATCAGGTTCACCGCTGACTTTTTCAGAAACATTCTTAACAACCCACACTTGGTTATCTTTTGCTTTCTTTTTGTAAAAATTTTTCTTTGAACTCTCACCAACTTCATAAGTTGAATTTTCAAAGATTTTGAATTTTTCAGTTGGTGACTCAACATCGACAACTTTTTCTTTAAGTTTTTCAGATACTCCCTATTTTGTCTTTGTCGTTTGAGAACAATTTGATGCAATGTGACCAACTTCATTGTATTTGAAACAGGTTCTAGTCTCTTTTGGATGAAACACTCCAGTTTCTTTCCTTTTCTTTTCAGCAATAAACTCCTGATTTGATTGTTTCCAGAAAGGATTCTTCTGTTCATCCTCAGCACTTCCACCTGAAACAAATTCTGTTTTTGTTTTAGAATTTTTCTCATTTTTATAATTTTCTGGTGGAATAAAACCTAAACCTTTCTTTTTGAAATTACCATTATGGTTTGGTTTCTTTTGAAAACCAGAACCGGAATTGTAACCTTTTTTTCTTGTTTAATCGTTGTTGAACTCTTGAAGTGTATTTTTTAGGTTTTCCAATAAGATTTAAATCTTTTATTTCAGAAATATTAATTTCTGTCATTTTGAAAACCTTTTTGATCATTTCAAATCTAACACTTCTTATTGGAAACTCTTTGTCAGAATCATTTAAAGTGTATGCAACTTCAAATGTTTCATCATCCAAATTTGATTTTGATAATAAAAACTCTTTACTGTAAGTCCTTTTAACCATCGGTTTTGAACTGTTGACTGACGAACTTGACCCTCCAGACTCAGACTTTGACTCAGACTCCTCGTCAGTATCCAACACCTGATCGACCACCTTTTTGATTAATTCAGACTCATGATCAGTGTCAGACGATGTAAAAGTAACGTCAATGTTTTCTGGTAATTCATCAGTTGTATCGGTTTTTAACTTTATATTGACTGCCTTTTCGACTTGCTCCTCATTTGGTTTTCTGGGAGAATAACCTTCCCAGATCGGAGGCGGACACTTGTTATAGCTAACAGTTGGTTTCTTACCAGTATCCTTCTTCTTAGGCTTGTCATCTTGAAAAGCTTCCATACCTGCAACAGTCGGATAAATTCGATCAATAAGATAATCAGAACTAGAATGACTCTGTAATAATCGTCTGATTCTCTCATTCTCAATTTTCTCAGTCTCCAACTCCTGCTTCCACTTTGCACTTTCTTCGATGTAGAAATTGATAGCTTTCTGCTTCCTCATCATTGTTGCGTTCATCATTGTCAAAGCATTCTCTCGTTCAGAATTTGTCTTTTGAAGACCAGTTACTGTTCTGTTCAATACATCATAAGACTCCTTCACATTGTTAAGATTGAACAGTAATTGTTCCTTCATTTTCTCATACTCTGCCAGCTTCTCGTCTTTTGCTGCACATTCCTTGCATGGTTCTAAACACTTTGAGCAAGGCTTGATGACTTCCACAATCTTTTCTACTTCAACGACTTTTTCTACTTCAATCACTTTCTCAGCTTTAGTTTCCTTTTTGGTTTCAACAATCTCCTCAGCAACAATTTTAATTTCTTCATTTTGTACAATCTCATCTTCTTGAGCAACACTTTCAGACTTCATTTGCTTCTGTTCTTTAGCTGCTCATCTCTCCTTCAGTTTCTCCAAGCGATCTGTAAAATAAAAATGAAAACTTTCAGGAGATAAATGAGTTTTTGCAACATTAATATGTTTTTCTTCCTCATCATCACTACTGTCATCAGTTGCTGATTGATCAAACTTTATTGATTTGTCAGAACTATCATCCGAAGAACCAGAATCAGATGGTGTTTGATCAAAATCAATTTCCTTTTCTGAACTATCATCTGAACTTTGTGAGCTTTCATCAGATAAAACAGACTTCTCTTCTTAATCCTTCACACTAACACCAATAGATTTCATCCATTCAGTAAACATATCTGGTTCTTTCACAATCTTAGCAATGAAAGCTTTAAACTCTCCTTTTTCATCCGTAAACATATCCCAGCTAAAGCCTTCAGGTAGTCTTTCATCCTCTTGATTGATCAAGCATGCTTTGCTGTTGGAGGAAATGTATTTGTTCCAGTCAAAATCTTCTTGATTCACCAGACATGCTCTTTTTTAATCCTCTATCACTTTTCTAGCATGAGCCACTTGTGGTTCTTGTTGTTGTTGGTGACCAACTTGTTGATATATGGCTTTCCGGTAGTAGTCATCTTTTCCGAATGGATTCTTAGCTTCACTTGCTTATCTGTTCTTGCATTCTCTCTTGAAATGACCTTTCTCCCTGCATCTAAAACAAGTAACTTTAGATTTATCAAAACCTAAAGTGGAAGCATGTGCATCAAGAAAGTCATTTCTTCCAGTAATCAGTTTAAACTTTTCTGCTCTTCTTAGGACACTAGCTAGACACCATTTGATGTCCATTAGCTCCATCTCTTCAGCGTCTATCTGATCGTAATCCTCCTTTGTTAGCATAGGATTCCCAATCCACCCTGCAACCAAACCTTCATAGGATAGTAGCACAGAACCAAGTAATGCCATGTGATCTTTCGCAACTTCTTCAGAGAAACTTTGACCTTCAGGAAGATTCAAAGCAATGTTACATTGTATCACATAACCATTTCCACTTTTAGAACTTTGATGCTGAAAGCTTGAAGATGAATCTTTTGGATTAACACTTGGATATGAAGAGAATCAACTGCTTTTGTTTGAACTTTGTTCAACATTTTCAGATGAGTCTCCAGCACTAAAAGCAGTTTGAATTTTCGGGCTTCTTTCAACTTCTGGAACACCGCCTTTGTAATACATTTTCACATCTTGTTGACCACTCGGATTGTTCATCCTCGCAATCTTTTGTTGTTCCAGATCTTGACCCTCAATTTTCTCGATAAACTGAGAAATTGTCAATCCATCATAAACTCCAGTGTTCTTTAAAATCATCAAGTAAGTACCCCCACTCTTTTTGTGGTAAAGCATCAGCTAACTTGTCGACCCATTCTTCACGATCTTTGGTTATGCTCAGCATCGACATGGATCGTACTAAGTGGCAATATCGTTCAATTAGCTTCTTTGTATCTTCCCCAGGCAAACTAGTGAATAGATCAAATTCTTTTTTAAGCAGTACCTTTTTGCTCTTAATCATATTTTCACTACCCTCAAATTTGATTCTAAGAGCATCCCAAATTGATTTCGAAGTTTTGTCATGTTGAAGCAACACGAAGATGTCTTCTTTAATGGCTTGCTGAAGCAAACTGATCATCATTTTTTCAGCTTTGTACATATCACGTTCTGTGTCAGATAATTCAGAAATGGTTTTCTCAACTTGCAGATCAGTACGTGGTAGGACATACTTTTTTAGAATACACTCCCATGATCTCAAATGATTAGCTTGAACCCAGTTTTCGAATCTGTCTTTCCATCCGTAATACTCTTCTATGCTCATTAGCTTCGGGGGCTTTTGTAAAGTTCCGGTCTCGTTTTCCAAATTCATGTTCTGAGCAATGGAAGCCGGAGTAGTCGGAGTAGCAAATGCGTTGTAAAACTCGTTCTCCATGATTCAGACTTTCAAGCAAAATAACCTTTCGAGCGAAATCAGAACAATAACCTGAAAAGATAACTTCAAGCAAGATTAGTAGTTCAAGCGAAATAAGATGTTCAAGTGAAATAGCTGATTTCGCTTGAATTTCGAGCGGAATAACAGATTGGAACTGAATCACTTGATTTCGCTTGAAACCGTTCAAGCGGAATAACCCACTGAAGCGGAATAAGGAAGTTTCAAGCGGAATCAGGTAATTTTGAAGCAGAATAAGAGATTTCGCTTGAAAATTTCAAGCGGAATAACAAATTTTCAAGCGGAATTAGATATTTCGCTTGAAATGCACTATGATTTTCGAGGGGAAACAACTTTGTTCGTTCAAGCGGAATCACTTCTAAGGTCCATTTTAGCCATTTTTAATCCGAATTTTAAACTGATTCTTTCAAGGCTTTGTTAATACACACTTTTACACAGTCTGTGAGAAATTGAGTTGATTTTAACCGTTAAAACTTGTTTAATTCAAGAAAGAAGGTGTAGAAGTCAGAAAACACAATGAAAACAGGCTGTAATCTGCAGAACTCCTCCTCCTGAGGTCTGATACCACTTGTAGGATCGTGAGACTGACCCGAACGAGTCGTTCAGAGGAGTTTTGATCTGTTTCAGGTGCGGAAAACAAGAAACAGACTTAGAAACAGCTTGTTCTTCACTTTAAACACTTTGTTGATTGATCTAACAATGATTACAAGCAAGAATCACACCGGCAGCACCTCGGTATGAAATTCAGTAACTGTTACAAATGATTCCGCTCGAGCTACTATATATAGTGTCATGATTCCGCTTGAAACACACAAACATCAGTTCAAGCGAAATAAGGATGATAGTGATTCCGCTTGAAAGTGACCAAAGTCATTTCAAGCGGAATAGCATCCTCAAGCGAAATCACCTTCAATTCAACCTAAAACTTCCTAATTTCTCGTACAATGTGCCCTGATCTAACCTATCTAGTACAAGACTCGATACAAGACGAAGTCGACAGATGTATGCACTAACATAGATTGATGGGGCACCGCCGGGGGATCAGCCGGTGCCGCGGGGTCCGCGAAGGAGGCGGTCACCGCCTCCATATCCGCTGCACAGTCACCCGTATCTAGAGTTTCTAGACGGCATCCCCGCCTCCCGTCATTAGCAGAAGCTTAGGAGGATGCACATTGGAGCGCATGCAGCGATCGACTGGGATGCGATAGATGAGATTAGTGAGACGCCTAGAGTGTGTCGGTTTATACCTGTCGATACACCGTCGCATCGTCTTTTTGAGTTGGTGCACACGCCGAGCTACAGGGAGCTGCTGGTCGAGTTCCTATCGACATTCACATTTCACCCTCCTGGGGCCGCGCAGCCGCCTGCACGGCCAGATGCTCCTCCCCCTCCGCCTGAGGTTTCTTTTAGGCTTGCTAGCGTTTGGCGTTCGATGACGCTAGCACAGTTTGCGGTTCATTGCGGTTTATACAGGCAGGAGGAGATCGAGACTGACGTTTTTACAGGGGGGCTAGTGGTGGTTGATAGACCCACTCTTTTAGGGTTTTGGCACGTGGGTGTGGGGGAAAATACTTGGGAGTACGACAAGTCGAAGGGGAGGGTTTCATATATTCGTGACCCATTGTACAGGTACGTACGTTTATTACAGTAATTATTGTGATTATGTGTATTGTTTATTAATTTCTGTTTCTGTATTTCGCTAACACTATCTGTAGGTATATGCACCATATGCTCGCTACTTCTATTACAGGGCGCGGCTACAGCCGTGAGTGGTGTACGACCACATATCTTTTTTTTCTTTTATTGTTTGTTGTACAGGAGGCCGTGCACACTAGCACACGGTCTAGCCGAGTACTACACCTCCGCCCATCACCGGCAGGAGCGTGGATTTTTGTATGGCGGCGCGTACGTGACCGTCATTGCCCGTTCATTGGGCATCGTACCAGAGCAAGACCCACATTTACGGACGCTGCCCGTCATGCCGACGCGGATGGGGTTTCCATCGCTGTGGGGGATGGGACTGATTAAGAGGTTCGTCGTTGGCCCGCGGTATAAAAGTCGCGCAGGGGGCATATGGGTAGAGGTCCCCCTACCAGAGCAGTTCGAGTTAGTCTATCCTCCGGCAGATCCTACTGCAGTGCTCCTACCGGACCCTCAGGTGAATTTAGACGGTACAGCGATGCCACAACCACCACCACCTCCCGGGGCGCCTCAGTTTCCACGTCACGTTATTCCAGGTCATGCCCCGGGAGCTGCAGTACATCCGGAGATACGAGCCGAGCTTGACAGGCTCAACGATTTGATAGGTTGGTTGGTACGAGCCGAGCAGGATAGACGAGAGAGAGAGGGGTTACCCCCGATACAGCTCCCACCACCTCGAGCACCACCTCGAGCACCACATCAGCAGCAGCCGCAACAGGCAGGTCCAGATTCAGAGCCTGATGCGTAGGCCAGTTGTAGTTTTTATTTTTGTTATGGATGTACAAACTTATCTTATATATTTTTTGTTATGGATGTACAAAATTTATCTTATATATGTCATATTTACGTTTGTTTTCGGTTATTCGGTTACTTAATGATTGTTGTCTTAAATTGATATAATACGGAAACAATATATGTTTTGAATATAATACGGAAACAATATATGTTTTGAATATAATACCGAAACAATATTTAAACGAGATAAAATTTTAATCGAAAGAATAATATTTAAAAAAGTAAAATGTTAAAAACAATGTAATATTTAATCGATCAAATATATTTAAAGAGCCGATAAATTCTTTTATAGTGTAAAAACAAAACTTTTTTTTAAAACACAAAATTTTTCACTAAAAAAAATCTCCAAAAACTATCAAAATATATAACCCCACCAAAACACCTAGGGATGGCAATGGGTTGGGTTTGGGACGGGTTTAGGTAATCCCAAACCCAAACCCGGTTAGATAAGCTTGTCCTAAACCCGTCCCAAAACCCGTCGGGTTTCTAGCGGGTAAATACCCATCAGGTATCGGGTATACCCGCGGGTTTCGGGTAAACCCGTTAATTTAAAAAAATTACTCGTTGGGTATACTCATCTCAAAACCCATTGGGTATTTATCGGGTAACTACTAACCGGTTACATTTTGTATTGTCATTATAAAAATGTATATCAAATAACTAGAATATATACAGAATAGAATACCTATATGTGTAAAAAATAGATGTATCATATATATATATATATATATACATATTTAATAACAAAAAAGAAATTATATCGGGTATACAATCGTGTAAACGGGTACATTTTATCGGGTAATTGGGTCGGGTAAAGGGGTATATCACTAAATCCCAAACCCGTGAAAAAAATAAAAACTATTCCCAAACCCGTCCCAAACCCGATTAACCGACCCCAAACCTGTCCCAAATGTGTCGGGTTTCGGGTTTACCTAGCGGGTTTGGGTTTGATTGCCATCCCTAAAAACACCCCACCTTATAATCCAAAAAAACACCCAATGCCTGGACGCCTCGTATAGGCCTGCACGAGGCGTCTAGGGTTTCTGAAACTTTGTGCCTAACATTTCCTGAAGACCCCCTTGAATTATGTGCCTAGACGCCTCGTATAGCCCTATACGAGGCGTCTAGGGCACCAAAAATGTCCAAATAGCGTCAGAGGGTGTCCGGATAGATTTAGCCTAAGGAAAAACAATGAAGATGTTTTGAAACTAGCCTATTAACAAAAGAATAAGAGAGAATAATAAAGAGAAAGATATTGATGTTATAATTGAGGTGTATCTTTTACAAAGGAATACAATGAATATATATAGGAGGTGAAGTCTTGGAGAACAAGCTAATCTATTTAAGGAGTTGATAACCAGATAATATAATATATTTGTAACACTCCCCCTTGGTTATCAACATAATACGCTTGATGCCGCTGATGCCGCCTCATTAAAAACCTTGCTAGGAAAACCCGGTGGGACAAAACCATAGCTAAGGGAAAAAGAGTGCAGCGTGTAATGCGCATTATCTCCCCCTGATACTTCTGGATCAAGTATGTTGCCTCATTAAAAACCTTACTAAGAAAACCCATTGGGATAAAACTTAGTTAAGGGAAAAAGAGTGCAACTTGAATAAATCTCCCCCTCAATATAATATGTATCTTTTAAGTAAAGTGTGTCCATCATCCTCGAAAGTTGCTCAAAACTTTTGTAGAATAATTTGTCGTTTGATGCCTTGAAGTGCAATCCTTTATATTGAGTAATGTTGTAAAATCTTCTTGTGAGACTTCTAGTGCTTCCTCTTTGCGGACAAATACCATAAGATCCAAGACTGTTTGTGTTACATTCTTTATATCTACAAGACTAACAGAACTAGCTTTCATGGGTTAGTAAAATATAGACACATATCATTCTTACCTTTAGGGTATCGACATATCTGCTTTACCATTCAAATGTCTCCTCATTGGACATGTGCTATATCATGTTGATAAATTCAAATAAAAAATATATATTATCATGCAAGAAAGTTAAGTTAATGCACAATTGCACTTTAGCCATGGTACTTTTGAAATGAGAATCTCTACTTTGGTAGGAGATGATAATAATCATTTCTTATAAAAAGTGTTTGAATAACCTTTATTTCTTATAAAAAGTGTTTGAACAACCTTTAACATACTATAAGGTTGAGCTCTCTACATACTAAAATGTCCCACCAACATCTTCTAGATGTAGTTTGATAGATGAATAAAAGTATGATTACAAATATACTCGAACTGCAAGTCGAGTAATAATTAGACTGTGCCAGAGTCATTAAAAAATTCCCCTTCTAAAAGCTCGTCAGTTTCTCTTGATGATGCTCAGACATCGTCACTGTAAATTGCAATTATAGTGAACTTTTAAGAAAGAACATTTGATAAAGGTGGATAATATTATCAAACTTATATTGCTCTTTATCAGAATATATCTTGAGTTGTACAACACTCAACTTGACTATTTTAATTCATACTATCTTTAACTTTGTAAAGATACATTCTTGAGGACTTGAAGTCAATGCTTCAGGCATTTGCAATCATATACATACTTCTTTCAACTTTGAAAAACAATGTATGTGCATTCACTCTTTAGGAGTTCTATTACATACACCTTCTCATTGATTTCTATATCATATGCAAGGATGTCTTGAATATTTAATCCATATTGTACCATGCTTATACATTGTACATTAAGATGCCATAATAACCAGGCACAAGTTTTCTGTGTATAGTTATTGGTGCACAAGAATTACATCCTTAAGATGTTTCAACTAACCTTATAAGCACTTAAATGCTTTACGATACTCATCAGGAGTTTCAATTATATTCAACATATTCAAATATGAATTTGTATACAACGATCATATCGTTCTCGAGAACTCATTTTACATGATTTTTGATAATTCAAATCCTTGAGGGACTTTCATGTAAACTTTTAGTATCAAGTGATACATAACATTCATAAGACGCATATCAATTCTATCTTTATATTACCAGACTAATAAAATATTGGAAAGTAATTACATCGACCACTAGAGAATGTGTCTTGTTATAATCAATCATGGGTTTTTGCGAAAATCCTTGTGCACCATATTTGCCTTATCTCATTTAATTTGATTTTCACATGATTCGCATAAAAGCCCCATTAATATCCAACATACTTTACAAATTCAGTTGTATGGACTGTTGGTCCGAAAACTTTCCATTTCATTAGAGAATTTAAATCTACCTCATTTGCGTCTTTCCATTTTAGCCAATCATTTCTCATAGGCAGATCTTAAATTTTGATCCTCATCATTTCATCATTACAAGCGCTAAATTATATACAAAAGTATAACGACATCGATTTTATTCCGATTCCATGTATATCTTAGACATGATACCTGAGGTTCTTCATCATTTCATCATTACAAGCGCTAAATTATATACAAAAGTATAACGACATCGATTTTATTCCGATTCCATGTATATCGAGATCTCTTTAGTTTCAGGTACCTGAGGTTCTTCTTGAACCATCATGCCTACTGTCTCTTCAGGAGACCTTTTTAATATAACCTCGACTTGACCATCTTAATTAGTTGCTCCAATTTTCGAGGAATTTTGTTATTGGAATCGACTAGTCTACCACGCTTCAGACGTGCAATAGACTCATTACAAACATGTGGTTGTCCTTCTAGGACACTCATCTTAATTGGAGCATTAGCAGTTGGTATATGTGACATAAACACCTTTTTAAGGTCAGTGAATGCGTCTGGTAATATATTCGCTAATCTTTGTATATGAGTTATTCTTTGAACTTCTGGTTCACACTTTTAGTTTTTTGAGGATCCATGATAATTCATACCAACTCATTTATTTTCCAACTGCTTTTTATCTCCCCCTGATGTTGGGAATGTTAATCCATTGAGATGGATATCAATTAATTTATCATATATTCCCAACCACCTTTTAAGGTCCCATCTTTGTGCATAGTGGTGGATCAATTTCAATATATACTGCACAACCAAAATCTTTGATGAGACATCTTTGGTTCCTGACCATAAACCAACTATTTGGGGAGAGATATTATATATTTTTTTGGCTTGATGTGAATTAATGTTGTACATGTAAAATCACATGTACCCAAATGAATTGTTGCTCTTATGACCATTTGTTTTGCAATCAACTGTGAACGTTTAGTGACTGTCTTAACAAAGCAATTCTTGTATAAACATAAGATATATGAATTTCACCTTTTATTTCAATAATCATTAATGACTTGGGAATTGAATTCACTATTATTACCAAAATAAATATACCAATCTGGATAATATGCTTTCTATCACATTAGCTAAGCCACAATCACACAAACTTCAGGTTGTGAATTTGATAACCATTTAGACGATGCATCGATTTAAAACACTAAATGGTATTATGTTGGGATGTTCATATCCTCTAACAATTTCCAGAATATTTAGGGAAACACACCCTACTTTATTTGGCAAATATGTAATTTCCCTTAAGAGTAAACATTACATGTTTAATTATCAAGAAGAATCTTTTGGTTCTTCAAGAATTTCACATCATCATTGACTCGGTGTGGTCAAACCGGTCATGTCGATTAAGTAAATAATCATGATACATAAACTTCTGGTTTATGGGATCGTATGTGTATTAATTGCATTATGCGAGAGAACAACGCATTATCATTGCAAACTATCACGTTATATAACTTTTATCCTTTACACATTTTGTTCTCATATAATCATTCACATAATTTGAGATTATGATAGTTGATCTCATTGTTAACTTGGTTATCATAGCAATTCAGATGGCCAATCTCATTATTAGTATGACCATTACAAATTTCTCATTTATGTCCATGATCATGACGATCAATATATAGTCACATTCACTTCAAGGAATGGAGTAGAACCAAATAGGTTTCATGAGTTTCACTATTTTCTCGGACATACGGATATAAAGTCACTTCAAACCTTCCATACTCTTTTAATAATTTTGCTACTTAATGAGAATATTTGAGGTGTGACAAATGAAAAACTGTTTTATCCGACTTCCCTTGTAAATAATCTTCTCTTTGGAATTTTTATAACACTAATAGAGAAGTAATTAGAAGTCTGGGTCATATTAGATTATTGATCTAGCTTTTTACGACCTTTAATAACTTCATAATGAGATTCGGGAGTATGATACTTCGGGTGTAATGTATAAGTATATCTATACTTTATAATAAACTACAACTTAAATAATAAACCATAATTTTGGTTTAGTTGTTCTATTCAGTAATATCTATATAATAACCAATAACATATAGAATACAAGATATACCATAGAGTCAAATTGTACACTGTATGAAGTAATAGCATGTCACCACATATATACGAGATAGAATAAGCCTTTTGGCCTTGATGAAATAAGGAACCTTTCATCACTAATAAGCACACGCATATAATATATGTAATTACTTATCACGATATAATCAATCACAAAGATATCTTACATACAAATCTTTGTTACTCTGTTTTAAAACATAAACATATATTTCTATCAAGTTCTCATTCTCTTAGCAAGATTTGATCATTTGTTATTCGTTGAGTTAATTTAAAATATATATATATCTTTACCCCACAAAACATTAAATATGTTCACATGGTATACAACCTACAATTTTTTTATTAACCAATGCAGCTAAATAAGAATCATGCATACCATATCATTTATAAGTATCATGGTAAATTATAAAATATGATAAAATAAATAAAGTTAGAGATCATACATACAAATTCAAATTTAATAAATATTTGTATCTAAATATAGATTATATAATTAAATCTTTCAAATCAAGTACAAAATATCCTTAAATTTATACGTATGATCTTAACATTAAGTTACCTAAAAAAAATTATTATACCCACATCTTATACGTATAAACACATATCCATAACTATCGTGAAAAAAGAAAACGATATTAAGACTGATTAAGTTGGAGATAAAAATGTACAATAAGATATTTTTCTTTCGAGCCTTGTAAACAAATTTCTTCTGATCCTTATAAACAAAAAAAAATAATAATAATAATAACTCAATCCCTTCATATATATATTGACTTTTGATGTTTATTAAACACAAAACTTGATCTCTTTATTAAACGTATAAAAACACCATTTTTAAATTATTTAAATACTTTAATTAGTTACCATCCCATCTTATTTTTTCGTAATCCTTTACAATTCCGTAGGACGGTTTCCTTACAAAAGCAATCGGCCAAATATTAAAAATTTAGAAATCCCATAAAACAATTATCCCAAATATGACATAAATCTAAAAATGAAGCAAGCTCAAAATCTTGCCCAAGGTATCCAAGATTATGCATAATATTACATATGATGAGGTTATTATAGAATAATACAATGAATAAATTAGCAAATACCAATATGATGTATCAGGTAATTGAATATAATTAGACTCGTTTTAACAAATCTAAATGCTAGTCAAAAGAAAGAAACATATAAATGGTGTACCCTCTAAACTAACATAAATTTTCAGGAACTCAATAAAAGAAACTAAAGCAAATTGAAAATTTTAAGATAACAACGAAATTAAAAATTAACATAGATCGAGTAATTCATATCTATTTGGCAATTAAGAACGCATATCAATAGATCTTAAAATAATAACAGTAATGGATTTTAATCATCTAACCTTTCACTTTTTAGATAATCACATCTATATGATTTATGATATAAAGAAAAATATAAAGGTATACAATGATTAATTAAATACGAAGATAAATATGATTCATGACACGAAGATAAATATAGAGACATATAATGATTAATTAAATTGCATGAAGAGTGTAAAGAACATACCATACACGAGACTGATGAAAACATTCGTCTTTCCTCGTGAAGCAACAACACTCATGATAATACGATCCAACTCTAGAAAGCAAGTCGTGCTGATAACGTGTTTTAAAACTAGCCTATTAATAAAAGAATAAGAGAGAATAATAAAGAGAAAGAGATTGATGTTATAATTGAGGTGTATCTTTTACAAAGGAATACAATGAATATATATAGGAGGTGAAGTCTTGGAGAACAAGCTAATCTATTTAAGGAGTTGATAACCACATAATATAATATATTTGTAACAGAAGAAATAATGTTTATTTATTCTACAAGGAATAATGTTTATTTATTCTACAAGGAATAAGTGGTGTATGTGAAATCCATATGAGTCCATGTGAAATTGAAAGTTCAAATTTGTTATTTCTTTAAGGGTCTCAAAAATTGTTGAGCCGTGCACCATAGATACCATGAGTGAGGAATATGGGTGCAGATAAATTTGTCTATGAAAACCCATGCATATTCATGTGTAAAAAATACCATATATCACACGGGATACAATTAAAAGGTATTATGTTGTTGTTTCATTATATCTATAATTAAAAAATAAAGAAGAAGAAGAAGAAAAGAAAAGCATTACACCCAAAAAGTCATTTACGACTTTTTATTTTTTCCAAAATGCTTAATTTTATGTTGGTAAGATTATGATTTGTTTGTAAAAGAAGTTCAAGTACGATGGTTCCAGCTTAGATCGACTAATCAAAGTATATTTATAGTTTTTTATATTTTAACTCGTGAATATTCATGTTGTAAAATTAAAGCAAAGTTCAAATAAATATACAAATGAATAAATTAATCACCCAGCAGATTTAAAAGATAAGTCAAGTTACATATATTGGGTTGTATAGTTCACTAAATGTGTCAATTGCTAGCAAACATACAAGTAAAATCCCTCGAAAAAAAAATCGTGTTATATATGTTCTATCTAAACTTAGATCCTGAAAAGACCAATGTGGTCTCTTGTTTCTTGATTGTACAATTTACTTGAGTTTCCCAAACTCGCTTTTGCCGTTGCCTTGGTGGTGTTTTGTGATCGTCTATTACTAGTGCTAGGTCCAATGCTTAACGTTAGTTCCAAGTCATGAGAACACGTATGACCATCACGAAGGCCGCTACTGTCACCACATGACAAATCTTCTTCGATAGGTCTTGAAAGATCAAAACCTGACATTATTCCTAAATCATCACCGTTAATATCCAAAGTAACCCGTGGACTAAACTCAATGTGTTGTCGAGTCTCGCTTTGTAAACTAGTCATCAGTTTCTTTTGAACATTGTACAACCGATGAAGTTCCCTTACCTATAAAGCAATAATATCAACCACAATAACATTGAAATTATGCACCTTGTCTTGTTAACATTATTTTGCTTGCTAATACTTTAATGACTATTTAAAAGAATTTTCACATAACAAATAATATGAATATTACAAGTTACCTGATGTCTAAAAGTATCTTCATGCTTCAACATTGTTTGTTTGATGAAATCTAGATGGTGATGTTCAAGCATCGTAGTTATTGTATCTGGCCCGAATCTAATGATACTGACACAAGGCGCGTGTAATGGCTCGATTGATCTCTAATTCCGAGGAGTGATCATTCGCTACTCGAAAATATTGGTTTCTTGCTAGTTGAAAAATGGGCATGCTCTAGTACTGATCCCATACCTACAAAGAGTAATTGGAGGATTTGTCAATTTATATGCAAAAGTGGTACATAAAGCTATAAGAAAATGAACCACCAAAACAGGAATAAAGTCGAATTAGTGCTCTGACAACGACAAATACCCATCTGACATAAGCCATTTTTGATATTTTGTTAGGGTTTTTATCTTAATTTTAGAGCATCTTGTATGTGCTTAAGAATACCCCTATCCTTTGAGTTGACCTATCTGACTACCCGCTTGTGTTTTTCTTCAGAGACGATGACGGACGCCCCATCACCACCACATCGGCCACATATGTCTATGAACATCTCGTTGTGGATGCTCTTAAAGCTTATTTGGTATGACGGTACTAGAAGTGGTTTATGGTATAATAATTCGGTGTGTAGTTCATTAGGGTAAATCTCTTAATACAAGGTAAAGTTACAAGCCTAGCATATGCATAATTACATATATATAAATAATTATATAATTATAATTCTTAATATCATCATGCAATTCCTACTGGAGAAAGGAGTATGGATCTCAGTTGACGTGGAAGGCCTTTAGAGAATATGTGAATATACTGTCCCGATGATGGAATGTGTAACACTCAAATATAACCAATACCGACCTCCTGAACTAGCGGATATCGATTTCAACATGTTTCATACGTTGATGCTAAACCGGATTGTCTGACAAGTAAACATTAGGGTTTGTCTTAAGAACCGTGTATCTTATACCATAATAGTTGTTTAGGGTGTAGTGATTCGATGTAATTCCATTCCATTGGCAAAGACAAAGCCTTTAAACGTCTAGGTTTGGAAGGGGAAGGTCTTGGGTTCAAGTTCCGATAGGAATTAAAAGAAACGTGCCGTTAAAAAGATCCCTTTGATAGGGTAAAGTTACATAGAGCCCTATTGACATACAACAAGCCTAGCCTATAAATATTCACGTAAATATTTATAAATAACAAATATAATTGTTAATACTACAACTCAATAGACAATTAAAGGATATTAGATTGAGTTAGTGAAATCTACAATTATAACATGAAGAATGTTGCATATATATGTAAGGCACTAGTGAAAAGTGGAGACAATGGCTAGTTGAACCCAAGTCAGAAATCTGTGATGACCTAATGTCAAAGTTCAACCACCATGGATGATTTGAGTCATAACTAATACATACAACCAAACAAAATTTGCATATACTCGAAACCTCTACTCTTAGATCTTGCTAAAAGTAGAAGTGAAGAGTGTTGCTAGCCATAACTTTGCCCGGGTACTTTTCTTGATCATGATATATAATATGTACGTCATTAACCACTTGCAAAAAGGTGACTTCTACTGTTTGATTATAACCCACAACAAATATTTAAAATGCCTTTTTTTCTATCGTTGAAACTCGAGGAACGTACGGCCGGTACAGATAATTCATGATAAGCTTAAGATATTTATTGCATCATGTAGCAATATTTTTTTTTATTGTATCATGTAGGAATATTATAATGGATCTAAAAAAATGTTACCTTATACCAAGGGATTAATTACCTAAAACATGGGCAGCCGTCAATCTTATGGGTCATTTCAATTCATAATCAAAACATGTTGTAAATCTACACGTTTTTTGACCTTTTTTTCACGGTGAGACTTAAACCCGTAACCTTAACAGCTTAACATGGGGGACACCTTTTTAACATGACTTGTATATGTCTTTCATTATAACTCGATTATACATCATTAATCATCAGGAATGGATAAGGTATGTAAGTTTCTTGAGGTGTTTTTTTTCTCAAAAAATAAAGATATCCCAATACTTCTAAAGTGTAACAGTCTTTTCCAAAAACAGTAAAAAATGCATGCATCCACATTGAACAGACAATAGTAACACAACTAGCTACAATGCATAATTAATCCATATCAATAACATATATATATACACACATCCACATACACATACACATAGTGATATTCATCATAATTATAAAAGAAAACAATGACTTTACCTGATCCATAGTGAAAAGTTATGAGATCAAAACCACATTTGTCCATTAACCAAAGATCTCCTTAACCAAAAGACTCTCCTTATAAAGAACAAATCTAGAAATTTTTCCAGCGAAACCGAAGTGTCGGTTTGACCAAAGACTATGTCTCCAAACAAAAAGGGGCAGAAGGATATCTTGGAATCTCCTAAACTTTGAGATTTGATTGATATAACAACAATGAATCATATGATGGATGTGCTAATAATTCAAGATTGACAGGCTGTGGATGAGAGAGAAGTGAGTATATTACATGCATAATATATTCTGTTTAACGTTGTATTTTAATGTACCATGTGTATGTTTTGAATCTTGGATTGGGAAAGCAGCCAGGACGATGTTGCCGGTTTGGATTAAAATATGTTCAAATTTTGTCTGGATATGGATTACTGGATCAGATTGGATTCATAACTGGATCAGCAGATTGGTATGCCAAATTTTGTAAATTTAGGTGGTGTTGGTGGTAGGCCTGCATGTGAACAATATATTCCGGACACCACTTGCTGTAATTCTGGGTGTTGAAAGCAAAGTAACAAAAAGCAAATGAGTATTTTATTATTACTTGTTAACAAATAAAAATGCTATGATATTTTTAAATTATTATTTTATAGGCTCATGTGTTTATACTTTCATAGTTTCATGCCATCACCGATGGAGATATTGATGACTCGAGTTTCAAATAAATAAAGAAAATCTTTCTGATTTTTATCAGAACTAGTGATGTTTCCCCATGCTTTACGGTGGGGATTAAGTCGGTATCAATTTGGTTCGTTACAGTACCTGCACTCGATATAGTAATTGAAAGAGAAAGCTCTACATCGATCGAAAACAAAAAAAATAACACAAATATGTTGTTCAGTTGATATCCGTTCGGTTCGCTTGCATTTTTTGTTTATTTTATTTCAACATTACGATATTTTTTGATAACGGATATTCTGCCGCTATCGTACCAAGCCCAAAACCAATTGAACAACATGTGTATCGGTACCAATATTTTTTTATTTTTAGTTTTTTTTTTTTTTGCTTTCAATAAACTGATACTGTATCGCTACCATATTGTACCGAACATCATCGGTACCGGTATACATTCCATTTTATTGTTTCCTGTTTGATAACGGGTACTCTGATCGTATCTTAAAAGTTATATGAGAGAACAAAATATACTTAAATCAATTAAAGTATATTTTTAAACGGGTACTCCGTTTTATTGTTTCCTGTTTGTTCCCTCTTTTTATTTCAACATTACGATGTATATTTTTAAACGGATATTGTGTTGCTATTATACCAAATTCAATCAAAACCGATTGAATAACATTTGTATCAGTATCAATATTTATTTTTAGTGTTTTTTTGCTTTTGATAAATTAATATCGTATCATTACCATACCGTATTGAACAACTTCAGTACCGGTATATATTCATTTTTATGATTTCTTGTTTGATAACTTGTACTTCGATCGTATCTTAAAAGTTATATAAAAATATATGTTTAAATTAATTAAACTATTAAAACAATATAATTAATAAAATCCTAGAAAAAAACAATATTAAAAAAATCAAGAAACACTGTTGATGGTCTCTTTGTATTGATATGTATAATATTTAAAAATAAGGAGAGGATCAAATAAAGAGTTTGGTTTGTGTAGGAAGTTTAGAAAGTAATAATAGGAGGACAAGTGATAAATAACAAAAAACATAGGGAGAGACATTTTAGTCAATCTCATTTCATATTCTCTCTTTCTCTTCCCCTACATCTTCAAAAGTCAAAAGTCATCATCGTTAACCTTTTCTTTACTTTTTCTTTCTAAAACTTGACGATGAGACTTTCCGGGCCCTCTTGACCAGTAAATGGAAAGAGCGAGATCTCCTTTCCAAAAGATGCGCTCCAAGTCCTTGGGCTGTTGAACAGGGCTTTTTTTGAATAGATCTTGACTTGGGCTTGCTTGCAAGTTTCCCCGCAAAAAGCTCTCTAGTGCTGAATATCTCTTCTCGTAATCCGTGAACTTCTTTCTCAGTTAGTTTGTGGGATCGGCACCAAATACAGAAAAAAAAAGAGTTTTTGCGAGTAAATAGCCGAAGGCAAAAAAGGGGGAGATAGAAAAACAGATAATCACTACATCATATTGCGATTTTCCACATCAATCGATGATTCAAACACAAAATCAACGTTTTCTTCAACTTTTTTTTTTTGAAGAAACCCAGTTTAATTTTATACAATTTCTCATTTTTTTTTGGTGATTTTGAAGCGAATTACTAAATTCGTTCGATTTAATCGTTGATCAGTGTTTCTAATATTCAAATTTAGTCAATCATTAAAAATCCTAAAAAATCGGCTTCGATTTGTGTAAGAAATCTGAAGAAATTTCGTCAAACATTGTCTTTTACGATCTGGGTTTTCAAATTGCATTTAAGAAACACAATTTTTTTTTTTTTGTGTGTTTTTAGTTCATTAAGTTTTAGAAAAACATATTTTTTGTGCTTTTATTCCATTGCATTTTAGAAAAAAACATTTTTTTGTATTTTAAGTCCACTGCGTTTTAGAAAAGAAAAAATATTTTTTTTGTGTTTTTAGTTTATTACGTTTTATAAAAACATATTTTTTGTATTTTTAATCTATTGCGTTTTAGAAAATAAATTTTTGTGTTTTTAGTTAATTGCGTTTTAGCAAAAACATTTTTTTTTTGTTTTTAGTCCATGGCATTTTAGAAAAAAAAAACACATTTTTTGTGTTTTAAGTCTATTCCGTTTAAGAAAAAACATTTTTTGTGTTTTTAGTTCATTACGTTTTACGCATCTGGGTTTTTAAAGAAAAAATTCATAAGTGATACGTGGTTGTAAACCGGTGCTTGTTATTGTTTAACTTAACGTTTTTACGTAAGTTTTAGTTTCGAATAGCCTACTTTTAATCAAGAATGTGTTTTGCAGGTTTGATGGAGTTTAAGGAGCTTTTCGGGAGCTTTACGGGTCACCGGGTCGAAAACCGGAGCACCGGGATGCGTTACGAATCAACCGGGAGTTCAAGAAGCAAAAATTGGAGAAACTGAGTTGGAAAGGCCGTCGGCGACGGGGATATACCCGTCCCGGACGGGCCATAGAAAACCCCGTAGGCTAAAACAACCGTATCCAGACCTTTAACCCGTCGGGACAAGTTGTGTTTTTGAGGACCCGTCGGCGACGGGGTCAGACCCGTCGGCGACGGGCTTTAGATTTCACTGGCGAGGATTTTGGTTTTTTAGTTGTTAAGCTCGATTTCTATTGGAGGGGGAGTATTCATTACGGGAGTTACACACTAAAAAATAGAGTTTGAAACTTCATCTTGGAGCCTAATTCACCAACCATTCAATCTCCAATTCCATCTATCACTACATCCCCAATCCGAATCAAGAATCATCATCACCATCTACACAATCAATCATTCCACAAACCCTAATCCTTCCACCATCACCATCCATCACCAACCTTCATCATTCACCAATCATCCAATCAAGCTTCAAGATGACTCCATCCGCATTCCAAACATCCGGTGATCAAGTTGCATCAACCATGAGCGGCTAATCATCTCGGTTTCACCCCGGTGTAGGTAGTTGTTAATTTTAGGGTTTCGAATTGTTCTTGTTTTAACTTAGTGACAATTTGTATTTGATTTTTGAAACTCTTGATAATAGTGTTACATTTGTTGCGAATTCGTGAATTGTCGAGCGATGTTAAAAGTTATGACTTCATGAAACGGTGATATGTAATCGTGCATTATCATTGTTAGGATTTACTTGTGTTGATTACAAAGTGTCTTTTTGTCCGTTCTTCGGGGCGTTGATAGTTAGTAGCACCTAAGTCACGGTACACTAAATCCGTTAATCAAATGCATTTGAGTTAAAACTAAAACTTGTAGAGATCCTAGGTTAGCAATTACCGAAACCGGGTGTGATTCCTTTTTATTATTATTGTTCTCGTATCCAAATTTTCTTGCAATCGTTAAGTAGTAGTTGTTAATTAAGTAATTCAATTTCAGTAGTCCAAATTCACATCTTTCCACTAAACAAAAAAAATACAAAAATATCTGGCAAGCTTCATAAATGTGACAATTCTTTATAATTCAGTCAAATCCATACACAAACCACATACTCTTCGTGGTTCGACCCCTTGCTACCACTAGCTATTTGTTAAGGGTAATTAGGGCATATAAATATTATCTTTGACCGGAGCGCGACACTCCGATCAAATTTTGGCGCCGTTGCCGGGGAGTGTGTGCGCTTTGTGTTTGTATATTGTTTGAATTTTTGTGATTAACTGTTTAACTTGGTTAGCTTTCTTTTTGTATTGTCTTTTTCCTTGTTACGCGGGGTGTGTTACTTGTGCAGGTTACAGGTAGTGCATGCGTACACGAAATTCCGGGAGGACTTCACCTTTAGTCTACGAACCGGAAATCGAAAGACTTGCAAGAAGGAACCTAGCAAGCCGGTTAGAAGCAACTCTTGCTTCTAATCAAACCAACCAAACACCACCACTCACGCCGACCATTGAAACCGATTCAATGGCAAATCAAAACTCCAATCAAAACCAGAACCAATTCCAATATCGAGGAACCTTTTATCCCGCTCAAAACACCCAACCTATACCTCAAGAACAACCGGGTGGTAACACCAACGCTAGACCACCCACTCCACCTTTCCGAAACCAAAACACCAACAACACCCAACGAACACCTCAACAACAAACCCTTCACCGACAAGCATCGTTACCGATCAACCTTGATGATCGGAATGTCAATTCCGATCGTAGAGGTAACCGTGATCGCGGCAATCCCGCAAATGAAGACCCGTTTTTCAACATCGACGACTTAAGGAATGCTATCCCCGATGATGAACCGTCTAGTGTTCCCGGTTATCAATCGCCGGAACATGTAAGCATTCATACGGAAAATTCGGACGATGGGGGGTACTATGATGATCGGGTTAACGATGACGAAGATTGGGGCTACGTGAATAGGGGAAACGTCTACAACGCTAGAAGGTATGATGATGAGGAATTTGGCTACCAAAATGCCAATTACGTTGGGGACGATGAATACGGTTATGGAGGTGGAAGAAATGAAGGTTATGGGAACAACCGTCAACCACAGAATAATCACCAACGAAACCGGAATGATGGGTTTTATAATAACCACAATGCACAACCTAATCGGATTCCTCGTTTTGTGGGAGGTGGTAACCCAAGGGATAATCGAAGAGAGGATCGAAGAGGTGAAAGACGAGATAATAGAAGACCGGTCGATCAAGAAGTTAATGGTCCACAACGTCGTCAACAACCTCCACGGGGAGTAAATGACCGTTTCCGACCGTTAGTGACCGGGAATAATTCTCCGATAGTATGCGAAAGGAGGATGTTTGAGTGTAAACCGCATTACATCAACATACTTCCGCACTTCAATGGGAGGTCCAATGATGAACCATACACACATTTAACGGAGTTCTCTTCCATTTGTGATACTATTGGGGGGCACAATTTCGCACTAGAGGAAGTTAAGCTTCGGTTATTTCAATTTTCGTTGAAAGGCAAGGCAAAACAGTGGTTCCTCACACTTCCGACCAACAGTATTCGAACTTGGGAACAAATGCAACAAGCATTTTTGGATGAATATTATTCTATGGCAAAGACCGACGATGCTAGAGATGAAATTCGGTCGTTTCGTCAACTTTCGAGTGAGCCTTTACATGAAGCATTTACCCGATTCAAAGAGCTAATGAGGAGATGCCCACATCACCAAATAGAAAAATGGGAGTTGGTGAAATGCTTTGTACGGGGTTTGGATGACGCAACTTGGAATCGTCTCGAGTCAACAAGCAATGGAACACTCCTGAGCAATCATGAAGACGATGATTGGGAATTCTTGGAAAGGATGAGCAAGCGGTCTAAAGAAAAAGAATCGGCCGATAGAGCAAAGAGACATCCAGTTTCCCGGTCACTTCCCGATCTTGATTCCAAGGATCGAATCTCTTCTCTAGAGCGGGAAATGGCTCCTCTAAAGAAGAAAGAGGTAAATGCGGTTCAGTTTGCGGTTTGTGAAGAATGTGGAGATATTGGGCATACAACCGAGCAATGCTCAATGGGGTCGAGTGGTTACACTGAAGAAGTCAACCAAGTGTATGGAGATAGAAAACAGTATGACATGAACTCCAACACTTACCATCTGGGTTTGAGAAATCACCCCAATTTCCGGTATGGCAATGCTTCAAATCAAATGAACCCGAATTTCTAATCGGGTAATCAAGGAGGAAGTGGGTCATCATATCAAAACCGTCAAGGTGGTAACCAAGGAGGCTACCAACGAAATTACAACCAAGGGTACCAAGGTGGGTACCAAAAGAATTACAACAATCAAGGCGGTAACGGGAATGGGTCGAACAATCAAACCGGTGGCGATGACTTGAGTGCCAAGATGGATGCTTTGCTAAACATGCAAAAAGAATCTCAAAACAACATAAAAGAGACTCATAATGATGTTAAAGAGATAAAGAAGGCAAACGATATTCGAGACAAAGCACACGAGGCATTGACGAAACAAGTGGGTCAACTAGCAGAAGAAGTGGCCCAAATAAAGGGGAGCATGGGGAAGCTTCCAAGTGACACCACTATAAACCCCAAGCATCAAGGGTCGAGCTCAAGGAACACACGTGAGGTACCAATTAATAAAATTACTTTACGTAGTGGTCGAGTTGTGGATAATGGTGTCAAAACACCACCACCCCAATTTGTTGAAGGGGTGGTGGAAGATGCGAGTGAAGATGAGCGTGAGGATGGTCAAACGGGTCAAAATAAGAATGACTTGAAAAAGAAAAACAACCCACCCGTTGGGACCATCCCCGTCCCCAAGGATAAGGAAAAGGGTGTGGAGGCTAATACCGCCCCTTATCCCGAAGCATTGAAGGGGCCCATGAAAAAAGTTGTAAACAAAAGAGGTCCACAACAAGAAGAGTTGTTGGAAATTTTCAAACAAGTCAAAAACAATTTACCTCTTTTGGATGCAATTAAGCAAGTACCGTCGTATGCTAAGTACTTGAAAGATTTGTGTACCCAAAAACGCACTCACAAATTTCCAAAAAAAAATAGATTTAACCGAAAATGTGAGTTCGATTCTTTCGGGTGCACTACCACCCAAGCTCCAAGATCCGGGTGCGCCTATCATTTCAATTCAAGTAGGCGATTTTAAAATCAACCGGGCACTTCTAGATCTTGGAGCTAGCGTAAGCATTCTACCGGGTAGCTTGTATGACCAATATGAATTTGGTCCACTTCAATCGTCAAACACCACCGTGGTGTTAGCCGATTTGACACCCAAGCTACCCAGTGGAGTTGTTTCGGATGTGATAGTGAAAATCGAGGATTTTTACTATCCGGTGGACTTTCTAGTATTTGATTATGTGGTCAAGGACCCAACCAAACAACCTACGGTGATTTTGGGTCGACCGTTCTTAGCAACTGCAAATGCTCAAATTGACTGCAGAACAGGAACGGTTGACATGACATTTGGAAACCGAAGGTTGAGGTTGCATGTTTTTTCCGGACTTATGAGCCCTCCAGTTGATGATGAATGCTATATGGCAGACATTGTTGACACATGTATACCTCTTTGCGACACCGTCGTTTATGGGGAAAACACAATGGAGGATTGTTATATGTTTGACAGGTCACAGGTGGAGGTGGAGAAAAGCATGGACGAGGAAGTAAGGAGTTTGGAGGTGCTTGCGGTTAGAGAGGGAAAACCGACATGGACGCACTAAGTTGAAAGCTTACCGGAGAGCATTGACACTAAATTGAAGCCGTCATTAGTAGAGCCTCCGGAAGTTGAGTTGAAAGCATTGCCAAAGCATCTCAAGTATGCTTACGTTGGAGAAGGCAATACCCTCCCGGTTATTATTGCATCGAATTTAACCGTGGAGCAAGAAAAAAAGTTGATGGAGGTATTGGTCACCAATCGGGCGGCGATTGGATGGACCATTGCGGATTTGAAGGGTATTAGTCCCTCGGTGGTGATGCACAAAATCATCACGGAAGAGAATGTGACTCCCGTTCGAGAGGCACAAAGGCGGTTAAATCCGAACATGCGGGAGGTCGTGAAGAAAGAAGTGTTGAAGTGGCTTGATGCGGGTATCATTTACCCGATCTCGGATAGCCAATGGGTGAGCCCAACACAGACGGTTCCCAAGAAAGCGGGTATACAAGTCGTCAAAAATGACGCAGGTGAAGAGGTAGCCACTCGGCCGGTAACCGGGTGGCGAATTTGTATTGATTATAGGAAGTTGAATACCGCAACTTCCAAAGATCATTTTCCTTTACCTTTCATAGATCAAATAGTTGAGAAATTATCGGGGGAAAAATTTTATTGCTTCCTAGATGGTAATTCCGGTTATAACCAAATTTCCATCCATCCGGAAGATCAATCAAAGACTACGTTTACATGTCCCTACGGTACCTTCGCATTTAGGCGAATGCCGTTTGGATTATGTAATGCTCCCGCCACCTTCCAAAGGTGCATGATGAGTATCTTCTCCGATATGGTGGGAAAGTCTTTGGAAATCTTCATGGATGATTTCTCAATTTTTGGATCATCGTTTGAGACTTGTTTGGACCAACTAGATAAAGTGTTAAAAAGATGTGTTGAAACTAGTTTGGTCCTAAGTTGGGAAAAGAGCCATTTTATGGTTCAAGAGGGAATTGTGTTGGGGCACGTGGTGTCAAGTCGTGGGATAGAGGTTGATCGTGCTAAGGTACAAGTCATATCTACTTTACCATATCCCACGACTGTTAAAGGTGTTAGGTCATTTTTAGGTCATGCGGGGTTTTATCGGCGGTTTATTAAGGGTTTTAGTGATATAACAAAGCCTTTATGTAATTTGTTGCTAAAGGACCAACCGTTTGACTTCAATGAAAATTGCCAAAATGCTTTTTAACAAGTTAAAAGAGAAGTTAGTGAAGGCCCCAATCTTGCAATCGCCAAATTGGTCTTTACCCTTTGAAATAATGTGCGATGCAAGTGATTATGCGGTGGGGGCCGTGTTGGGACAACGGGTTGACAAGAAACCCGTTGCTATATACTACGCAAGTAAGACTCTTTCAGATGCGCAATTGAACTACACAACCACCGAAAAAGAGCTACTTGCGGTGGTATATGCATTGGATAAATTTCGGTCTTATATATGGGGTAGTAAAGTGATTATTTACTCGGATCACACTGCAGTTAGGTACCTCATGGAGAAGAAAGATGCGAAGCCGAGGTTAATCCGATGGGTGTTGTTGCTCCAAGAGTTTTATTTGGAGATACGGGACAAGAAAGGCATTGAGAATGTGGTAGCGGACCACTTGTCCCGGTTGATGGTAGAAGATGATCCGAAAGCCTTAGAAATCAATGAGTCTTTCCCAGATGAGCATATAATGAAATTAGATAAATTTCCATGGTATGCTAACATTGTCAATTATCATGTTACAGGTGATATGCCGGCACATTGGGATAGACGGAAAAGGCAACACTTCATGTCCCAAATCGAATACTATCGGTTGGAAGAACCGCATTTGTGGAAGGAGTGTGCGGATCAAGTTATAAGGAGATGCATTGATGACGAAGAGATTCCGAGCGTGTTGCAGCATCTACACTCGTTTGCATGTGGTGGTCACTTTAGTGGTCACAAAACGGGTCACAAAGTGTTGAATAGTGGCCTTTATTGGCCTACTATTTTCAAAGATGCAAACGAGTTTGCCAAAATAGCATAGAGTGTCAAAAATTAGGGGGTATTTCAAAAAGGGATGAAATGCCCATGCAACCAATCCTTGTAGTCGATGTTTTCGATGTATGGGGTATTGATTTCATGGGCCCATTCCCCAATTCCTATGGCAATTTGTATATCTTGGTGGCCGTTGACTATGTGTCAAAATGGGTCGAAGCAATAGCCACCAAGACAAACGACCATTCCGTAGTATGTAACTTTGTCCAAACCAATATTTTCTCAAGGTTTGGGATTCCTCGTGTCATCATAAGTGATGGAGGATCTCATTTTAAAAATTTTCGGTTTGGAAAACTCCTAAAACGGTTTGGTGTTGACCATAGGATTGCTACCCCCTATCACCCGCAAACAAGCGGGCAAGTTGAGGTGTCAAATAGGCAAATCAAAGAGATTTTGCAAAAGACCGTTCGGGCGGACCATAAGGATTGGTCAATTAAGTTGAACGATGCTTTATGGGCCTACCGGACGGCACATAAGACACCCATAGGCACTACACCTTACCGGTTGGTTTATGGTAAAAATTGTCATTTACCGGTTGAACTTGTGCACAAATCCTTATGGGCTATTAAAGAGGTTAATGTGCAATATGATGATGCAGGTAAGGAACGGAAGCTCAAGTTATGTGAATTGGAGGAGCTACGGGAGATGGCATATGAATGCGCGTCCAAGTATAAGGATGGGATGAAAAGAGCGCATGCTGCCAAGTTGTGGAAGAAAGAGTTTGAAGTAGGTCAAAAGGTGTGGCTTTACAATTCGAAGCTCAAATTCTTTGCCGGAAAGCTCCGAAGCAAATGGATGGGACCCTATGTTGTCACCCGCGTCGGACAATTGGGTGATGTTACTATCGAGGACCCGAAGGATGGGGTACGGCAAACGGTAAATGGTCATCGACTAAAACCGTTTCTCGAGGGTAACGAGAAAGTGGATGCAAACAAGGAATCGGTAAGCTTCGTGGTAAGTTTCTCGGTTTACGAGGTCGAATGAAAAGGACCGGTAACACTTTGTGTAAAGTTATGTATAATTGTTTAATTGTTTGTGTGTTTCGAGGATTATCGTTTTCAATTCCTACTAATCCTTCTTGATTTTGTGAAGTCCAGACATTACGAACGGGTCATGAAGATACAAGGTATGTTCTTAGACTTGTTTATGTGTATTGAGGACAATACACGATTTTTTTGGGGGGTGGTAGGGCCGTTAACGACGTCCATGCCATGTTTAAGTTTTGTTTTTAACTTATAAAAAAATCACAAAAACATTTTTAATAATTTTTAGGAATTTTTAATGTACATAGTCCCTTTATTAAATAATCATATTTTTCCTCCTAATTTTCAAAAAAAAAAAAAAAAAAAAAAAAAAAAAACACCTTTGCCCGTCGGCGACGGGGTGATGACCGTCGGCGACGGGTTCCCTAATAGCCCGTCGGCACGAGTTTTCCCGTATCCAGATGATTAAGCCATCGCCCCCACACCTCTATCCTTTGACCGTCGGCGACGAGGTGGGACCCGTCGGCGACGGGTTCGCATATGGTGTCCGCATCAGGTCCGTTTAAATGCAATAAAACCGAACCAAAACCCTTAACCACTCGATTCAACACATATCTAACCCAAAATTCGAACCAAGTGTCACATATCTGACCCCTAACCATCCCAACCCTCTGAATCCTCATAACCATACGTTTCCTTATCACCTTTCCTCTTCATCTTCTTCACAAATTCTCCACAACCCTAAAACCTTCAAGCTTCCATAACTTTTTCAATTCTCCACCAATCCAACTGATTTTGGAGTCCATCTTGGGTAATTTTTCAAGAGGAACAAAACCCCCAACACGGTTTTCATCAATTCTTGCTATTTGGCAAGATTTCTAGGCGTGTTACTTAGGGTTTTTGAAAGGGTGTTCATCAAGTTGCTTGTTTGCCATCTTTTCTTAGTTCTTCTTGTCTAACAACAACAAAGGTATGGATTCCTCTTAAATTTATGCTTGATTATCATATGTTAGTGTTTTTCTTCCGAAATTTTAAACTTTTTGGTTTAAGAGTAGGTTGTTTAGACAATGTATGTTGCGTTAGCATGATTTTGAGTAAGATTAGTTGTTTTGGGCGGAATTTGAGTATGTTATAACCATAGTGAAGTGATTACACTGTTATAAACATGATCGAACATGAAGGTAATGTCGACTTTTGTTGAAATTATAAGAAATTGTAAGATTAACAAGAAATTAATAAGTTTATGATAAAGTGAGCGACTTTGTAAGTTTAAAGAGGCGATTTTACTTTCGCTTGTTAATTACAAATTTCAACATCACACCTCATGTTCAAAGTTTGGGAGTTTAATGAAGGTTGAATTTATATTGATGATTGCTTGTTTGTGATTGTAGTTATGGCGGGTGGCAAGAGACAAAAGATTACAGGCCAAGCTTCATCATCCGGGGTTGGTTCTTCTTCCAGTTTAATACCGAAGAAGTGGGAGCAATTAAGCTCCGTGGAGGAAAACGATGCGAGGTTGTACAGACAGGATTGGGAGTGGGAGAAGTTTAGGGATAGCCAAAGTGCTAGAATTTGGGATGATGAGAAGAACAAACCGTTGTCCCATTATCAAGACAGGAAGTTAGAGGCTAAGTTGTGGAAATGGAAGATGGTGAACGGTGTGAACACTTCAGTTCCAACAAGGGTAATATGTGAACGAGTTGTAAACGTGGAAGAATTTCGTCATATCGGGATTGTGCAGATGTTTGAACGTCTAGGATGGGAAAGTGTCCTTGATTGGTGTGAAGATAATACCTCCAGGATATACTTGTCGGAAGTATGTGAATGGTTATCCACCTTGAAGCTCATGAACAAGAATGAATCTCCATCACAGTAGAAGTTGGTGGGAAAGACTACTCGAGGGAACATGACAATGTCCTTCGAGACGATGAATCGTATTGCTCGTTTCGACTCCTTGGGAGTACAAGCATATGATTACCCACCCATCGAGCAGTTTTTGGATAATCATTTGAGCAACAACGACGCCGAGCAACTGTTAGATGTTATCTTACCGTTCCACAAAGGGGGAGAAATGAAAAGAAAGCAAATGTCGCTTGAGGGAAAGATTCTTCAAGGGATTTCTGTTGAGAACATCTTGGCGAGGTTTGGTGATCGTGGAGGTGTTAGAGTGAGCGACTGTAGGGTGGTGCACGCCTTACTTTATGGGACCCCAACACTGTCGTGGAGACATATAGTGATGATGAACACGTGGGCTACCAGGGAGTCGTCCCAGAGGCGGTTTATTCCGTATGCACGCCTCATTAGCGCCATGATTGTGCAACAAAATTGCTTACCCCTGGAATCACTATGGGTTCCTAAGCCGGTGGAGGAGTTTAATTTGGCGTACATGAGGAAGAATTGGAAGATAGAAGTTAAGTTCTCGGGAAATAAGTACGTTGTGACCGATGATTTGGGCAACAAGTTTGAGATCCGTATTTCTGGAGCACCACCAGTAGAGGAAGAAGATGAAGAAATGGGGGAGGAAGAAGAGGAAGTTGAACCCTCCGGTACACAAAGACCAAGGCAACGGTACATGCGGCCACATAGGGAAATTAACGCAGATGTGGCGGGTTTTGTGACCATGAGACGGGTGCCTTCCTACAAGAATTTTGATCGGGGGCAACAGGAGCTATATGACAATGTCTCCGCTTGTATAGGTGAAGGAAGGGAGTACAATCGAAGAAGGGAAACTTGGGAGGGGTCGCATGGATCCGCAATGCAAGAATATTGGGCAGCTCAAGAAGCCCAGAGGGAAAGAATGAACAAGTTTATGGAAGAACAAGAACTGTTCCAAGCAATGCAAAGATCACACATGGAACAGTTGGCAAAAATGCAGGAGGATGAGGCTGCCCGAAGACGGGCATGGGAAGAAGCAGCGGCAGCACGTCAACAGGAAGAAAGAGAACTGAACCGACGCCATTGGAGTGCTTTGTACGTCTCTCAACAAATGGCGATTAATAACACCAAAGTGCTCCATGATCAGGAGCGCCACCATAGAGACTACCAAGCTGGCCTCCCCTATGCCGAGCACTCGGGGTGGACAAATTACTCCGAACTTCCTCACCCGCAAGGCCCATCCGACCCGACTCCGCATTGGCCCGAAGCGGTAGGGTCTAGCTTTGTCCCGATCCCGTACCAACCACCGCCTCAAGGGGAGCAAAGTCCCCTCGATAACTATAGGGAGATGTTCGAGGCCCTCACTGGTTATCCATACCAACCCAACCCGCCAATGGATCCAAACGAGCGATATCAGCGGTAGAGGTATGGTATATTTTATGTTGTTGTTGTTGTATATTTTGTTCCTTTATTTCTTGTCGTTTTTATTTAATTTTTGCCTAGATAAATGAACTTTGTGGGTGTGTTCCCTATATAACCCTCACGAGACCTACTCGTCCTCCCAAGCTATTGGGGGGTTTAAAAGGGCTTGTTGCATACGCTAAATGCAACCGTGATTCCTACGAAAGTGAGTTAGGCTTGTTGTTGTTGTAAAATATTTTCCACATAAAATCGAAGTGAGATAATGCATGGCTTGGTAATGTGTTCATAGAAAAAGGGTAGAACTAAGTAACTAACAAATTTTGATGGTTGTGAGAAGCATGCTTCTACACAAGGATTAGAATTTGTAGGTACAACGGGTTCGCGGGACAACCATTTTTATGAAGACACGAAGGATATGAGCATCAAGTGATAAAAATCAGGTGCATGTGTTTCTTTTTACTTTGATTGGTAGTTTAGAATAAGTGGATTGTAATGTGTATTTTAATTTCCGGGGTGAAAAGTTGGGAAGGTTAGTCATGTCACATCCTTTGTGCAATTCTAAAACTCTAGTTCTTACACATTGAGGACAATATGTACTTCAAGTGTGGGGATGGGGGAGTAGTAAAAATTTTCGATTTTGACCCGTTCATTTAAACACTACACATTGAGGACAATGTTTACCTCAAGTGTGGGGATGGGGGAAAATTTCAAAAATTTTTCAAAAATGTCTTTTTTTCAAAGCAATCTCAAAAGCACAAGTAACCAAGTCAACGAGGGATGTCACAACCCATTTGGTCTTTTGTCATGGTCAAGTTCAAACTAATAAGCATAACGGGTATTTAGCGGGTGGTTATTTGGGAATAATTCGCCTAAGGAACTAACAATTTATGCATATCACATATCATACCCTTATACGTGAGGTTTGAGCCACTTATATATCATAGATTCACATTTACATGTTTCTTTGTTTGAGTGGGCCATTAGTCGCGTATTGTAGAACTTGCAACTTTTGATACGTTTGAGACTATAGACCAAATACAAGCACAAGAATGATTAAGGCATTAGGTAAACTTTTTTCTCTTAAAACCATTTTTCTATCCTTACCCGAACAAACTCCTTAGTTGCCCATTTCGAGCCTAAACCTTTAGTTTGACCACCCTATAGCCCATAAACCTTAAACCTTTTCTTTTTAAACCCGTGTGATGAAAATTCGATTATAAGAGCTTAAGTTTGTATAGTGTTATGATTCGTGAAAAAAAAAGAGAAAAATGTTGCGAAAAAGATTGAAAAAGCTTTGAGAAAAACACAAAAAGAAGCGTTAGTAGTTGTTGAATAAAAGGCTTAAGTGTTGCCTTGTAGTGATGTCTATAGTTTACTTTTGTCTAGAATAGTCTTTTGTAATAAAAATCGAATTTTCATCACTTTAGCCACTTTAAAAATATCCTATTTCCTACCCTTAGCCTAGCCCCGTTACAACCCTTCAAAGACCTTTTGACTTGTGCTTAGTATTTGTGTTCGATGGTGGAGAATGATTGAGTTGCAAGCCTATGCGGGTACGTGTTCTAATCGGTTTTGAGCGATTAATTGTTGAAATGCTAATACATTATACACGTTAGCAAATTTTAAGCCGAGTAGAGAGCACATTGGGTGAGGGATATGTATGAGTTGTTAGTTTTACGGGCGGGTTAATCTTGGATAACCATTAGTATATGTGATTATTCACTTAACCGGTAAATACGTGAAATTTGTAAAGAGTTTGAACTTTTGTATGACAATAGACCTTAACCTCCGTCTCGGGAATGGGATGTGTATTCGTTGTTCGACCCACGTGAAAGTGAAAAACAGATTCGCTTGAGGGCAAGCAAAGGACAAGTGTGGGGATGTGATACGTGGTTGTAAACCGGTGCTTGTTATTGTTTAACTTAACGTTTTTACGTAAGTTTTAGTTTCGAATAGCCTACTTTTAATCAAGAATGTGTTTTGCAGGTTTGATGGAGTTTAAGGAGCTTTTCGGGAGCTTTACGGGTCACCGGGTCGAAAACCGGAGCACCGGGATGCGTTACAAATCAACCCGGAGTTCAAGAAGCAAAAATTGGAGAAACTGAGTTGGAAAGGCCGTCGGCGACGGAGATATACCCGTCCCGGACGGGCCTTAGAAAACCCCGTAGGCTAAAACAACCGTATCCAGACCTTTAACCCGTCGGGACCAGTTGTGTTTTTGAGGACCCGTCGGCGACGGGGTCAGACCCGTCGGCGACGGGCTTTAGATTTCACTGGCGAGGATTTTGGTTTTTTGGTTGTTAAGCTCGATTTCTATTGGAGGGGGAGTATTCATTACGGGAGTTACACACTAAAAATAGAGTTTGAAACTTCATCTTGGAGCCTAATTCACCAACCATTCAATCTCCAATTCCATCTATCACTACATCCCCAATCCGAATCAAGAATCATCATCACCATCTACACAATCAATCATTTCACAAACCCTAATCCTTCCACCATCACCATCCATCACCAACCTTCATCATTCACCAATCATCCAATCAAGCTTCAAGATGACTCCATCCGCATTCCAAACATCCGGTGATCAAGTTGCATCAACCATGAGCGGCTAATCATCTCGGTTTCACCCCGGTGTAGGTAGTTGTTAATTTTAGGGTTTCGAATTGTTCTTGTTTTAACTTAGTGACAATTTGTATTTGATTTTTGAAACTCTTGATAATAGTGTTACATTTGTTGCGAATTCGTGAATTTTCGAGCGATGTTAAAAGTTATGACTTCATGAAACGGTGATATGTAACCGTGCATTATCATTGTTAGGATTTACTTGTGTTGATTACAAAGTGTCTTTTTGTCCGTTCTTCGGGGCGTTGATAGTTAGTAGCACCTAAGTCACGGTACACTAAATCCGTTAATCAAATGCATTTGAGTTAAAACTAAAACTTGTAGAGATCCTAGGTTAGCAATTACCGAAACCGGGTGTGATTCCTTTTTATTATTATTGTTCTCGTATCCAAATTTTCTTGCAATCGTTAAGTAGTAGTTGTTAATTAAGTAATTCAATTTCAGTAGTCCAAATTCACATCTTTCCACTAAACAAACAAAATACAAAAATATCTGGCAAGCTTCATAACTGTGACAATTCTTTATATTTCAGTCAAATCCATACACAAACCACATACTCTTCGTGGTTCGACCCCTTGCTACCACTAGCTATTTGTTAAGGGTAATTAGGGCATATAAATATTATCTTTGACCGGAGCGCGACACTCCGATCAATAAGTATAGCAATAGTATACTCGTTTTAAATTTCATAAGTATGCAATAGTATACTCGTTTTAAAAATAAAAGACGTTCGTTTTTATGGTGCAGTTTTTATAAAAAAAAATAATGTCATATGAAACAATTATTAACATTTAAAAAACGAAGGGAATTAGAGGAGAGATAAATTATTGTTTTGGATGGACTAAAATACCCTTATTGAAATCTCACGTGTCTCCCATTTTGATCAATTCATCCCTTTTAATCTAAGCTCTTAACTACTTAATGGATGGTCAAGATTATTTTCTAACATTCCTACCTAAAACAAACTTGCTATTATATTATGGCCCTTTAAATATATACAAAATATGTTTATACAATAAAAAGATTATCTGGCTAAGGTCATCTGGTATACTCTCGAGAAGGGCCATGTGCCGCTGGGGTCATTGGGAAACCCCACCCCTCCCCGGTGCCTTTCATGGTCTCCGCCCAAGCGTCCCAAACTCATTTGACCTTTAAAGTAGACTTTTGCATGTTAGAAAAAAAACTAATATACTTATTATCATACTATATAAATAACCTCTTATACTCCATAATTTTTACACCAATATACATTTTATACCAACTTAAACTCTTCAAAAATCTCTATCTTTCAACCTCTTATATCGATCCATTTGAATTAGATGATTGCAAACAACCCTTTTAGTGGAACGCCGTAATGGGATGATTTGCACTTTGATCCATACGACGACGAGTTTAAAACGAGTTCAGATTATCAAACGACGATTGGCGTTGGATGTAATCAACCCGTATATTTTTTAATTTTCTATATTAGTTTATGTATTTTTTAAAATTTTGATAGATGCATGTTTTTATGAAAGTTTTTTATTTAATTATATATTTCTAAAACAATTATTCATTTAATTTTAATTATTAAATGTAACATCTCAAATATTTAATAAAATTGGTGTTGTTGAAAAATGGCAAAAAGGTGATTTAAAATTTTCAATATAAAAAAGAGAGCCCATTTGCTAAGGATCTTATTTACGCCCCAAGGAGGGGTATTTTGGTAATGCATCAACAACTTTATTATCGAAGTAATGGGGTTCACCGTCCACGGTAACCTCATTCTCATCATTTATATCTTTGTAACTAGAAAGAGAAAGTTCATTTCATATTGCTTCCTAGTCGGGTTTGCAAGAGGGTTGAAAGGAAACATCAAAGGATCATTAACGATCCAATTTCAAGCAAGAAATGGGTGTATTGGATTAGTTTTAGTGGGGGGGGGGGGGTTCTTTTAGAAAATGACAATAAAATTGAAACCACTAGCACTCAGATTCAAAAGGCTTAAGTTTTGAACTAAAGTGGCAAACGTAATCAAACCTCAGGGACCATTTTGACAGTTTAGTCTTTAATAAATACTTAGTATTATATATATATATATATATAATATTAAATTAAAATCATATAAATAACAGGCTTGTCTAGGCTCGTGAATCAACTCGAGCTCGAGCTCATTTACTAAAAACCTTATTTTTAGGCTCGAGCTTGTTTAACCTCTGCTAGTTTTGAAAAAAGATCTCAAGTAACTCGACTTGTATACACCCTTAGAGATGAGTATAGCATAACTTCTAGGATGATGGAGGTCAGGGATGGAAAGAGATGCTAATGATGACGTCGAGCAACCAATCTAGGATCAATATAACAAAAGGAAAGGACCAAACCAATTTAATATAGGTTTAAATTAATAAAATCTAAGATATAAACATTAATGTGTTAGTTTGTTTTTTTTCTGAAAAGCTCTGCTCAAGCTCTTTTATCTGCGTCGCGCAGACCATGCGCAGACATTGTCACGCGCAGACTGTTTGTTATTTCGAAGACGTTTCATTAAAAAACGTCTGCGCGAGCTCTTCTTGGTGCAGACTTGGTCCAGCCACTTCTAAGATCTTCTAAGGTCTGCAGAGAGTTAAACACCACCGCCCATCACCACCACCACGACAATTCACTACCACCACCGTCCACCACTCGCTAGCGTCCATCACCACCACCCACTACCGTCCATCACCACCACCGTCTACCACCATCACCGTCCAGCACCACCACCACCAACACCTACCACCACCACCCACCACCACCGTCCTACACCACCACCAGTTTATTTTAGAAATCTGCATACGTTAAAAAACAAACAACATTCTTCTTTCAGACTGCAAAGTACAGACATTTTACCTCTTAAAAAACAAACACCACCTAAGAGCCTATGTAGGTTGACCAATGTTTTTTTTTTCTTTTTTTCCCTTATGAAACATGTAATATATATTTAGAGTGAATTTCAAGTTTTGTCCTTTATCTTTATAGTGAATTTCAGACGGTGTCCTTTATCTTTCAAATTGACGAGTCTTGTACTTAATGTTTTAAAATCTTGCATGTTATGTCTTTTAGCCCTAACCCAGCTAGATTTTTCTGTTAAATCTGGTCATGTGCCTTGCACATGAGGGTATTATTGTCATTTCACTTTTTAGGGACTAGTTGTGTAAATAAATTAAAACCTAACCATTAAAAAGGTTAAAAATAAAAAAATAGATATATCTCTCACCTCTCTCTATCACATTTACCACCAACATCCACCATCTACCATCACCACCACCATCCACCACACATCACTGTGATCACCACCACCCACTATAATAAAAACTATCCAATTATGCGATATCTGGTTTGATCAGTAATCGTCGGTGCGTTTTTTAAACAGACACGCTAAGGGTGCGGGGAAGTCTGAATTTGGTGAGGGTGTGGTCGGCGAAGAGGGATTCTGGTTGCTGGTGATGTTTTGTAAGTTTGAGAGAGATTGGGATAGGGGGTGGTGGTCTGGTTAGAGAAAGAGTGTGTGTGAGAACGAGAGAGATTTTTTTTTATTTATATATTCTTTTGTTTTTTATATACAATAGTCCCTCGATAAAAAATATTTGCAAAGTAGTCCATGTAATGGTGAAAAGACAAATAAGCTTTCATGTGCAAGTTACATGATCCAATTTAACAAAAAAATCTAATTGGGTCAGAGCTAAAGAATATAATGTGCAAGATTTTAAAACATTAAGTAGTAAAAGTATAAAAAGCTTGGGTGGCTTAAATGAAGGAGGCAGCATAATTGCAGTCTACTTCGAAATGGATTAGTTTTGTTTTCTATTCACTGTTAGATGTGCCTATTTATTTTTCAAGCATCTTTTTAATTTAATGTTAAAAAGTGGAGTATGAAGATCAATCTGATATATGATGTCGGTAAAAATGAAATTGATACTTACTTTTGATGTTAGAGATAATTTCCTTTTGACGTTAAAGATCAATATGAGTGAGATTGGGTGTTTTAAAATATTCCCTCAATAATCTTTTTTATAAAATAGTCTCTGAATAAATGTTTTTACAAAATAGCCTTTGGAAATGTGAAATGACAAGAATGCCCTCATGTGCAAGGCACATGACCATATTTAACAAAAAAAATCTGATTAAGTTAGGGCTAAAGGACATAACGTGCAGGATTTTGAAACGTTAAGGACAAAACTCGTCAAATTTAAAGATAAAGGATACCGCCTGCAATTTGGTACAAACATAAAGGACAAAACTTGTAATTTACTCTAAATAAAATATTAATTGCATATTCACATTTAATCTAATCTAACTCTCATATTTGAAAGTTGAAATTTGAAATTAGTAATTTAGTATTTTGATTGTTTCATTTAATACTTTTCGGAATTAGAATTTAGATTATGGTGGTAATGGAAGACGTTATCGTCTTACCTGGTTAGATGGTTATAAAAATTGGTATAGCACAATAACTAATAGATCATTTTGCTTCTGTTGCTACTTGTTTAGTATTGCTATAGAAATCATAAAGCCACATTTGTTATTGAAGAGTTCAATGACCGAATTTATTAGATTTGTCATTTGTCATGTGCAGTGGCGAAGCTTGAGATTTCCGACCGGGGCGGGGGGGGGGGGGGGGGTCGAAAACGTATATACCCAAAAATTTATGTAGAACCAGGGGGTCGAAAACGTATATACCCAAAAATTTCTACACAAAAACCACATACATTACACTACTGAGCGAAAAGTTCAGGGGATCCCCCCTCGGGCCCCTTCTAACCTGCGCCAATGGTCATGTGGGTGATGTTAATATGTGGACAACAATAGTTAAAAACATGACCTGACTCAAAGCGGGCCGAATAATCTAATATTGAGTGGCAAATATGTGAACACAGAAAAATTCGAACATCCATAAAAGAAAATTGTGGGGTCCACTACTGCATTGGAGTGGAGTTGGCCATTGTTGGAAGCTTAACATCAGGGCTATCCCAACGCAAGTACTGAGTGGGCAACCGCTCTGGGCCCAAATCAAAATAGGCCCCAAAAAAAATTAAAATTATATATATAGTAAGTTGGTGTAAAAAGGATATTTTTCCTACAAAATGTAAGAAGTCTATGTAAGCATGGTTTTTTAAATTTTAAGTATGGCGTTTAATAATACTATCATAATAAACATGTACAAGTGATTATAAGAGGGGACGGGGCGGTCCCGTGATTCCCCTTGAGCACGCGTGATGGTTGAAAAGCACACCGCCGCCGGTCACTTGAAAACGCGTTATATATCTAACGCGTTAACCACACAACGCGTTAAACTTTTGAGTTTTATAGGGTATGACTTGTACATTGTGCATTAATACTTGTATATTGGAATCCCCATCACTAGTGATACCACCCCCACTACATTTCTATCACTATCACTAGAATATTGGGTGCTGACATGGCATGATTTGATTGGGTGCTCCCATCACTAGAACCCATCACTAGTGAACCACCCCGGGTCCCTTTAACTAAGACGATCTTAGATCATATATGGACAATATTAAGTTGAACTAAAAGTCTAAAACGAAAGAATCATTGTCAATCATTTCAAATAAAACTTTATGTAACAAACAAATATTATTCACGGATAACTTAAATGATCATTTAGTCATTTCAACATCAAGAACAAGTAAGATACGAGCAAAACCAAACCAACATGATTAACATGCATGTGAACAGTTTTAGCTACTTATTCAAAAATCAAATTTACAATTTGGAATTGAATAAATAATTATACGAGACGAGTTTCATCGTTTCGTTCTTTCAGTTTGCGAGTGTGCAATCACGTCTGATCTCACCCTGGTTACCGGTCAAGACCCCAACTCGCCCAAGCTTGGTAATGGCGGTCACGAAAGCTTGGTTAAAGGCGGTGTTGCTAGACGCAAATAGGTTGACCGTTGGCTTTGACCGGTTGTCGGTAAACAAGATTTGGTCAGAGACAAACAAACCCTTTCCTTGTTGAAGGTTCTTATAATATGCATTGTCGAAAGTTCGAGGGGTGGTGGGGTCCATGTTGATCGCGATACGGGGGTCAACATTTATGGGGCACATCTGCCTTAGCTGAAGGGCATATTGGCGGTTTAGGGTTGGGTCTATTCCATTCTTCGAATATATACGCGACGAGAATTTGCCACAGTGAGAGAATCCAAGCGTATGTGCACCTATACATGCAACCGTTTAACATAATTTAAATACAAACTTGTTTCTGTCTAGTAAACCCTAACTAAATATAAACCGAACTTTTGTTTCTGTCTAGTAAACCCTAACTAATATATTCTATATAAACCGAACTTGATGTAAAGTATTTACCTGAAAGTGCAATCATATCGGTTTGAGATAACCCATGCTTTGCAAACATGGTATTAAGTTGGTCCAGTTTAAAATCTGGATGTGGAAGATTATTCTGCACACTTGCCTTTGTAGAAATTCTTCCATCTCTTCTTCCCAACTCTACACTGTATGATGGTCCACCTGACTGTTTATTTTTTAAGCAAATAAATAAGTAAATGTATACTCAAAACTATGTTATAAAATATATACAAAAAACTCTTGTATTTCTTTATATGTATCACACTTTCATGAGACCCAATAAGGGTGTATATTTGATTTTTTTACAGGCACATTCATTACCAACTATATCGATGTAAATTCATAACACGACTCTAAATAAATATTTATTCATTACAACACAAACAAGTATTATGGTACCGATCCAACGAACTACCAACCGAACCTAGCAAATTCCAAAATAAAATTTTGAAAATGTAATATAAAGTTTTCAGTCGGTAACCCATTCATAAGTAATTACTGAAGAAGGGTTTAACCAAAATTTCAAGTGGTACGATCGGGATTGTAGCCTATAAAATACACCAAAAAATTGTTTTTAGGGGTGCGCACGCCCACCCAAGCTCTAACTTATAAGGTCCGCCCCTGAAGAAGAGGTTGACAAGGGTGATCCCTCGGTAATGTCTATCAGTAATCTGTTGCAAATGAAATTACTCGTTTTTAAATTTCTAACGGTTGTTTCTTGTCGGTAAACACCTTACCCACGGATTAATGATGTGAATTCGCTCCTTTATTTTTATTTTTTGTGATCAAAAAACTATAAAATAAAAAATGTGATTGCACGTACCAAAACAATGACATCTCTAGTGGCAAGAGCCAATATATCTGCACAAGAAACTTTGTTCCGGCAACTTGGATTGCTATCTAGAGCGGCTTTCGCTTTGATGACGGTGTCAAATCCATCTCCAGCGAGTGATATGTCGTCAGGATGGTCCTTCTCGGCGTTCGCATTAGCAAGAAGAACCGAAGCATCACATCCCTATGTATATATATATACAACCATAACATATATAATTAGTATACAACAATATTTTACTAGACAAACAAATGTAAAAGTGAATGTATATATTCGAAATGGAGTCACCCGAACAAAACAATCATGGAAGAAGAGGCGAAGAGTGCCTGGAACCGTCACGAAAGTCTGCTGAAATTTTTTTGTGACGGCTGCTTTGACGATGGATTCGACATTTGGACAAGTATTTTGATAGAAATTTTGTTTGAGTTGAGCATAAGATGAAGCAATAAACAAAGAGAGGAACAAGAAACATATTATTTGCTTCTTCATCTTGCTATCTTGTTTTCTTTGTTATAAGAATGAGGGTGATGAAGATGTTATATATAGATATACCTATATATATATTATTGTTACAACAGGGTCCTTGACTTATACAAATGAGTATGTGCATTTTTATTCATTGCTCTAACCAACAATGACATAAGTTTTTTTCAATTATGGATCATTTAATATTTAGTCAAACAGAATCTGTACAAGCATACATATATTTGTCACTTGTATAATATTTAAATGAGTTTATGGGGCAAGTAGTAGGAAATTGTGAGGGGTTTGAAAGGTATTTGATGCTTCGATTAATTAATTTTCTATTATTAAAAGGATTTAACTTTGTTTTACTTTGGTAATTAAGCTTCAAATTGCCGGTGAAATATTAAAAGGGGGAAGGTAAAAAAATGTGTTCTATTTTGTATCCGTTGAAATTGTATTGTTATAAAAATCCTTTCTATATACTCACACACCTCATGTTATATTTGTGGGATAGAGGTAAGGTTTGTATACATTCTACCTTTTCCAGACCCTATCAATAGAATCATTTTGCTATTTGTGGAATTTAGTTTGATTGTTGTTGTCATGTGACGTATATTTTGGAATTTGTATAAAGATAGTTATTTTTAGAAGTATGTATTTTTTTTATCTTATGAAGGATTTAGGACATTTTAAATGGTTCTTTAGATATTTTGCAAATATGTTTATAGATGTCATAAGTTTCAATTGAACACGGAACTTAACTAACGATTAGGCTGTGTGGCGTGGTGATGTTTCTAATCATCACCATCACTCTCTCATATAGGCGTCACATCACTCCACTCTTATCCATCATCCACTACTAAAAAACTGTCCATTTCCGACCAAGGTTTTTGTCGGAAACTTGTCGGAAAACGGCGTTTCCGACCAGTTTCCGACAAAAATACGTTTGTAGGAAAAAGCCTTGTAGGAAAATATTTCCGACAAGTAACCGACTAAATTTCCGACAAATTTCCGACAAAAAGAAGAAGTCGCTATTTCCGGCAAAGTTCCGACCAAAAGTTTCCGACAAAGTTCCGACCACAATTTTCCTACTATTTTCCGACATAAAGTTTCCGACAAAGTTCCGACTGCAATTTTCCGACAAAGTTCCGACTGCATTTTTCCGACAAAGTTCCGACTGCAATTTTCCTACAGCTTTCCGACCGCCGTTTTCCTAATATTTTCCGACCAAAAGTTTCCGACAAATTACCAACCACAATTTTCCTACAGCTTTCCGACCAATTTCCGACTAAAAAACTTTTTAATTAAAAAAAATATAAAAAAACCTAAAAAATCCAGATTTTTCTACTAAAAATGCAGAAAAAAATCCAATAAAAATACTAAACAAGACACGATTATAGAACTGAAAGTTCATCCACAAAATACAAAACGGTTGTCAAATTGTAGGTTCAACAACAAAATATCCCACGGTTTTAAATTACAAGTTCAACCGCAAAAGACAACAAACAAAACTAAACTATGGTGGAGAATTGCTAGGATTACCAAACTACTTCATCAACTCGGTTATTTGTTGTTGCAAATCTTCTCTCATTTGTATTGCATCTCTTCAACTCGGTTTTGCAACACTTCTGTGTGGGGTTGTTGCGCCTCTTCGAATCATTTATTTAACTTTTCCACTTGGGATTGCAAGTTCCACACCTAAACAACATACATAATACAAGTAAAAAAGCTATATATATAGACATACTAGTAGGAAACCCATGCGATGCAACCCGTTTGACATAATACGTCAATCAAATTATATAATTAACAAAACTATCTGTTGGATCTAAGGATGACTTTTATTTAAAAACATTATGTGTTACGATTACTTTCTAATTGATATAATAATGTAAAACGAAAAACGCATTTTATCGATTTTCCTTTTTAGTGATTTCTATCATATTAATGTAAAACTAGTAGGGTGCCCGCGCGATGCGGCGGGGGCAACACTTTGCATTACGACACGGGTGTATAGTAGTTTTCTTATATATACTATATATAGTAAGAAACCCGTGCGATGCGGCGACAATGACAATTTACAACACCGTCAAGCCCATTTTTAAAAAAAAAAAACCACAAAAAAAGGCCCAAACTTGTCTAAAGTGTACATACTGCAGTAATAGTCATGATTAACCCATTAACTAATTATACCATTTACAATAGAAAACAAAAACGTAAGCATTTCGGGTTAACACGACCCGTTCTGTGGTAAAGCTTACCCATTTTCTCCCGTTACCCAACCCGGCTACTTTTCAACCTCTAATTATTCATTTAAATTAAAAATAGAATAAAATAGAAGTGTTCCAGATAAACCCCGACCTCTAGTGCAGAAGACGCTTTAAGAAACTGTATGTATGAAAAAATATCATGTGGGCAAACCTATAGTTTGTCAAGGTCGGCCTATTTGGCCCATTTTTTTAGCTTAAAAAAATATTTGATTAATGTATTTGACCTTTTTAAGACTAAAACTAACCAAATCTGACCCATTTATAAGTATAAAAGGTGTAAAAGTCACCATCATCATTTGACCATTTTCGTCCCTGAGGTTTGGTTAGTTTTGCGACTTTCGTCCAAAGGTTGGTTTTCTCACACCTGGATCCAGAAAAGTTGAAATCGTGCCATTTTCATCCAGCTCATTAACGCCATCCATTTTTCTCCGCTAAGCCGGGGGTATTTTCGTCTTTTTTATTAAATAAAGGTATTTTAACTACGTGTACATAAAGTGAAAAAGACCTTTAAGCTAAAAGAATGACCGAAATACCCCTGACTTAACAGAGAAAAATGGAAGGAGTTAACGAGCCGAATGAAAATGGCAAGATTTCAAACCTTTTGGATCCAAATGCGGAAAAATAAACCTTTGGACGAAAGTCACAAAACTGGCCAAATCTCAGGGACGAAAATGGCATTTTACTCATGAAAAAATTTAAAATCATATATTCATATTAGCTCATTTTAAAGGTCTCAATAAGAATGATTCTAATAAATATATATGTGGTAGTAGATGATCTACACCATCGGTGCTATTTCTATGGACATATATAAAATATATTGCAAGTAATATAAGCTACTATGACGGAAGTAAATACTTACATTATGTGCAGGATGACCGATGGTTATAGATTCGTTTAAAGCCAACGCACGAGCAGCCAACTGGTGGGGTTGGATTTCAGGCAGCGCTGCAAAAATATTATGACCAACAATCAATAAAAATGGATATTTTTTACTTGCACACTATTAAATGAATCATCTTCTTTAATTAACCAAACTCAACGCCATAAAACAAATCCCACTGTTACTTGTTCATATACGAGTTGACGCTACCCTGCGCGTTGCGGCGGGATGCTAATTATGAATGTTTCTCATTAAAACTCAAAACACTTCAAAACACATAATGAATTATTCTAAGCAAAAGATATTAGGATTTTGAAACATGAAGATGTTGTAGCATTCAACAAACAAATCAAGGGCCGCGAATGGAAACGTTTAATATTGTAGGTTGCAAAAGAGAAAAGAAACATGTTTCCTAAGTGTCCGAACCAAAAAAATTTAAGCGCAGTAGGTCAAAATAGACATGTACCACATTCATTAGTGTACATCAGTTAGTTATCTTTACCAGTTAACTATGTAATTTTACTCAAATAGTCATTAATTGGTTAGAGGACACTAACTTCCTTTTGTATAGTAGTCAAATAACCATTAAACGTTTACGTAACACCGAGTCACAACAATTTCATATTTATACAATTCAGTTTCCTCTCGACTTCTATTATTATTATTGTTTGTTTAACAGAGTTGACGATATGTTGATCTTTGTTTGAGTTTTTATAGTTATACTAAAATAATAATGTTTATAAATAAATAAATTACCGCATCATAACCTGATCAAATAAACAGAATTAAAAACATTCGTACACAAATGTTAATTCAATTAATAATTATTGATAGAAACAAAAAGAAAACTAAAAGCGAAAAGAAAAAAAGTTACCATCTCAATTCTCAAGAAGGTAAACATGTATAAATGTCTTCTGTATGTGCAGTGCACACTTGAGGAGAGATTTTAATTTTTAGAGATGGACTTTTCTTGAACAAAGAAAAGTTTTTATAATAGGCCAACCACGATTTAAAGACTTCTTTTTTTATTTTCAACTCATGATTCATGAACCTGGAACTACATAAACAAAACATGAATTAAAACGTTAAGACTCACTAATTATTTAATTACTAAGTTACCCTCATCCACATCTTCTTGATTACTGAGAAGATCTAAGATATTCGTCATAAACAAAGGATTATACCAATTTCTGGGTTATATCAAATTTCTAGCAATGTTGGTATATCAATTAAACTCATGTTTTACAAATATATAGAAAACATATGTTGTTCTTACAATCAAACACATAAAACATATGTACATACACATGCAGATAACAATCATGCAAATAACATATTATTCATTGTTTTAATAAAATAATATGATAAAAATTATGGTTATGGTAACTGTTGGGTTGTGTTGGTTTAATGAATGGAATCTGAGGGATGAAGAAAGGGGCGATTCAGAATTCGTTCATAACACAATTTTTATAACAGAAAATAGAAAGGAAAAAAGACAGAAAAAGAAAAGGAAAAAAATGAGAAAGAAACTTTGCGAAAAGGAGTCGAATCGAAGTCAAACGTATGGTGGGCATGTGTAATAACCAACTGAACCGTTGCATTTAGTAATTGAAGTCGTTTCACTTTTTATGTGAAAGACGCGTTGTGCTAACATAGAAAGAACGAAAAAAAGAGAGAAGAAAGGCTGCAGAATGGATTCGAACCGCTGTCAAACGATTAATGAAAAGGCGTGTTTACCAACGAAACAGTTTGCACTTTGTGATGTGGGATTGTTTCATTTATCATATAAAGAAGCGTTGTGCTGAGTTATTTAATTAAAAAATATAATTTTCTAACCAACGCAACTTTTAAACGAAAAGGTATGACTCAAGTTACTTTTTGTAGTTATATATAATGTATATTTTTAAACTTTCAGATCATTACAGTTGAGCTTAGATGCATATTATGAAGAAATTAAAATATTAAGTCACGAGGAAAATGGAATGGATAATAGGAATTATACCGAACGATGTCGCAACGAGTTCTGACGTAACTCAAACTGAACTCGAACCAAAACACGAACAGATCTGGACCGAATCTGAAACTGACTAGTTGGTCTGACCGCAGTTAATACGAAAACTGAACCGAAGCATGCCTCGAGTCCAAAACGAGACCTGAACTGTTGACTGTTGCTGAACCAGAACCAAAACCGAACCACCGCCTCTGTCGACGCCGGCTGCCGCCGTACGTCGGCTCTGGTTGCCGTCGACACTACCGCCATCGCCTCCACTGATACCCGAACCAACTGAAACGCCCCAAGCTTGACCCGTGTTGACCCACCCTGTACCTGAACCCGACGAACCAGACTCGAGGTTGAACGACCGCCGCCGCAGATGGCGGCGCTGCTGTCTTCTCTCTCTCTCTCTCTACGGTTTTCGTCTCGTCTCCGTGAGCCATCGCTGAAAGGAGGTGGCAGGTTGTTCATAGATCTAGGTGGGGCTCGGCCGATCTTGAACGAGATGGGGGGTGTCGCTTGGCCGATCTTGAACGAGAGGGAGAAGAGGAGCAGGTTGTTGTTGTTGTGGGACTTGGTTTGGAGAAGATGGTCTCCATATGTTTGTGTGTGTATTTGACTAGGGTTTCTCCAAGAAGAAACATATAAGCAGAGAGAAGATGAAGGGTCTGGTATGCGTGATTTTTAGAAAGAAAATGGGGATTAGGGTTTCAAACTATAAGAGTGCTTTATATACTAGTCTCTATTAAATGGGCTTGGCCCCAGGCCCACAAGCCCGTTTTTGTGTGACCCGATACGTTTACGAGGCCCACTTTCAAACCCGAACTTCGTATAATGTCGTAGAATAAAAATTTGGGTCATAAGTATGTAAAATAGTGTCGGTAGTCGATGTTTGACGCGTTCGTTCGTTGGTCGCGGTAAATCACGTAAAAGCCCCGTTTGTCGTTTCTTATCCGTTCTTTGATCCGATTTCGACTACGAATAATAAAATTCGAAAAAGAAGCTAACTATATCGTAATATTTCAGTTTTGAAGGAAAAATGTGAGTCCAATGTTTCCGTTTTATAGTCGGTGCGTTACTGCGATCGCGTTTTTTTTCGTTCACGTACGCGTTTTGTGACGTTCGAGAGCACAATAATTCCGTAAAACGAAATCCATATGTTTAAATTATATGTATAAAGTTCGTATTTGTCGGCGTGGTCAGTATCTTGTATGTACACTATCGGGACCCATTAATTAAAGCAGGCTAATTATGTGTATGTATGCGTGTGTGTACACTTGGACAAACACATACTTATACATATATATATATATACATATACACACATACATATATATGTAGAGACAAGAAATACGTTTATATATATAGATATACACTTCGGTATAATTAAATATGGAAAGAATAATTGTTTTAGTCGGAAATTTGTCGGAAATTTCCGACCAATAAAGGTTTTAGTCGGAAAAAGGTCGGAAATTTCCGACAACTTTCCGACCAATGTTGTGTTTCGTCGGAAAGTGGTCGGAAATTTCCGACCATTTTCCGACAGCAATTTTCGTTTTTTTCATTTTTTCAACCTTTAAACATCGTTTTTCCATTCTATCTTTTGTACACATTAATTATACATGAAATACTTTTACTTTACCAACTTATACGCATTGTACACGTTTATACGTGTATGTACACTATCGGGACCCATTAATTAAAACAGGCTAAGTATGTGTATATATATGTATGTGTGTATGTATGCGTGTGTGTACACTTGGACAAACACATACTTATACATATATATATACATACACACATACATATACATATAGAGACAAGAAATACGTTTATATATATAGATATACACCTCGGTATAATTAAATATGAAAAGAATAATTGTTTTAGTCGGAAATTTGTCGGAAATTTCCGACCATTTTCCGACCAATAACGGTTTTAGTCGGAAAAAGGTCGGAAATTTCCGACAACTTTCCGACCAATGTTGTGTTTCGTCAACGAGTTCTGACAACTTTCCGACCAATGTTGTTTTAGTCGGAAAAAGGTCGGAAATTTCCGACAACTTTCCGACCAATTAAGTCACGAGGAAAATGGAATGGATAATAGGAATTATACCGAACGATGTCGCAACGAGTTCTGACGTAACTCAAACTGAACTCGAACCAAAACACGAACAGATCTGGACCGAATCTGAAACTGACTAGTTGGTCTGACCGCAGTTAATACGAAAACTGAACCGAAGCATGCCTCGAGTCCAAAACGAGACCTGAACTGTTGACTGTTGCTGAACCAGAACCAAAACCGAACCACCGCCTCTGTCGACGCCGGCTGCCGCCGTACGTCGGCTCTGGTTGCCGTCGACACTACCGCCATCGCCTCCACTGATACCCGAACCAACTGAAACGCCCCAAGCTTGACCCGTGTTGACCCACCCTGTACCTGAACCCGACGAACCAGACTCGAGGTTGAACGACCGCCGCCGCAGATGGCGGCGCTGCTGTCTTCTCTCTCTCTCTCTCTACGGTTTTCGTCTCGTCTCCGTGAGCCATCGCTGAAAGGAGGTGGCAGGTTGTTCATAGATCTAGGTGGGGCTCGGCCGATCTTGAACGAGATGGGGGGTGTCGCTTGGCCGATCTTGAACGAGAGGGAGAAGAGGAGCAGGTTGTTGTTGTTGTGGGACTTGGTTTGGAGAAGATGGTCTCCATATGTTTGTGTGTGTATTTGACTAGGGTTTCTCCAAGAAGAAACATAAGCAGAGAGAAGATGAAGGGTCTGGTATGCGTGATTTTTAGAAAGAAAATGGGGATTAGGGTTTCAAACTATAAGAGTGCTTTATATACTAGTCTCTATTAAATGGGCTTGGCCCCAGGCCCACAAGCCCGTTTTTGTGTGACCCGATACGTTTACGAGGCCCACTTTCAAACCCGAACTTCGTATAATGTCGTAGAATAAAAATTTGGGTCATAAGTATGTAAAATAGTGTCGGTAGTCGATGTTTGACGCGTTCGTTCGTTGGTCGCGGTAAATCACGTAAAAGCCCCGTTTGTCGTTTCTTATCCGTTCTTTGATCCGATTTCGACTACGAATAATAAAATTCGAAAAAGAAGCTAACTATATCGTAATATTTCAGTTTTGAAGGAAAAATGTGAGTCCAATGTTTCCGTTTTATAGTCGGTGCGTTACTGCGATCGCGTTTTTTTTCGTTCACGTACGCGTTTTGTGACGTTCGAGAGCACAATAATTCCGTAAAACGAAATCCATATGTTTAAATTATATGTATAAAGTTCGTATTTGTCGGCGTGGTCAGTATCTTGTATGTACACTATCGGGACCCATTAATTAAAGCAGGCTAATTATGTGTATGTATGCGTGTGTGTACACTTGGACAAACACATACTTATACATATATATATATATACATATACACACATACATATATATGTAGAGACAAGAAATACGTTTATATATATAGATATACATTTCGGTATAATTAAATATGGAAAGAATAATTGTTTTAGTCGGAAATTTGTCGGAAATTTCCGACCATTTTCCGACCAATAAAGGTTTTAGTCGGAAAAAGGTCGGAAATTTCCGACAACTTTCCGACCAATGTTGTGTTTCGTCGGAAAGTGGTCGGAAATTTCCGACCATTTTCCGACAGCAATTTTCGTTTTTTTCATTTTTTCAACCTTTAAACATCGTTTTTCCATTCTATCTTTTGTACACATTAATTATACATGAAATACTTTTACTTTACCAACTTGTACGCATTGTACACGTTTATACGTGTATGTACACTATCGGGACCCATTAATTAAAACAGGCTAAGTATGTGTATATATATGTATGTGTGTATGTATGCGTGTGTGTACACTTGGACAAACACATACTTATACATATATATATATACACTTTCATACATATAGACACAAGCAAATACATTTACGTACACACATATACCCCCACATGATTATATAACAAAAGAATAATGGTTTTTGTCGGAAAATGGTCGGAAATTTCCGACAACTTTCCGACGAACGAGAGTTTTTGTCGGAAAATGGTCGGAACTTTCCGACAACGTTCCGACCAACTAAGACTCATAAATATTATTTTTAAAATATACAGTAGTTGGTATTTGGTTTTATGTTTTCCGACTAGTTTCCGACAAAGATTTATTTTTATTTTTTGTATAGTTAACTTTTCCGACCATTTTCCGACCACTTTTTTTCTTCTTTTATTCTTTTGTTTTTTGTCGGAACTTAGTCGGAAGTTTCCTTCAAATTTCCGACCAATTTTTTTTTGGTCGGTAAATTGTAGGAAAATAGTCGGTAAAACCAGATTATTTTTTTAGTTAGTATTTTGTCGGAAAATGGTCGGAATTTTCCGACGAAATTGGTTTTGTCGGAAATTTTGGTAGGAAATCCCCCTGTTTTCTAGTAGTGATCCTATATGGCGTGGCCATGACCCTCACCATCCTCCACTAACAATAGAATTCCCCCAATTAATTCAAGGAGGCTCATGGTCGGCATGCAAATATCTATGCTCACCATGCATGGATTGAGAGGGGGTGGTGTACCACGCGAATCATGTCCCATATGATAATCCATGACCCAAACCACCATTCCCACACCCTACAACCTTAGAATGTAGAAATAGATAAGGCAAATTCTAAAACACATATCCTAAAAATATACAGGATATAATTTAATTTTGAAATTTAGAAATATGATTTGGATTAAAGAAAAAGGTGATTATAATATGCTAACAAATGATGGCTAAATTGTTCATGGAAAGGTGGGTATACATCAAATTGTTAAAAAAAAAAGCATTTTACTTTGTATTAACCTTTTTTAATATAGTTTCAAAACTGGGATGGTTGGCATGAAAATGAAAGAGGAGACCTTGGCTAGCTGACATTGATTGATAAATTCATGTGAACCGATTTTAATATTTAAAATTTTAAATTTCAAGTTTAGTTATTTGCAATTTGTACATATTATATCATTAAATAAAAATAGTTGTTGGAAGCATTTTGTGGAATAATAATATACAATTACACACAGTTTAAAATGCAAACAAGCATAAACACAACAGGGAAAGTGGTCTGATTCGACGGCTCTCGTCGTGGTCCAAAGAGTATCACCATGTTGTTGGTAATAAATCATCACGACACTATAGCCACTACATGTTGTTGCTATAGAGTTGTTTTAGAAACAAATTTATTGAAAAAAATAATGAAAAATTAAAAATTTGAATTTAGCGACGACTAGACGAATATTCAAGAGTTGGCATACATTACTCAAGTTGCGGCTTCACTCAACAAATTGATACAGCTAGATATTTGCACAAGTGAAATTTTGGGCTAATATATTCTGTCAATCCGTCCTGTTAAGACACGAACACGATAAGACATGAATCCGAAACATGTAAATATGAACATGACATGAAATCTTATCGTGTCAGATTTTCCAAACAAAAATACGAACCTGATAATAAACATGTTACACGAAATGATCTGCTAAGACACGAAAAAATTATCAACGTATCATATGACATGTTAAGACACAAACACAACGTGCTAAAACACGAACACGACCTATTATTAAATATATAAACTTTACTTCCAGGTATTTGTTTTTATTTAAAATTAGAAGCCCCGTATATTTTTTTATTTAAAATTATAAACGTGTCATTAAAGGGTCTTAACAAGTTAACAGGTATTTAACCTATTAAGACACGAAATTAAACAGGTTTTAAGGTGTCGACCTGTTATAGCCACGAAATCTGCTAAAGTTAAATATGAAACCTGTTAACTTCGTATAGTTTCGTATCATATTATCGTCTTCGTGTAGAAATTGTCAGTGAAATTCAACAAATGCATTGCTTAACATAGGGAGATCAACTATTTAATAGTTATGCGGATAACTTATAAATGTCAAACATAATGCATGTCAGCTACAAAAGCTTCCTTATTTGCACACGTGTGCTCATGTAATTTGAATACTATGGTTAACTTCATTGTGATGCTACTCTTCAACCATTGAAAAGATCTTGAGTACCAACGAACTGAATCGATCTCTATTAATCTGTATGATATCGATCTTCTTTGTGTGAGATCTATATATGGATAGAAATGTTTTGATGTACATTAAGGAAGTGTTATATTATTATATATATAAGGCTATAGGGTGTAGTCATGACCCTTCACATCAGCATCATGTCACTCACTTTTAATCAATCATCTAAAACCATTACGCTAAGGGTATGATCATGACTCGAACTATTATTCTCTTACTTTAATTTATTTTTGTGAAAAGGAAATATGGAAAAAGGAAAGGAGGACCAAGGTTGTCATGGTTTAATCCATGTCTGTTTAAACCTTCTACTCATTAAACAGTTTATTTAGACCATGTGTAGTGGAAGATACAAATAATGCCCTCACTATTGGGCGTTTTGCGCCATGTAATAGTCTAGTCAGCAATGGGTCATTATGAGGCTTTTTTCTAATTAAAATGAGTGTAGTGGAGATGTGGGCATTGTGGAGCATTATGTTAAAAGGGGTGTAATAGAATTAAATAAAAAAACATCAAAAAAATAAATTGGACAAACCTGTAAAACACTACCGGTGATTGATCAAAAGAAATGAACAAAGGCGTGGAAAAAAGAACGCTCCGGGAAAATTTTTTTGTAAAAAAACGCCCACGGGGTGGTCATGAGGCGTGGGGGCATTTTTTTTGGAAAAAAACGCCCAAAAATCACCCACTAGTGGTCTTATATCTTTATTATTTGTGAGATATTTGCTCTTATCTATTTGTTTTATATTTTGAGTTATGATCATTGGTTTAGAGATGATCATTATCAATAGTTTGTTAGCATCATAATAATCTTTTATTGAAATATCTCTATATAAAGTGACAGTGATTGTAGACATTGAAGTCAAATCCTAAAGGGCCTCGTTTAACCAAGAACAAATGCAAATGTCAACCATTACCAACATCACAAGCCTTATTTTCATTAAATTAAGCGAGGACAATTACCTCTCATGGAAGCATCAAATAGTGACTATTGGAAACACGTCGATGGGCATTTGTCGGCTTGTATTATGCCATGCTAGACTCGGTGCTCGCTCACTTGGCAATCGGTACTACATCGACTGCTCATTTACGAAGTTAACAAGCTAATGATAACGTGTAAGATTATATATATTTATTATATTTAATATATATGCCCATTATAATCATTTATATAATATCGGATCAAAATATAATTATATCTTATTATAATATTAATTCCCTTCGTGTGTATTTAAGAAGATGACTAGAAAGGGTTTTAGGTTAGACATTCATAATAACTTCACACAATAATCTCGACCTCCTCTCTCTCCATAAGCATGAGATCTTCACCCTTACGAACTCGGAACTACCATCAACCATATACATCCTAAACGGGAACCAGATCAAGCTGACTGGCATGACGAACTTCATGGTGGAACTACCATCAACCATATACATCCTAAACGGGAACCAGATCAAGCTGACTGACATGATGAACTCCATGGTTGCTTTCATTGTGGATTCTATGTTGGCTTAAATGCTGTAAGATGTATTACTTTTGCATGTTTTCCATTACATACTATCAGAACTAATCAACATAATGATTATCTTAAACCTCTAATAATAACTCAAAGCATAAAATAAATAGATGCAAGCAAATACATCACTAATATATATAATCCGTGACCCACACATTGCTTTGGATAGAACATAAACAAAAAAGAATCTTGGCACTGAGATAATTTTGTGATAACTTTATTTAATGAAGTTGATAACTTACCGAATTTTATATTTATAAATAACAGGTGTTTTGTTATTTAATCGGTAAAATAACCAACGAAATAGTATGAACATAAATGTAATAGCGACCGATCACGGGAGGGATTGAGTGTAGAAGTGGTAATCATATAAACTATAGAAGTTACTTACTAATTGGACAAAATTAATTATTGATGTGGAAACTTATAGAAACCAAAATATAAAATGAGAGTTTAGTTGGATGACAAGAAAAGAAATGATAAATTGCTAAAATGGTTCAGACAGGTAGGTGTGTGCTTATAGTTAGTTGTATTAAATATATATGTATTTTAAGTGAAAGATAAAAAAATGAGAACTTGAAAAGTTTAATCTAACCAATAGGATAAATTAAGGCGTCCCCTATTCTCATACTTCGAAAAACTTATTCTCGTATTCTTTTCACTTTATCTCTCTCTACATTCTATGTATATATAGAGAGAAATAGAGGGGATGGGTGTGTGAATAACTGAATATTAACTCACTAAATTAACATGATATAAACCAACTTCAACCCAATTTAACTTTAAAGAAAATGGGCACTCCGCTTGGAACTCATTTCAACCCTAACATTCTTTATTAATCAAATATAAATAAACACACTCCTTACTTTCGGTTTCAATCACAGGTTCGTGAAACCCCAAGCCACGCAACCTGCGACGTTGTTCTAGTGAAAGTCGCTTGAGCCCACAAATACCCGAGATTGAATCATTGTACGCCCTAAAAAAATAATTTAATGGATAAAATAAATGGGGTAACTGAGTATATTTAATGGACATTAGTTATAGCAATGGAGTGACAAAGAGGTAATAGTTATAATTGTAAACTTTTATATTATTTCATTATTTTTCCATTCTAATTCAAGTATCTATATTAAAAAATAATAATGTTTTAAACTGGTTGCATAAAATGGTGCGTCATGATTTTCTTAACAGTGCATCTAAGACTCGGGCGTGGGTTGGGGTGGCGGTTTGGGTTCAACGCCGGCTGCTCCACCTCGGGCAAGTGTTGGGCATGGTGTTGCCCCTTTGATATGGGGACTGTTGAAAGATGAGAAGTAATTCTCATTCATATGTTCGCTATATTCTGGGCTCAGTTGTTGATCATGGGCTTATATTGAGATTGGGCTGATATTATTGATCTGTTTCTAGAAGCTGTTAGTTGTTACAAGTTGTTGCAACAGGTTAAATATCAGGAGGGTGTATTGTGTAACATATGAAGGACCCCGATCATCTCTAACCAAAGTCTTGGACTAGAGTGTAACCTTTCAAGTGCAGCTATATATAAGAGCTCTCTCTCTCTCTCATTTGTATTATTCATTTTAACACAGAAATCCTGTATTAGATCTAGGGTTTCGGTATTGTCTTCCCCAAAAATTCATCTTTCGTCTGGTTTGTTCATGTGTCAATCAGACTGCATAAGTTGATCTTTTTCAAGGTTATTTAAAGCTGCTGAACTGTTCGTTGTTGCTGTACATTTAAAGCTGCTGAACTGTTCGTTGTTGCTGTACATCAACGTTTCTTCACGTCTTCCAGGAGATTAGTTCTTTCTTTCCTGATTCTTCGTTTGTATCCTTTATATTTTTAGTTCATGTTGTTAGATCTTTGATAGATCTGGTAATCGGTTGTGGTTACCTTTTTTTCTGAACATCTGATTGTTTGTATCAGATGATTGTTGCTGTATTTTTTAACAGATCTTACTATTTGTAAGATCTAGGGTTTGGGGGGTGTTTTTCGGTTTGGGTAACTAATAAGAGTTTTATGTCACATTTTGTCGCTTCTCATGTGTTCTTTGTTATTTCTGTTGTTGTGTTGTATTTCTTTCATACCATTTGACATGGTATCAGAGCTTAAATGGCTCTTGGGGTATTTATATGTGCTTCCGCTGTTCATTGGTCTGTTAGGTCACCATCCGAAACTAGGGTTTCGTGTTTTGGGGATTTTTTTCATATATTTTGTCCTTGTCTGATTTCTGGGTAGTTGGTTTACTGTGTTTGTCAGGTCTAGGAGATGTAAGGAGATCCCTTCTCGGAGGGGTTGTTCTTGTTACAGATCCTGTCTGATCTGAGATATTGTTCACTTGTTCTATGGTTTCCTCTCAAAAGCGATTAGGGTTTTCTATTTGTGATTCTCTGTGATTCTCTGGTTTTGTGAGTCTGTTTGATAGTTGTAGTAGGTCTTCGTGTTGTTTGGTGTTAGTTCGTGAGTCTGTTTCATTGGGATTTCCACTGTGTTGTGTTTGGTTTTCTGTTTTGTTTTTTTTCTTTTGTTTGGTTTGTTTTTTTGATCTGTTTCTTGGAGTATGTGCAGATTCGAATCAGGTCAGATCTTGTGAGATCTGTAAAATTCTGATATGACACAAACCCTAAGTAGGGCTTGTTGGCGTTTGGAAGGTGGTTGTCTATCTTTGTTTGAAGACCTGTGTTAGTCTCTGAAACCCTAAAAGGTTCAGAGCAAACTAACCAGTTGTGCTATCTGAGGTTATTTTCTTCTGCATCAGTTTTAGTAGTTCTTGGGGACTATCTGATCTGGTTTTTATTGGAGTTCTTTGCACTCGCTGTAAGATCTGTTCTATCTTTTTTTATTCTGCATCATATTATATCTGTGTCTAGGCATTCTGTTTACCGGACTAGTCGGGCCAGCTATTGATCGAGTCTACGTGCTATCTGTTGCATTGTCAGATCTTCTTGGTTTGTAGTTGTCATTTGTCTTGTTGATTTGTTTTCTATTGTTGGTTTATAGGCTTAGATGTGGCTCCTGAGTAAAGGCTTGTCCAGGCACCATAGAGTGATGAACCTGGAATCTGGTCCCTGACTCAGCTTCGCCCTAGGTTCTTATTTCTAGTTGGCTTATTGGTTGGTGCTATATGTCTGTGTAGTTTTGTGTGTCTATGTTGTTTGTAATAAAGAGGATGTTTAAATTTGTCACTTGATGACTATTAAATCTGTTGAATGTCTTATGCTCATAGAAGGTTTATATAAAGGTGTTTTGGTCTTAACTTGTTTATGTTTTTGAAAGTTTTCTTTTCAAGTGTTGAGCTAGTTGTTGGCGTGTTCTTAGATCCATGTTTGTGTTGACTTAGGTTGAATATGAGATCCTTGTTGTTTATGTTAGTGTTATTTGTTGGTTCTCATCTTTGTTCGCTTTAGAGGGCTAGGTTTTGTAAGTCAAGATCGTTTGAGTATATTTGAGTTTGTTATGTCTATTGAATCATGTATGATAGTTTATGATCATGTTTTTTTTTATTCATGACTGGCTGTGCTTTTCATTGCATGATTGTGTTGTTTTGTTCATGCTTGAATGTTTGGTTGCTATGTAATGTGCTACGTTTGTGATTATGCGATCTTGTATTTGCTGTCATAAGATAGCTTAGTTTGATATGTTGTTTCTGGTTGTCTGATTCGTGTGTTCTGAATCTTTATCATAGATCATGTGATTGGTTTTTTTTTTTCTTTAATCTGGCTTTGTGTCTCTCATTCGTATTATGTATGTCTTGTTGTCTTGTTGTATGGTTAGTCGAACTGTGAGATTCGTTTCTAAGCTGCTGTATTGTCATGAGTATTCTTGAATTTGTTGTACAGCCTTGTTTGCAGTCTTTGTATCTGCCTGTCTTTGATATTGGTTGTATAGTTAGTTGAAATGTGTGGTTTATGTTTAACCAATGGTATTATCAAGATTGTTTGTATATGTGACAGCCTTGTATGTTATCTCTTGTGAGGTGTTCTTTGGTTGCAAAATATGTTATTTTGTAATTTTGTTTGGCTGTGTCTTATTGTCTTGTGTATGTCTTGTTATTCTTTGCCTTGTATGAGATATAAAGTCAAGTGATTTTGTGTTTCATTTTTGTTAGGTTGGAATTGTTGTCTGATATAGAAGTGTGTACTTCTCTTTTATCAGTGTTATTATGAATCTTGTTGTCTGGATCAATAGTATTGTCAAGGTTGATCTAGAATGTTTGTACAGCCTTCTGTTTGCTCTCATGTATGAGATGTGTGTTCCGTTTGCAAATCGTGTAATTTTGTGTTCTGTCGGAACTTGTTTGGTTGTATTGTTTAATCTGATGTCTGCGTTGTTATCAGAGTTTTTTCTTTGAATCGTGTGATTCAGTCTGTTGTGAAGTTGTAAAATTTTATTTGCTTGATTCAAATTAGTCTTTATGTTCTTTACAAGTTTATGTTTCTTGTAAAGTTGTAAAAGTTTTTGGTCAAGTCAAATTAGTTTCTTAAGATCTTCACAAGTATTGTTTTTCGGTCTTGATATCGTATTCTTAAAAATCGTGTGATTTTTAGTTTAAATGATATAACTGTGATATTGTTGATGGACTGTGTGGTTCATTATTCAAATTAGAATATGTTTTCTAATTGTTTGATATCTCACTTGTTTTGTATATGTATGAATCGTGTGATTCGTTGTCTTTTCAGACTTTGTTCTGAGTAATGTTGTCTTTGGTGAATCTCTTGCTTTTCAAAATGGCTGGTCTTTCATTGTATTCTAAGAGCTATATTGTTCATATGAGGATTGATTGTATGAAAGTCTTATTGTAGGTTCTTATGGTTCTCATTTACAAGATTTTCATGTCTGTTGTATTCTGGTTGAGATGATCAGAAAATTGTATTAGTGAGTGTAAAGTGGCTTGTTGTCTTGTTAGTGGTTTTTTTTTTTGTAAAAGATTGCTCTTGTATAATGTGGCTGTCTTGTTTGCCTCTTTGTGAGGAGTTTCTGTTCTATTTGTAAAACCATAAGGGTTATAGTTACAATTAAAAAAGTTTTTGGCTGTTAATTGTTGTCTGATTTAAACTTGTATTGTTCTTTGTTATCAGTTTGGTTTTGAGTCGTGTGATTCAATTTTGTGATTCACGACTTGTAATTGTAAAGGTTTTTTTCTGGTTAAAAAATGACATCTTTGTGTTTTGTTTAGGTTTCTTGACCAGATATAGAGTTCAGATGTAGGTCTGAGATGTTAAGACATGCGACTTTGTGTTCTGGCTAAGTATTTGATCCTTTTTTAATGTAGAGTCAAATCTGTGGTAAATGGTTATCATATCTTGTGATTCTTATTTTTAACAGGATTATTATGCATTATGTGATAAGTTTTTTGTCATCGTCACTGGTTAAATGTTTCTTAGTGTCTCGTTCATATGTCAAATTGTATGATATGTTCTCAAGATTGTTTCTAGAATGTTTGTAATGTCAGCCTTGTGTTTTTTCTTCTTGTGGAAGAGGTTTGTATCTGGTTATAAGGGTATGTAAATGCACAGTTTGCTATGTTGAGTATGCTATCGTTGTTGTCTGGTAATTTTTTGTTGTAACAGGTCATCTCTTTTGTTGATAACCTGTTATAGCGTGTTCTTTGATTTGTTGTTGGTATGTGGGTTTTTCAAAGGATCTCTTGTCTCGTATTGTAATTATCTGGTTTCCTTGTTTGTCTGAGTTGGAATGTTGTTTCTAGAAATTCTATTCTCTTGGTTTATTTGTCTAGGTTGCTGTGTATATGACTGTTACAAGTGAATCAATTTGTATTCTGTTTTGTATGGTTCTTTGATAAATACTTGCTGATAACTAGGTTTTACCTGTTATAGCTTAGTAAAAGTATCATATTAATTTGTATGATTTCTGTTTTGAGAAAGGATATGTTTAAATCTGTAATGTTTGTACAGATGTTCAGGTTTGTACAGATGTTCAGGTTTGTACAGATGTTGAGGAATACCCCTGGATGAAGGGGGCAAATGTTAAAAATGTCTTATCTGTCATCCAGGTTGCACACGATCTTATGAGTGTTAAAATGAGTATTATTTCTTGTACTGTGTATGGATGATGGGGTTGATAAAGATGTTCAAACATATGAATGAAGGGGGGATGTTGAAAGATGAGAAGTAATTCTCATTCATATGTTCGCTATATTCTGGGCTCAGTTGTTGATCATGGGCTTATATTGAGATTGGGCTGATATTATTGATCTGTTTCTAGAAGCTGTTAGTTGTTACAAGTTGTTGCAACAGGTTAAATATCAGGAGGGTGTATTGTGTAACATATGAAGGACCCCGATCATCTCTAACCAAAGTCTTGGACTAGAGTGTAACCTTTCAAGTGCAGCTATATATAAGAGCTCTCTCTCTCTCTCATTTGTATTATTCATTTTAACACAGAAATCCTGTATTAGATCTAGGGTTTCGGTATTGTCTTCCCCAAAAATTCATCTTTCGTCTGGTTTGTTCATGTGTCAATCAGACTGCATAAGTTGATCTTTTTCAAGGTTATTTAAAGCTGCTGAACTGTTCGTTGTTGCTGTACATTTAAAGCTGCTGAACTGTTCGTTGTTGCTGTACATCAACGTTTCTTCACGTCTTCCAGGAGATTAGTTCTTTCTTTCCTGATTCTTCGTTTGTATCCTTTATATTTTTAGTTCATGTTGTTAGATCTTTGATAGATCTGGTAATCGGTTGTGGTTACCTTTTTTTCTGAACATCTGATTGTTTGTATCAGATGATTGTTGCTGTATTTTTTAACAGATCTTACTATTTGTAAGATCTAGGGTTTGGGGGGTGTTTTTCGGTTTGGGTAACTAATAAGAGTTTTATGTCACATTTTGTCGCTTCTCATGTGTTCTTTGTTATTTCTGTTGTTGTGTTGTATTTCTTTCATACCATTTGACAGGGACTGAGCCTGGGGGGGGGGGGGATAGGTGACATGACTGGCTTTGGTTGGCTGGTTCGATCTAGCCGTTGGAGGTAGGTGTTGCCAAACCAAAAAAAAATCCACATGGCTGGCCACGCTGAAGACTCAAGGATCAGTAGCTTCGAGCTAGATGAAGAATAGTCTCAGAATTTGCGTTGTAACCTGTAAGATCACAACAGAGAAAGAAACACACAGTTAGCCTCGTCACAGGGAGGGGGGCCTCTTTGTGACCAAGCTCGGGCGTGAGAATAAGGTGTTGTTTGTTTTTTTAGAAAAGTACTTCAGAACCTCTTTTGTCTTCCCCAAGCAGACCACGCGCAGACATAGGGGTCTGCAGCTTGTTTGATTTTTAGAAGAGGTTTCATTAAAATACATCTGCTCCACCTCTGTCTCGCACAGAGCTTGGCCAAAGTCTTCCAACCTCTTCTTAAAACATATCTTCTTCTCAAAACACCAAACTCCAACCCTAAAATCCTTCTATCTGCGACCTCCACCACAGCCGCCCCCACACCTCCATCTCCGGCGCAGCCCCACCCCACCGCGACCACCACCGTCTTTGCCCCACCCCACCTCGTCAATCACCTTCGCAGCCCCACCCCACCTCGTCAATCACCTTCGCAGCCCCACCCCACCTCGTCCGCTACAGTCGCAGCCCCACTCACCTCCTTGTCGAACTCCACAGCCGAGAACTCCGCACCCCCACCACCTCGAGAACTCCGACGTCTCCCACACATCTCCAGCCGCACCCTCACCACCTCGAGAACTCCACCATCTCTCGCACATCTCCAGGTATGAAATTAGGGTTTTTTTGTGAAATTTCATCTACATGTTCGATTATTTACTTGTTTGTTCTTTATCTTTCATTGCAGATTGATGACGGTGGTGGCAGTGGGCTCAGGCAAAATCGCCTTCATCTGTGTTGGTTAGGTGGTGGTGGTGGTTGTCTGAGAAGTAAGACGGTGGGGGTGGTGTTGGTGGGTTTCCGGTGACGGTGGTGGTGGTGGTTGCGACGGTGGACGGTGGTCGTCTGAGGTGGTGGTGGTGGATGGTTGTGGTGGTGGTGGTAAATCAGCAGAGAGAGAGAGAAGTGTGGTGTGAGTTGTGTGTGTGTGTGTGTTAGAAGAGTTTTTGTATAAAAAAAACAAACCCTCTTCTCCTTGCAGACTGCAGACATTTGGTCCACCTCTTCTCCTGCAGATGCCTGCAGATGTGGTCCGCAGACTGCAGACCTTTTCCTGCAGAAAAAACAAACAACACCTAAGTATTGGGAGTATTGGTGAAGTCAGTGAGAGAGTAGGAGAGTTTAGAGAGAGAAAGTAGTGATTACCCGTTTTTGGAGGTTTGAGTATGGTATTTATACCTTTGGGGCAGTGGCAAACCCAGGAATTATTTGCTAGGGGTGCGGATGAGGCGTTTAACCATATTTTCAAAGGGTGCGGTCGGGTTTTGTGCCTAATATATACAATAAATTTTTTTTTCAAGGGGTGCGACCGCCCACCCACGACTATGTGTAGGTCCGCCACTGCTTTGAGGTGTGCTGACATGGCGAAGGTAGATATGGCCGAACCAGTCATTGTCAGGTAGTTGGAGTTGTGGGCCCTTAGTTAGTTAGGGATGATCCTCTAAGCCGGACGTACCTTGTAGACATTCGGTCCGTATCCTCTAAGTCGAACTAATCGATGTTCGGTCCTTGTTCGGTGACGTTCGGTCCGGTGCGTTGTACGTCGCCTCATCACACGCCAAGCTAAGCCACATCACCTCACACCCCTAGTTTTTGCGTATTACCTTGTGGATCCCACCCTCACCATCCCACGTGTCAAGCAATACCCCCAACCCCAACCCCAACCCCAACCCCAACCTAAACCCCCACACCCCATATTCTAACTTTAGTGCCCACCTGCTAGCCCGTGTGTACCCAATGTAAAGGTGAGTGTGACTTCATTGTCGAAAGTTGTATGATTTTGTTGGACGTATTTTTAATACTTGACGTCTTCTGGTTGCTTTTCCATTTCTCACCACGACATTAAGCTTTTTTAGCATAATTCCACACACACGTAAGATGAATAAATATTGCATTATATTATATCTTAAAAACAATTAAGATTGAAAAAATATATAATTATTTTAGGAGAATTGGCCTGTAATAATCTCAACTAGAGGTTATTGGCCATTGACAGTCCCATCTTTAAATATTCCCCCACCAGTCATACCTTTCACCTATTTTTCCTACACCGATCCCCCGTTAAAATAACGTAAGGGAGTTATGTTTTTTCTAACTTACAAACAGTTTTTTACGGCTTTTCGTCAGAATGACGATACGAGTCCATTGATGTAAAACTTACCTCGAAACGGTACTCCAAACGATGAAAACGGAGCTTCAATTCGGGTGTTTACATTTCCAATTAACAAAAATCAAGTTATTTGGAGCACCATTTCGAGGTAAGTTTTACATCAATGGACTTGTATCGCCGTTCTGGTCAAAAGCCCAAAAAAATCTGTTTGTAATTGGGGAAAAAGCTTAACTCCATTAAGTTTTTTTTAACGGGGGACCGGTGTAGGAAAAATAGGTGAAAGGTGGTACTAGTGGGGGAATATTCGAAGGTGGGATTGGTCAATGGCCAATGACCTCTAGTTGGGATTATTACAGGTCAATTCCCCATTATTTTATTATTCGCATTGTTGCAATATAGAGTATTCATCCCACATTTTATTCAATAATGTCTTACAACGAAGACAGCCAGCCACTAGATTTATTGGCCTTGCATGTCATGTGATCCTTGACTTATGTAGGTGCCGTGTGGATGATGATGTACTTTGGAGTTTGGACTAAACTAGCGAGGAAGATTATCATCATTGGCTCATTGCTACAGTGGGTCTATAGCATGGTGGCGGAGATCAATGGATTTGAGGGTGACAACGGTGGCGGGTTGGCGATGGTTGCAAAGACAGCAAAAGCGTTTATGGTAGCAGGGGCACACCTTTTAAGAGTGCACCCGTATCCGCCAACGTTTCGGTAAGTAGTGTAATTTTTCCGATTTTTCATCTGAAAATTTTAAAAATATATAGGCTTGTCTTCACAATTATTTTGCCTAAAAGTTTCCTCCCATACCAGGTTGATTGTCCAAAAAAATTACACATATTTTCGTATTGAGTTAAAAAAGAGAAGAATTGGGCTATTAATAAATTTTTATAATTGTTTTTAAACTTGAAGTAAGTTTAAGAGTAAATTACAAGTTTTGTCCTTTATCTTTACACCAAATTTCAGGCGTTGTCCTTTGTCTTTAAAATTGATGGAATTTGTACTTAATGTTTTCAAATCTTACACATTATGTCCTTTATGCCTAACCAAGTTAATTTTTTATGTTAAATAAGGTCACATGCATATCACATGAGGGTATATCCGTCTTTCTCACTACCCTCTTCGTTTTCCCCAAATTAGATAAAACCCAAACCCTAGATTATTTGCTACCCCAAATTTCTCCCCTCTCTATCCATCCTAGTTGCCACCACAACCCACCATCACAGTGGAGACGGAGTTAATTGAGTTATTTGAAGCGATGAAGAAGGCGGCCGACGCTACCGCGGTTGGTGGTGCCGGTGGAGTCGACTTGTCGCCGGAGGAAGATCGTTGTCTTGATTCATTAAAAACGTTGAAAAAGTTTCCGGCGAATCATCAGATTCGTGTTTCTACACATATATGTGATGTTATTGTGATATGAGCTAGATTTTCAGATAAGAATCTAAGAGAAGAAAAAAGACTCAAAACCAAGCTAACTTCCATTAACAACTTCTAACCGTTTATAACAGCATTTACAACGACTTACTAATACTAAGGACCCTGAACTATTACAGACTTGACAGTTTAGTCCCTAAACTTAATACAACAACTGACCGCTGGTATAACTACTGATCTTACACTAACCACTGCTGTAACTATCCACTGTCACATATCAATGTAACTACTGGCCTTACACTAACCACTGCTGTAACTATCCACTGTCACATATCAATACTCCGGCCTTAGTAAGGACCTTGTCCTCAAGGTTATTCCTGAACTTGTAACTCAAAATTAGGGAACCTGAGAATGAATTCATGACGATCCTCCCATGTGGCTTCCAACACTGATTGACCAGCCCATTGAACCAAGACTTGTCCCACCCCTCTCTTGCCTTTTCGTATGAACCTGTGATCCAATACCTTCAAGGGCCTCAAAGAAAATCTTGCAGCTTGTGGAATAGGGGTAATAGAAGTTGGAGGGCCTTGAGCTTGCTTCAATAATGATACATGAAATACAGGGGTAATTGAGACTCCTCAGGTAGATCTAACTTATACGCAACCTCCCCAATCTTCTGAATTATCAAGTAGGGACCATAATATTTGGGTGACATTTTAGAGAAAGCAGCTCCTCTTAAGGTTGTTTGAACATAAGGTCCTAATTTCAAATAGACCCAAGTGCCAGGAGAGAAAGTTCTATCAGTTCTGTGCTTGTTAGCTTGCTGTTTTAGTCTATTCTGAGCCATCAGCAGTGTAGACCTTAGGACAGATATAGCTTCCTCTCTTGCACACATCTCAGAATCAATACCATCTACATTGGTATCCCTGTGAATATAAGGAACATGAAGAGGAGGTGCATATCCATACAAAGCTTGAAAAGGAGTGGACTTTATTGAAGTATGGTAGTTGGTGTTATACCACCATTTCGCTAATAATAACCAGTGAAACCAGGAGTTAGCATAGTGCAAGATCATGCACCTCAAATATGTTTCCAAGCATCGATTTACCACCTCAGTTTGACCATCACTCTGAGGATGGTAGGCTGTAGACATGGTCAAGGAAATTCCTTGCAGCCTGGTGAATTCCTGCCAAAACTTGCTAAGAAAAATTGAATCCCTGTCTGAAATAATGGTTGAAGGCCACCCATGCAACTTGTAAACATTATCTATAAAAGCCTGAGCCACCGAAGTTGCAGATATTGGATGTGTCATTCCAATGAAGTGTGCATATTTTGTCAATCTGTCTACCACCACAAATATGACATTTTTACCCCTAGAAGTGGGCAGTCCGGTAATAAAATCCATACTAATGTCTGAAAAGACACACGTAGGAATAGGCAATGGCTGAATTAACCCAGGGTAAGCTGTGGTCTCATACTTGGCTTGTAAACATATTCCACATCTTCTAATAAAGTCTCTGACCCCTTTAGTTTGACCTTTCCAATAAAAAAGACCTTTGAGCCTTTGTAAAGTAGCCTGCACACCTGAATGACCCCCCATGGTGGACTCATGACAGTATTGAAGAATCTCTTTCCTTACCCTTTCATCATTTCCCACAACCAGCTTATCTTTTCTTTTCAACAACCCATCCTTCCAAGTATAATGACCATTATGCCCAGTGGTTTCACAACTGGAAATAATGTGCTGCACATTAAGGTCCCTCTGCCAACTATCTTTAATTTTTTCCAATAACAGTGGCTCAAAAGAAGAAAGGGCTATTTCAAACAAAGAAGAAGTCTGCAGCCTAGAAAGGGCATCTGCTGCAACATTTTCTGAACCTTTTTTATATTGTATCTCAAAATCATAGTGCATCAATTTAACCATCCAAGTGTGCTGAAGAGGAGTGGTTATTTTTTGATCAAGTAAGTGTTTCAAACTTTTCTGGTCAGTCTTTATTATAAAATGACCACTGATCAAATAATAATGCCACTGCTTGATAGCTAACAATATAGCCAATAACTCTCTATCATAAACAGAGAGTACCTGTTGCCTTGGACACAATACCTTACTGATGAATGCCAAGGGATGATGATCTTGCATGAGTACAGCTCCAATACCCAAGGCAGAGGCATCAGTTTCAACTACGAATGTCTTTGATAAATCAGGCAAGGCAAGTACAGGAGCAGAACAAAGGGCCTTCTTCAGTTGTTGAAATGAATCTTCAGCTTCTTGTGACCATTTAAAAGCATCTTTCTTAAGCAAATCAGTCAGTGGTTTAGCAATCATACCATAGGCTCTAATAAACCTTCTGTAGTATCCTGAGAGCCCCAAGAATCCTCTTAACTGCTTCACATTGGTTGGAATAGGCCAAGAATTGACAGCTTCAATCTTTGTTGGATCAGTTGACACCCCATGTTTAGTGATAACATGGCCCAAATACTCCACCTTTTGACCACCAAAACTGCATTTAGACCTCTTTGCATATAACTGTTGGTCCCTCATGATTTGTAGCACCTGTCTTAAATGATCCCTATGCTGATCCTTGTCCTTACTATAGACCAGTATGTCATCAAAAAATACAAGTACAAATTTCCTCAAATGAGCTTTAAAAGTATTGTTCATCAGTGCTTGAAAGGTAGCAGGAGCATTGGTCAGCCCAAAGGGCATAACCAAGAATTCAAACAAGCCTTGATGTGTTCTAAAGGCTGTTTTGTGAATGTCTGGTTCAAACATTCTAATCTGGTGATAACCAGATCTTAGATCCAACTTAGAGAATATAGTGGCCCCTCCTAATTCTTCAAGCAATTCATCAATAAGAGGTATGGGAAACCTGTTTTTGACTGTGGCTTCGTTGAGTTGTCTGTAATCTATACATAATCTCCATGATCCATCTTTCTTTTTGACCAACACCATAGGGGCTGCAAAAGAACTTTGGCTGCTCCGAATCACCCCAGAATCCAACATTTCTTGAGTCATCTTTTCTATAACATCTTTTTGTAAGGCCTGATATCTGTAAGACCTTAAGTTCACAGGCTTGTCTCCATTGTTAAGAACTATCTTGTGGTCAAATGATCTTTTTGGAGGTAATGCAGTAGGTACCTCAAATACATCTTTGTAATCTTCTAACAATGACTGGAAATCATTAACAGATATTAGATCAGAAACTTTAGACCCAAATGGATCCTGATTCTCATCTTTCAATTGCCGACCAAATAATTGTGACTGATTTACCCCTGAACTGCCATTCAACAGGTTTGACATTGTTTCTGTTGAACATAATTTCATGCCATTAGTTTCTGTTCCTTTTAGTGTATACACCTTATCTTGCACCTTGAATTGCATGGTCATGTCTGCAAAATTCCATACAATGTCACCCAACACAGATAACCATTCTATTCCCAATACCATATCATAACTCTCTAGGGGTATGACTAACATATCAGCTTTAAACCACACCCCTTGCATCTTCCACTTGAACCCCACACATCTTTGTCCACATTCCAATTGGTTACCATTGGCTACAGTAACTTTCATGGATGAGACAGATTGTAATAAACACTGCAGTTTTTTTTACCAGTTTCAGACTAATGAAGTTGTGGGTTGACCCTGAGTCAACCAGTATATATAACCTTCTGGTTCCCATATATCCTACAATTTTCATAGTAGAAAAAGAGGGTACCCCTGTGATGGCATGAATAGAAATTTGAGGCTCCTCAGGCCCTATTACAGCTTCCTCCTCATCACAATTGTCATCTTCCTCATATACTATTTCAATGTTGAATAATTTTTTATTTCTGCAGTTATGAGAAGGTGTGAACTTCTCATTACACCAGAAACACTCTCCTTTTTCTCTTTTTTCAGCCATCTCTTTGGTAGATAATTTCCTAATGGTTCTTGATGGGTTAATTTGGGTCGGTTTGGGTAGTAAAGGAAGAGAGTTAGCATTCATGGTTGAAGGTGGTTTAAAAGTTGAAGTAGAAGGTTTAGAATAGGTAGAGGCACTAAATTGGGTTGAATGTTTCTTGAAGGAATTTGTTCCAAATAAGGTGTTGTGTATGTTTTCTTGTTGTTTTGCAACTGCATAGGCTTCTCTCAGGTTTCTTGGCTTAAAAGCTTTAACCAAGCACCTAATTTCCATCTTCAATCCTCCCACAAATAAACTAACAGCTTGATCTTGGGAGAGATTTACCTTGTTTAGGAGAGCATCAAAAGCATCACAATAATCCTGCAAACTTCCAATCTGGTGTAGGTTCTTTAATTCCTCTAAGGCATCTTCAAACAGTTCATTGGAGAATCTTGCCTCTGCTGATCTTCTATAGTCATCCCAACTTATTGTATCAACAGTTAAATTGTTACTTTTCAAGTACCCTTGGTGCCATTGCAAGGCCTTACCTTCAAGATTAACCACGGCATATCTCAGTTTCAGGTTTTCAGGGGTATGATCCACTTCAAAGAAGTGATTACATTTGTACACCCATCCCTCAACATCTTCACCATTAAATTTGGGAAAATCCAGTCTTCCCAATCTGGATAATCTTTGTTCTTGCTGGATTCCATTAACAATTGGCCCCCTACTGGTCTCCAGATTTGTGATCTTGTCCAGAACAGATTGTAACTGCAACTGAATTTGCATGACTGCAGCCTTATTTTCTCCTATACTGGTAGCCACCATTTGCATATTGTCATTGATCAATTGGGAATTAGCTTGAAGATCTTGGACAATAATCTCCATCTTCCCAATAGTCATTTGGTTTTCTTTGATTTGCTTTTCCATATCTTGTTGTCTAGTAACAGTTGTCATGATTAGGGTTTGAAAGAAATGAATTACTGATTCAGGATTGATTCAATCACAAATTGATCAAATCAAGGGATGAATTAACCACAATTGATTAATCCAGTTGGAAATGAAAGAGAATTGAACAAAAGAAATGAAAGAACAGTTAGAATGCAAGAAGAATTGATCGGAGTTGGAACAAGAATGACGGACGGTGGTGGATTGTGATGGTTTCAAGAGCTCCGACGAGGGTCGGTGGCTCTGATACCAATGATATGAGCTAGATTTTCAGATAAGAATCTAAGAGAAGAAGAAAGACTCAAAACCAAGCTAACTTCCATTAACAACTTCTAATCGTTTATAACAGCATTTACAACGACTTACTAATACTAAGGACCCTGAACTATTACAGACTTGACAGTTTAGTCCCTAAACTTAATACAACAACTGACCACTGGTATAACTACTGATCTTACACTAACCACTGCTGTAACTATCCACTGTCACATATCAATGTAACTACTGGCCTTACACTAACCACTGCTGTAACTATCCACTGTCACATATCATATTGATAATCATGTGATTTTGTTTCTGTTTTTTTTTTTTTTTGGTTCGATTTTGGATGGGGTTTTTTTTAGATTATGAATTGGTGTATTAACACCATTAAAATAAAAATCTGAGAACTTGAATTTTTATTTTGTTATTAGAATTTAAGTGTTTTTTTCCTTTAACTTTGTTCTAGATTTATATAAATGCAGTTTGGAATTTGGTCCAGAATAATATATAATGTAGTTTGGAATTTGTTCTAGATTTATATAATGTTGCTTAGGTAATTATGCAAATATGATTTCTACAGATGGGAAAACGTCTTCGGCAATTAACAAAACATCCAAGAAAAAAGATTCAAGTGGTGAATCTAGGGATAAAGTTACAGTTGAGAGCTTGTGATGTACCATTTGCGACGGAAAGCCACCACCCCCGCTGGCGACATCACTAGCACCTGGGTTCCGGTTTCAGCCCACCGATGAAGAGCTTGTGATGTACCATTTGCGACGGAAAGCGTGTGGGAAATCGTTTAGGTTTCAAACTGCTACTGAAATCGATTTTCAGGCTGGTGCGGTGGTGAACTGTGGGGAAACCATTTGCGACAGAAAGCGTGGCATAAACCGCTTAGGTTTCAGGCTGTTGCGGTGGTGGGTAGTGCGGTGGTGCTGCTGGTGTGGGGGTGGGTGGTGGTGCTGATGGCGGGAGGTGGTGGTGTTGGTGGCAACAGGTGGTGATGGGTTTAGCCCTAAGAGAGATAGCTGGGACAGAGCATGTTTGTGTTAGATTTATATCTGTGTGTATATAATATAATTCATGTTCTTTTATTATTAAAAAATGTTTTTTAAATGAATAAGTAAAAAGACCACTTTACCCTTCAATTAACTAAAAAATCTAACTGTGTTAGGGTTAAAGGACATAACGTGCATGATTTTGAAACGTTAAGGACAAAACCAGTCAATTTTAAAGTCAAAGGACACCGTCTGCAATTTGGTACATACGTAAAGGACAAAACTTGTAATTTACTCTAAGTTTAAATAAAGTTTGAAACTAGTTTTTATATAAATGAAACTTGAGGGTTTGTTTTTAGCTAATTGAAAGATGTTTAAACAAAAAAAAAAGGAAAATACGTGACTAAGTTGCAGCCCATCTGTGTGTTCGATTTCAACAGAAGACAAAAAAAGGTTCTGTGTTTGACACTTCGACTTCAATCATCCATCAAATTCGACTAAAACAAGGCTGAAATCGAGTTGCATAGAGGCTTTTAATCACAAATTTATTTAAAAAAAAAATCCTGAGCCGAACATATAACCCGAAGTATAGCGATAGGAAAAAAAATTGGGTTCCATGACTTCCCACCCATGCAAACTTTTGGTCAAGCTCCGTCACTGTGTGATAGCGTTCATGAAGTTGTAAGAGTGAGATTTATAAATTATAACTAACCATAAATGAGTAGAAAAGCTGGTTAACGACTTAGATTACTTATACCGGTGAGTGAAAAATCTCAAATTTGAAATTTTGTTGGTACAATCTTTCTTTGTAATTCATGGGCGTAGCATAGTGGGGGCTGGGGGCGCCCGACCTCCCGAACTTTTCGCTCAGTAGTGTCCGTTTTGTAGTTTTCGTATATAATTTTTTAGGTATATACGTTTTCGACCTCTCGGTTTTATAATTTTTAAGGTATAATTTTAGGTACGGTGACTTCCGACCCCCCGATCGAAAATCTTAAGCTTCATCAGTGTTTGTAAATAACCAAAGTCAAAGACACTCTAATTTCCAACTTTACCAGATAAGAGTTTGTGTGCTAGTTGACTTGGTATATAGTTGACCAGAGATCAAATAGCATAACCATAAAAAGAAAAAGATGTATAAGTTTTGGATGCCATGTAAAGGCAAAGCCTTTAAAAAAACACCTATGAGGAGGCCTTAGGTTCAAGTCCTATAGATGACAGAGAATTAAAGAAATTAGCCATTCAAAAAAAAGTTTCGGGTGCCATGGTCATGGTGGCGTTTAGAATTTTTTTCTTTTTTTTTTTATACTTAAACAGGATTATCTTTTAGTCCATTAAACTCAAGCTAACTTAAATTCTATTTTTAAAAGGCCCAAGTTGTTCTTAATAGCAACAGACTCATCATGAATCATTCCATGTAAACTACACTCTTCCAAAGCCCAAAACAGCTTTAGAAACGTGTAGGTCAAAAAAGTCAACATGAATAGTTTGTTGTAGCACAATAAATTAAATAAACATCATTTAATATACATTTGTTTTGGTAATAGTAGTTTCACCAAACTATTTAGGTAATCAAGAGTTTATAAAAAGACCGAACCAGAAGCTAAAATAAACATTGATTCGAGCTTAGAAGTGTGAGGCACGCACTTGATAAGAATATTATGATTTCCGGTACCAATGAACTTTAATAGTTCTAAGGGGCCAAGCCAATGAACTAAAAGTACTAAAAAGTGATTTACAAAATGTAACATTTTTGGCGCGGGTAAAAAATATAACATTTTTGGCGCGGGTAAAAAATGTTCAGTTCAAATTTATACCACCAAAGCTAGGCCATTCTTTTCAAAACATTTTCCGTTTGTCTTAAAGTAGAATGCTTTAGTGTGGTGTTGTAGGCCGGGGATAAAGCAAAATAAAAAGAATGTTTCACATAAACTTAAGAATATTCGTATCTCATATGGTGATACTAAATAAGTTGATATAAGCAGAGCATCAGTTGCTGGTTTCCTGGATCCATTTCCAACAGGGAGGGCACTTGATCAAGCTTATGTGTCTAATAATAAATAATAAATAAGTCAATCATCAAGAGAAAGAATATAAAAACCCAAGTAAAAAATAATCAAGATTTACAACCGAAAGGAGTTGTGTTACCAGAACCATAAAAAGAGAAACCACCCTTTCCTACAGGGAACGGGAACGGATTCCACGGAATCTTCCCGAGGGGATCGTCAGGGTGAAGATATCCTAATCCAGTTTCAGCCAATCTCCCTATTAATTAAAAAACAAAATGATCAAGATTGCATTCAATCCAAGCATAGCTTCATCTTCATGAATGTATAAATAAGAATTCATACGCTGCATCCTTTTAAAGGTGAGCACGTTTGGAGGAGGACGCCCCAAGCTCCTCACAACGGGCTCAGGACGTTCTCCCACGATAATTGCTCGATCTGCCTCAAAGCGGAGGTAATAGCCTCCGTCCTTCATCCTAGGTTCCCCATAATCAATCAGTTCTTCCTCCTCCTCATCCTCTGTCTCATCCATCACTGTAGGGTAAGTGGGAATAACGTATGAAACACACTTTTCTAAAATCATTTTTACCAGTATGATTGGGCTTGGTTGTCTCCTCATCCAGACATGGGCGCTTGGCTCCTTCTTCCACTTGAGATTTGGTACCTGGTAGTTAATCGGTTAGTAATAATTGATGTTAAAAAGGGAAGATTTCAAATACAAAAACAAGTGGATTTTATTGACTCAGGGTTTTAGCAAACAAAAGCCCTAGAACAAACATTAAACATACAACCAAGCGTCTATCAGAAATTAGAAGTTGTTAGCATACATACACTGATACACAAACTGTCAAGAATTAAGAACAAATAAGTTGATATGGTCACGGTTACCAGAAGCAGCAGGTGCTGAGGCAGAACTTGGATTCTCAACAAGTGGGCGCTTCCCTTTCACTTGATCAATTGTCAAGAATTAAGAACAAAGAAAGATCTTAAATAATAATAATAATAGATGTTTTACAGGCAGAAGAAGCAGCAGTTGCTGCTGAGGAGGCAGAGCTGCTTTGATTCTCAACAAGAAGATCTTCTTCTTCCTGCTTCCCCCCTTCTTCCACTTGAGCTTTGATTCTACCTCCTATATATGTATGTATTATTAAATTAACAAGTCTTGAGTAACAGTCAGTCAGTCAGCACTTAATAATAATTATATAAATAAGAGGAGAGAGTTTAGTTTAATCATGAATAATAATAATAATAATAAATCTCCCTCCTAACTCCTAAGTATACTATAACAATTGAACAGTTTTAAAGAAAGAAACTTTTCATAGTTTTCTTCTTCTTCTATATATAAAACAACAATCGTCAAGAAAGAAAGAATGAAGAACAAAAATACGATTTACCAAACGAAACGAGCTAATGCATGGTTTCCCTCACAAGACAAGACAAGCTTGCCAAAACCACTATATATTATTCACTACGTACGTACGTGTTTCACTTCACGCATATCACCTACTAACTGACCGATCTATACCAATATCATTGAACGAAAACACCAATTCGATTCGATTCGATTGACAGCAACTAAACCCTGATTCATACGACGACATAGCAATAATAGCATACGACTATCAATTCAATTCAATTCGTCCAAATAAATTACGTACCTTCGTCGTCTTCCATCGAAAGAAACTCCGATCCGATTTGTTGTTTTAGGTTTTTTTATATGTGGTTTGATGAATGAAATTGGGGATTATTTCACTTTTATACATCCATACATGTACGTACGTACACCCACCCGGGCTTCGGTAGGTACTTTTCAACTTTCACTCCTCTTCCTCCTCCTTCCCCCCCCCCCCCCCCCCTTCAAATCTTCACTTATACTCCCTCTCTCCCGTTTGTTTGTTTACCGCTATAATTATAATTATAACAAGGGAAATTACCAAAATGGCCGTTGACCAACATCAGTTTCCAAATTGGCCAACTCATCCGTCCCAGTGGTTGCAATTTTCGCATTCGAGTGATTCTTATCGCTAACCCATGTTAAATTTTCTGGTTAAGTGTGTGTAAAATGTCAGTTTTATCACTAAGATTAAAAAAACAAATAGAAATAAATGGGCCCGCCCTTCTTCTTCCCCATTCCACCCTTTAAAGCCACCCACCACCTCCCCAAACCACCACTACAAGCCAACCCCGTCGCCGCTAACACGATCCACACTCCGATCTATGCTCCAGTAAAAGCACCACAAACATCTTGGCGAACTTCAGTTGTTGTGATCACGATCGGCGAAGGAACAACAAAGTACAAGGCACACAAATGAGAGAGAAAACACTGACTGGTCTGATAGAGGCAAAAGTGGTTGAAGCGACTCAAGTTTGTGAAACGGATCGTGATTTCGACAAGTGTAAGGTTGCGTGGGACGAAGTGGAAGAGGTTAGTCAAGCGAAAGCAGATCTACTCGGAAAATGGAAGAGAATAAGGATCTGTTGCAGTCGTTTTGTCAGGAAAATCCAGAAACGAATGAGTGTCGTATCTACGAAGCCTGAAACCTACCGGACCGTGAATGGTGTATTCTCCGGCAACGTATGTTTCACTTATTATTTTGTAACTAGGGCTTGTTTGGCTAAGCTTGTTTAACTCAAAAGACTTTTTTATTAAAATGACTTATTGACTTATGACTTTTTGAAAATGAGTTTTTATAAAAGTATTTGGATTAGCTTATAAGGTAGGAAAAGCCAATAAGTTAATAAGTTGTTTTTTTTAAGTGTTTGGATTAGCTTATGGGTGGATTAGCTTAGGGCAGGGAGTAATTTTGTAATTGTGTTTTGAAAAATTATAAGAAGTTCCAAAAAGTCACAAAATACTAGCTTTTCAAAACTAACTTTTCCTTCTATACAAAAAGTTGTTTCAAAAAGTTCTTTCCAATTACCCAAACATTATTTTGACTTATTGGTTTTTTTGAAAAAGCCAATAAGTCAATAAGTTGTTTCAAAAAGCTTAGCCAAACATGCCCCTAGTACGCTAATTTCTGATTATGTTATGTATTTTATGTGTTTTTTTGCTTAATTGAAGATGATTGTTATATACTAGTAGTTAATTAATGTATGTCTAAAAGGAATATTTGATGATGGTAGTGGCCTATGTTCTTGATGTTTATTGTGTCGGTAAGAAATAGGGGCAGCGGGAATGGCTGGTAGTGGTGGTTTGGGGAGGTGGCGGTGGTGGGAGGCTTTAAAGGGTGGAGTGGGGAGAAAGAAGGGTAGGATGGGTGGGGGCCACTTATTTATATTTGTTTTTCGAATCTTGGGAGTAAAACAGACATTTCACACACATTTAATTGGAAAACTTAACATGTGTTAGTGATAAGGATCACCTGAGTGCGAAAATTGCAACCACTGAGACCAACTTTGTAATTATTGAAGCATTAGGACCAAATCTGCAATATCTTCAAACCACAAGAACCAACCACGCATTTAACTCTTTTAAATACTTAAGTGAGGTCTTAGGTTCAAGTATCATGATATTCCCCGTTAAAAAAAAAATGAAGTTCTTAAAGAGGGTTGCACATGGCCATGCATACACATAAAACTTGAGTAATTATTCAATTTAAGCTTCATGAATATTTTGGAAAAAAATTTAACAAAGTAATTTAGTGACCAAACTTATATATATATATATATATATATATATATATATATATGAGTGAGTGTAAAAGGTGTTATGAGGATGGCTCTTAATCCATGGGGAAGAACTAAGTAATTTACTAACCAAACTTACATACATCTCTCTAAGCTTGGTATAGTTAATCGTTACGAACGTCTCACTAACATAGGTAGTGCTCATCCAAATTGCTCTCATCTCTCTCCCTCTCCATTGGATCGGTCGAAACCATCATCCATCCTCCACCCATCATTCAAGTTAGTTCTTGCTATTTCACATATATCCCAAGGTGCAAGGTGACACACGAGGAGACCCGGTGCTTTCGGAATCTCAAGAACCTCACTACGTTGCTTTTATCCACCTTGTTTTCGCTTTGATTCTTCCCTAGCCTCGAGCTAGCAGTAAGTGCTTCCAAACGCTTCCTTGCACATGTTTAAAGTGGTTAATAAGAGATTTAACGGATAAAAATCAAGAACACTAAAGATCAAAACATAAAGTCTTGAATGAAAGATAAACTTGATGGATAAAGAGTGACTATTGGTGTAAATCTTGTGAATCTTGTTTAGAAATGATTACTTTATGTTGTTAGTGGCTAGTAGTGGAACGGATCGTCATCTAACTATGCTAGATCATGTTCATGGAACATGAACTAGCAATATGTTAAGTGTGAAAGTAACAAGATGATGAACCCTTCCACACATAAGCATGAACTTGTGTAAAAGTGATTTTTCTTGTAAAATGGAGTTTTAAACTAGTAGATCTAAAGATCCACAAGTGGTTTTTCGGAAGAACCAAGTAAAATGTACAAGTCTTGTTTAAAAGCCGGATCTTTCATAAACTAAAGGTGTTTTAGTGACTAAGCAAGTGTGTAAACACTTGTGTGACAAAAGAATTTAACAAAGGAATATTTTTATAAATTTTGGACTAGAAGTTGTAAAGTTACATATACTTTAAAAATAAAGTTTTCAAGAAACTGATTTTATTTTTAAAGATAGAAAGATCTACTACAAATGTTGGAAAGTTACTACATAATTTTACACGACTTACAAGTTCATGTGTTTGCGATCTATACTTATTTTTGACTAGTTGATGTTTGAATATTGAAAATTGATGGTTGAAAAGTTGTTGGTTGAATTTTTAAAAGAAAATGATACGCTCGTAAGCGTGGCCACCTCCAGTTACAGAGGAAACTCTGCGAAATTTTTCCAGAAAATAACACTTAGAAATATTTTGTGACAAATAGTTAAAAATATATTTTTAACTTGTTTTTCCAAATAAAATTCGCCACGATTTTTATTACAAAATAACCAAGTGTCGGAGGTAGATTTTCATAAATAAAACTTATTAAATATATATTTAGAATATATATTTCATAGTAACACGCTTGTGTGATTTTATGATTATTTTGTGAACTATATGTATATTATTTTTAGAGTAAAATAATATCACTTGAAATATCATGAAGTTACGACCTCCAAAATAATATCAACGCCTTCACAAATAAATATTTAAGTTACAACGGTATTGTTATTACCACACGAACTCTAAAATGTAACTTATGTATTTTCGGAAAATGCTCTTAAGTGCGTATTTTGATAAAAGTATTATTTTGGAAATAGTATGGAATAAAATATAATATTTTTAGGAAAAATATGTATATTTTGGAGATAGAATATTTTAGACAAATGAATTAAAATATATTTTATTAAGTGAGACTTAATAATATATTCTTGAAGTTAAAAACGCACATGTAATAAAACCCCCATCCTTGGGAAGGAATATAACTAAAAAATAATTAAGAAGTGTAAATACGAAATAGCTGCCTAACTATTTCCCAAAAACGTTAAACCTTAAGCCAAGGCACGACCGTCCGTCTAATAGAAGTTAGTACGTGTAGGTCGTCACGCAGCAGGTTGATTGGGATTTACTATTTCGAGACGCACTTCTGTGAGTTCATGTCCCCCTTTTCTCTTAACTGTTTTCAGTTTTTATAATTCGGGGGTGAAATACATGTTACTATGATTACGAATACTTTTTACATGGTTTGGTTAGCTTAAGGAGGGTTACTACTTAGATCATGTGAGTGGGTAGGCGGAAACTAGAGGCCATTAATCCTCACTGTAGGACCGAGGGTCATTAGCGGTAGATCTATCTGGGTGTAGCGAGCCCAACTCCAGGCCCAACAGAACGGACCTCGGGGTGACTTTGAGCCCGACGCAAAAATCTGCTAGGTTTGAGTCTTCCTACTGCACTTCACACATATCAATGGCCTTGCAAACCATTGGTGATCTCTTTATTTCCTTATTTGCTACATACCAGGGATTTTCATATTACAAAGGTTTTACATACTCACTTTACATGAACTCGCTCAACATTTTTGTTGATTTTTCAACTTAAATGTATTTCAGGGAATTAGGGATCTGGCGAGGTATGCTAATGTCTTCATGCTGCGTAAGAGGAGTGATGTCATCCACGTTTAGGGGTTGTGACTTTTGCCTGGACAAGTCACGAGTCTTAAACGGTGTTTATCTTATGTTTGTGGTTGTGCCTTATGAACAATGTTTTTAGTTTGTTGCGTTGTATTTTCATTGCACGTGTCGACGTTTGAAAACAATGTTGTGGTATTTTTATTTTAAAACTTGAAGTAATGGATGAACATCATGGTTTTATTTTCATATAGCTTTGTTGTGGTTAAGCTATGGTATTAAGAAGTCACACCAAATAAACCCACGCTTCCGCAAAGCCAGGGTGTGACAGCTTGGTATCAGAGCTTTGTTCATAGCGAACTAGGATTCCTTCTCGAGTCTAGACTATGATCACTAGGGGTCTCACAAAAACATTTTTACATTGCATACATTACGTCCAGATCCCGTATACAAAACGTTTTTACAAACAAAAGTTGAGCACTTTTCCTTCTTAAAATTTATGGTTTGGTTGGGGAGACCAGGGATTCAGTCAGGGAGACTGAGGGAGTTCAGCCCTAAAGGCTGGGAGGTTGGTCGGGGAGACCAGGGATTCAGTCGGGGAGACCGAGGGAGTTAGTCTGAGAGACTAGGAGATTCAGTCTGAGAGGCTGGGAGGGTAGTCTGAGAGACTAGGAGATTCAGTCTGAGAGGCTGGGAGGTAGTCTAGTGGGACTAGGAGGATTACTTGCTTGTTTATTGGTGACTAACATGCTTATTTGATTATATGATTGATTGTTTGTGCATATGTGTGTTTGTGTTATAGACATCATGCCTTCATCAGATACTGGGGAGTCAGACACTACAAATCCCATGGTTATAGTATCAGACGACATAGTCTCATCGGAGCACGAGGTGTACACTTCCGATACTACTAGCACAGACGATGACGACTTCCGGCCCTTTGCGCTGCCTGATGTCGTAGCAGAGCCTACTGATGGCCATATCGCTGAGGATTAACCACTCGCGGTGATCCCTGCTCCTGTACCTCTTGCTGCGTATCCGATTGTTGATATACCCCTTGATATTGTTTCCGACGATGACGTCGACTTGTTTGAGGAGGACCCACTTGAGGATGACGTTGAGGGTGAGGCCCTTATTGCTGCTGGTGATATCTTACTTCTTGCTGATGCTCCTGCAGAGGAGGCTCCCGTTCATTCACCTGTTCCAGACTCCTTTGAGTCTATGGCATCCGCACCTTCGCACACTCAGGGAGTGCAACACCATTCACACGACGCCGACCCGGACATGGCGTCATCAGCTGCACCGGTTCCTGCGCACAGTTTTGAGTTCGATCATGATGTTGATGATGATTCAGATCCTGTTTTTCCACCTGGTTTTGATCCAGACCATGATTTCGAGTTTGTACACTTAGACCAGCCCCTGGAAGATCCTATAGCCCTTGTCGATCATGTGTTTGCTGATCCAGCGGACTTTGACATGGAGTTTGTTGACCCGGAGCCTGCTGTGGCCCCTGAGCCAGTTGTTGCTCCCGACCACGCATTAGAGCATGACCCTGTTCATGCCGATGCACCTGCTGTTGCTCCTTTCGTTGATGATTTGCCTGTTGACGATCATCCTATTGTTGCTCCACCGTTGGTTGATGATCACGTTGCTGATGCTCATGTTGATGCTCCACTTTTGTTAGAGGATCCTGTTGTTGCACCTCTTCCTGATCCAGTGTCGGTGATGTTCGACCGTGAACCTTTTGCGACCCGTATTGATCCACGATACGCTCACACCCGCAATGGGTGGATAGACGATGATGATGATTACCCGCCTTTCGTGGTACCTGTTACACCCCCTGTAGCCCCTGTTTCAGTTCCTATTGATGTCCTTTGATTCCCACACATACTACAGATGTCCACCGCACCGACTTACCTGTCACGTTTCTTCAGGACATACCTCCACCACGTCCTGGAGAGGGTTCATCACGACAGCCTTTTGGTCATACACCTTTCATGACGGGAGGAGATCAGTTTGTACCTCAGATTTCTCATCATACTGTTGTTCCCACTGTTGCACCATTTACTGTACCATCCTTCGCTCCATCTAGTGAGCCGTTCCTCTGGACTACGCCCCCCATTATGCCACCATCTGATCCGTATCACCCATATCACGTGGGGTATTCTACAGAGGATATTCTCACATCTTTCATGATACAGAAGGAGGCGCTGACTCTTCGCGTACAGGAGCTGGTGAGAGCTCAGCGACTCCCGTGCCAGTGCCAGACCCCACCTGCAGTATCACACCTTCCTCGTCCGTTATCTCTCGATTATGTCGCTCGTTTTTGGACTCCTGAGCAGCAGATAGCATACCTGATGCGCTCTCATCGCGCTATGGAGGAGGACTGGCTTCATATGCGATGTTTACTCTTTTCTCATTTTCCCCCTCCTCCACCGCCATCGGCTTAGGCCATTTTGTACGACACGGGTAAACTTTTGATGAGAGGACCGCGATTGTGTAGACTTTACAGCCTTTTTGGAGACCGCATTTTAAATGATTATGATTTTTGATGTTTTTATATTGGTTGTTGTTGACATTTATTTGATAGTTTTGGACTAGGGCGATGTGGCCCTTAGTCATTGATGATGTACGATACAGTGATGAACTTGTAAACCTTACATTGTGGTCTTGATTTATGACAACGCAATTGCAGTATTCTCATTATATGCGATGTTGGATTGATTGTTTATATATTATAGCATGAGATGTTATGTGTTGATTTATTTATAACATGAGATGTTATGTGTATGATATTGTTGTTACATACGTATGCCTTTACTTACTATGACCTGACCTACGTGAAACATCTTTTAGAAGATGCCTCCAAGATGCCAGACACGCATGCCTACCAACGAGTCAGAACTCCAACAGGTCATCGCTGCCGCCATTGCGCAGTATGCAGCCTCACAAGGAGGAACTAGCGGGAGTAATTCGAACAACAACGGCAATAACAATCCACCTCATGGTAATGTTAAGTCGTTGAAACATACTACGATACAACTGGATATTTATAGCATGTTCGCTAATGCCATTTGTATATTCTAACGTATGTGCAGGGTGCACTGAGTCTGTTCTTCGAATGAGCAAGTGCGCTCCAGACCAACAAGTGACATACATTTCTGGGCTATTTTTGGACGGTGCCCTGTCCTGGTGGAACTTACAAGTACAGACCCTTGGTGAAGCCGCAGCTTATGCGATGACATGGACAGAGCTGAAGGAGCTCATGCGAAGAAAGTACTGCTCTCGTGCGGAGATTCAGAAGCTGGAAACGGAATTCTGGCACTTGAAAATGGAAGGTCCTAAAATTGCGGAGTATGTTCAGAGATTCCACGATTTGTCTCATGTAGTGCCTTATATGGTTACACCGGAATTCAAATGAATCAAGCGCTTTATTTGGGGTTTAGCACCTCAGATCATGAGTATGGTCACTACTTCCAAGCCTGCAACCATCACAGAAGCCATCGATCTGAGCGTAGCTCTTACGAAGGAAGCTATCCGTTTAAACAAGTTTTCAAATGTTGAGCCAAAGAAGAAGGAAACTCACGTAGAGTCGTCTGGGGATAATAAAAGGAAATTCTAGAACTTCAAGCAAGGTACAAACGGTGTTGGCAAGAAAGGAGAATCAAGCGCACCGGTCCAAGCGGCAACCGGTGCTGGGAAGAAAGGAAAAGGTTATATGGGTTCACTACCCAAGTGTAACACCTGCCAGCGTCATCATTCTGGCCGGTGTGGGCCAAAAATATGTGAAGCTTGTGGAAAAGTTGGCCACCTGAAGGATAATTGCTGGGCTAGTGCTGGCCGGGGAGGCCAAGGAGGTTTTGGTAATAGGAACAATAACTGTGGTGGTAATGGAAATCGTCCACAAGGGAATGATGGAGGCAATAGGAATCGAGGAAAAATGAAAATCAAGCTGGGGACGCGAATCGAAATCAAAACAACAATCAAGCTGGGAACGGAGGAGGTAATGGTCGAAAATTGGGTTGTTTTAACTGCGGTGACATTGGGCACTTTAAGAGGGACTGCCCAGGATTGAACCAAGCACGGGGAAGAGTGTTTAACATCGAGGCGAGGGAAGCGCGCCAGGATCCCAATGTTGTTACTGGTACGTTCCCTATAAATCAACGCTTTGCATCCATTTTGTTTGATACTGGTGCCGATTATAGCTTCGTGTCATTAGAATTTAAGAATATGCTTGGGTTAGCCGCTAGTAAATTAGATATTCCGTACTCAATTGAACTGGCTAATGGAAAGCTGGTTGAAGCTAATGAGGTTGTCAGAGGTTGTGTAATCGAGTTGGGAGAGCGTGAGTTTACTTTGGATCTACTGCCAGTCAAGTTGGGAAGCTTCGATGTGGTAGTAGGAATGGATTGGTTATCGAGCAACAAGGCTGAGATTATTTGTCGCGAAAAGATCATTCGCATCCCAACCGAAGATGGAGAAACGATCGTAGTTCATGGAGAAAAGCGCGATACACCTCTAAGAATCATCAGCTGCCTGAAAGCTCGAAAGTGTCTACAGAAGGGATGTGCTGCCTTCTTGGCGCACATCATGGATAAGAAAGCTGCTGAGTCGAAAATCGAAGACATCCCTGTCGTGAAGGAATATCCTGAAGTCTTTCCAGAAGACTTGCCAGGATTGCTACCCCAAAGGCAAGTGGAGTTCCATATTGACTTAGTTCCCGGCGCCGCGCCTGTGGCTAAGGCACCTTACTCACTCCCACCGTACGAAATGCAGGAATTGTCGACAGAACTTCAAGAGTTGCTAGACAAGGGATTTATCAGACCAAGCTTCTCACCTTGGGGAGCTCCAGTTCTGTTTGTCGAGAAGTAAGACGGTTGTTTTCGTATGTGCATTGACTACTGGGAGTTGAACAAGTTGACTATCAAGAATAGATATCCTCTGCCAAGGATTGGTGATCTATTTGACCAGCTGCAAGGTTCAAGCTACTACTCGAAGATCGATTTGCGATCAGGTTACCATCAGCTGAGAATACAAGAGGAAAGTATCCCGAAGGCAGCCTTCAGGACTCGCTACAGACATTACGAGTTCCTAGTCATGCCGTTTGGGTTGACAAACGCACCTGCTGTTTTCATGGACCTAATGAACCGAGTCTGCAAACCGTATCTAGACAAGTTCGTGATTGTGTTTATCAACGATATTTTGATTTATTCGAAGACGAAGAATGAACACGAACAGCATTTAAGAGCCATTTTGGAGTTGCTGAAAAAGGAGAAGTTGTATGCCAAATTCTCAAAGTGCGAATTTTGGTTACGCGAAGTCCAATTTCTTGGACATGTGGTTAATGGAGACGGGATTCATGTGGACCCCACAAAGATCGAAGCGATCAGAAATTGGGAGACTCCAAAGACGCCAACCGAGATTCGGCAATTCTTAGGTTTGGCTGGGTACTATCGAAGATTTATTGAGGATTTTTCAAAAATCGCTCAACCACTGACACTCCTCACGCAGAAGGATAAGAAGTTTGATTGGGGAATCAAACAGGAAGAAGCATTTCTGTTATTGAAAGACAAACTTTGCAATGCGCCGATCTTAGCACTACCAGAAGGAACAGATGATTTTGTGGTATATTGTGACGCTTCGCGTCAAGGTTTGGGTTGCGTGTTGATGCAACGCCAGAAAGTTATAGCTTACGCTTCGCGCCAGTTGAAAGTACATGAAAAGAACTATACCACGCATGATCTGGAGTTAGGCGCAGTAGTATTTGCGTTAAAGATCTGGAGACATTATCTATATGGTACGAAATGTACAATCTTCACGGATCATAAAAGTGTGCAGCACATATTCAACCAGAAAGAGCTGAATATGAGACAAAGACGTTGGGTGGAATTGTTGAATGACTATGACTGCGAGATCAAGTATCATCCGGGGAAGGCGAATGTGGTCGCCGATGCCCTAAGTCGAAAAGAAAGGATCAAGCCCATAAGGGTTAGGGCTTTGGAGATGATTATCCAGACAGATCTTTCCCTACGAATTCGTGCCGCGCAGAAAGAGGCACTTAAAGAAAGAAACATTGAAGAAGAATATCTCCGTGGGATGGAGAAGCAGTTAATGCCAAACGAGGCAGGAACGTTATGCTTCATGAAAAGGATTTGGGTTCCTCTGTTTGGTGGTTTGAGAAAAGTCATTTTTGATGAAGCTCACAAGTCACGGTACTCTATCCATCCAGGAGCGGATAAGATGTACCAGGACCTAAAGGATTATTATTGGTGACCTAGGATGAAAGGCGATGTTGTTGTTTATGTTAGCAAGTGTTTAACGTGCGCCAAGGTAAACGCTTAATACCAGAAGCCTTCAGGACTTCTGCAACAACCTGAGATTCCCAAGTGGAAATGGGAACAAATTTCAATGGATTTTATAACAAAGTTGCCAATAACACCAAAAGGTCATGACACTATTTGGGTAATAGTGGACCGGCTAACGAAATCCGCGCACTTCTTACCCATCAGAGAGGAGGATAACACGAGCAAGTTGGCCGAAATATACATGAGAGAAATCGTTGCACGTCATGGAGTGCCTCTCTCGATCATCTCTGATAGAGACGGAAGGTTTGTGTCAAGGATTTGGGAGTCTTTCCAAGAAGCTTTTGCATCTCAGTTGAATCTGAGTACTGCTTTTCACCCGCAAACCGATGGCCAGAGCGAGAGAACTATTCAGACCTTGGAAGATATGCTGAGAGCATGTGTTATGGACCTGGGAGGTAGCTGGGATAAACATTTACCATTGGTCGAATTTTCATACAACAACAGCTACCACACCAGTATAGGAGCCGCGCCATTTGAAGCTCTATATGGCCGCAAGTACAGATCACCGCTTTGTTGGTCTGATGCAGGTGATAGACAATTGGTTGGTCCTGATGTGGTCCAGGAAACCACAGATAAGATTGCACAGATCCGAGATCGCATGAAGGCGGCTCGAGATTGACAAAAATGCTATGCGGACTGAAGAAGGAAACCTCTGGAGTTTGAGGTAGGTGACATGGTATTGTTAAAAGTATCACCCTGGAAGGGTGTGGCACGCTTCAGAAAGCATGGAAAGTTGAACCTGCGATATATTGGTCCATTCAAGATTCTGGAAAGAATTGGTTTAGTGGCATACAAATTGGACTTACCTGCCGAGCTGAATGGTGTTCACGATACATTTCATGTATCAAATCTGAAAAAGAGTCCAACGCAAGATACTGTTGTCATTCCCGCAGACGAGATTCATATTGACGACACGCTCCATTTTGTCGAAGAACCGGTTGAGGTTACAGACTAGAAGATCAACAAAACCCGCAGGAGCAGTGTCAAACTCGTCAAGGTTCGTTGGAATGCAAGACACGGTCCAGAATACACCTGGGAGCGTGAGGACCGAATGAAAGAGAAGTACCCCCCACTTGTTTCCAAAGACCCCTGCAACCAGAAGCAGAACCTAAAATTTCGGGACGAAATTTTCTTAACGGGGGGAGAATGTGACAACCCTCACCAAATCAGGTATCCGTACAAAATAATTAATATTTAATTAATGCTTAATTACTGTGCTTACTTACAATTGTGGTTAAACTGCTACATGATTTCTGATACATACATATTCATGCATCATACTTTATTGCTGTCACTCCATTATTTACACAAAACTATAGTGACAAACTTGATGCACAAAAGCACAGTAGCACAATGGACGGATAACCCAGTAACATGCTGACATAGCCAGCACGGGACAGGCACTGTCTCTGAGGCCAGTGTGAGCCGAGAATAGATTACTACACTAGTAGGGAGTGTAGAGAGGTGAGGATTGTAAAACTGCGTCACTAGGTGATAGCTATAGTGACCAGATGTGCCTAAAACATGCTCTAACTACAAAATCCTGCACTTTATTACAAAAATTCAGCATTTTATTTAACTAGTAAAGTGCAAAAACATGGGAAAATAATACTAGACACTCCAAAGTGTCGGGAATTCATTGTGTCACTAAAAATAATATTAAAGACACTCTAAATGCTTTGTTTGACACTTTAACGGATCAAATATCCAACCGAACAACCGGACTTTACCCGGAACACAAAAATATTGTCAATAACATTGTTTATCCTTTTCTGAGCTAGTTAGGGTCCTCGAATACCCTAACACCCGTTATATTACATAACACACTAATAACCTATTTTAATCTCTAACTAAACTAACTATCACTTAACTAATTGTAGGATCGTTTTCAGACCCGAACGAGTCGATCAGAAGAGTTTATCTCTAAACGAAAGGCGGAAACAGACGGGTAGAGTTCAATTCAGCTAGAATTACACTTTAAACTGTTGTATGATTGATTTGATAACGTTTTACAACCTGACAACACTTCGGCAGCACTTCGTTGCACAAGCCGGAAAGTTACAAATGAACTAGACATGAGACCTATTTATAGGGAATGACCCTTCCGTTTGAAGGTGTCATGACACCCTTCAAACGGACAGGCATGCTTCAAACTGAACCCTCTTCAAACGGAACGGTCTTCAAACTTTCATGACACTCCTCAAACTTTCATGACAATCCTCAAACTTTCATGGCACTCCTCAAACTTTATGCCTTCAAACTTTTGGCTTCAAGTGTAGTAAACCGAGACTCGATATAAGACGAAGACGACAGATGTGTGCACCAACACTAATTGGTTGAAATCAAACTATTAACCCCCCCCCCCCTAACCGAACGGTTCCCCAAGGGGACACACTCCACACAATTTTGATTATTTTATTCCATGTTGTCTAATATCTAACTTACACATTATACCATGGTTAATTAAGTTGGATGGTCTATAAGTATGTACAAGAGATCACACCTTCATTCACTAATCACTTCATACAAAATTGCTCTCATCTCTCTCCCTCTCCTTTGGATCGGCCGAAACCATCATCCATCCTCCACCCATCATTCAAGTTGGTTCTTGCTATTTCACATATATCCCAAGGTGCAAGGTGACACACGAGGAGACCCGGTGCTTTCCGAATCTCAAGAACCTCACTACGTTGCTTTTATCCACCTTGTTTTCGCTTTGATTCTTCCCTAGCCTCGAGCTAGTAGTAAGTGCTTCCAAACGCTTCCTTGTTCATGTTTAAAGTGGTTAATAAGAGATTTAATGGATAAAAATCAAGAACACTAAAGATCAAAACATAAAGTCTTGAATGAAAGATAAACTTGATGGAAAGAGTGACTATTGGTGTAAATCTTGTGAATCTTGTTTAGAAATGATTATTTTATGTTGTTAGTGGCTAGTAGTGGAACGGATCGTCATCTAACCATGCTAGATCATGTTCATGGAACATGAACTAGCAATATGTTAAGTGTGAAAGTAGCAAGATGATGAACCCTTCCACACATAAGCATGAACTTGTGTAAAAGTGATTTTTCTTGTAAAATGGAGTTTTAAACTAGTAGATCTAAAGATCCACAAGTGGTTTTTCGGAAGAACCAAGTAAAATGTACAAGTCTTTTTTAAAAGCCGGATCTTTCATAAACTAAAGGTGTTTTAGTGATTAAGCAAGTGTGTAAACACTTGTGTGACAAAAGAATTTAACAAAGGAATATTTTTGTAAATTTTGGACTAGAAGTTGTAAAGTTACATATACTTTAAAAATAAAGTTTTCAAGAAAATGATTTTATTTTTAAAGATAGAAAGATCTACTACAAATGTTGGAAAGTTACTACATAATTTTACACGACTTACAAGTTCATGTGTTTGCGATCTATACTTATTTTTGACTAGTTGATGTTTGAATATTGAAAATTGATGGTTGAAAAGTTGTTGGTTGAATTTTTAAAAGAAAATGATACGCTCGTAAGCGTGGCCACCTCCAGTTACAGAGGAAACTCTGGCGAAATTTTTCCAGAAAATAACACTTCGAAATATTTTATGACAAATGGTTAAAAATATATTTTTAACTTGTTTTTCCAAATAAAATTCGCCACGTTTTTTATTACAAAATAACCAAGTGTCGGAGGTGGGTTTTCATAAATAAAACTTATAAAATATATATTTAGAATATATATTTCATAGTAACACGCAATGATTATTTTGTGAACTATATGTATATTATTTTTAGAGTAAAAATAATATCACTTGAAATATCATGAAGTTACGACCTCCAAAATAATATCAACGCCTTCACAAATAAATATTTAAGTTACACCGGTATTGTTATTACCACACGAACTCTAAAATGTAACTTGTATTTTCGGAAAATGCTCTTAAGTGCGTATTTTGATAAAAGTATTATTTTTGAAAATTGTATGGAATAAAATATAATATTTTTGGGAAAAATATGTATATTTTGGAGATTGAATATTTTAGACAAATGAATTAAAATATATTTTATTAAATGAGACTTAATAATATATTCTTGAAGTTTAAAACGCACATGTAATAAAACCCCCATCCTTGGGAAGGAATATAATTAATAAATAATTAAGAAGTGTAAATACGAAATAGCTGCCTAACTATTTCCCAAAAACGTTAAACCTTAAGCCAAGGCACGGCCGTCCGTCTAATAGAAGTTAGTACGTGTAGGTCGTCACGCAACAGGTTGATTGGGATTTACTATTTCGAGACGCACTTCTGTGAGTTCATGCCCCCTTTTCTCTTAACTGTTTTCAGTTTTTATACTTCGGGGGTGAAATACATGTTACTATGATTACGAATACTTTTTACATGGTATGGTTAGCTTAAGGAGGGTTACTACTTAGATCATGTGAATGGGTAGGCGGAAACTAGAGGCCATTAATCCTCATTGTAGGGTGTAGCGAGCCCAACTCCAGGCCCAACAGAACAGACCTCGGGGTGACTTTGAGCCCGACGCAAAAATCTGCTAGGTTTGAGTCTTCCTACTGCACTTCACACATATCAATGGCCTTGCAAACCATTGGTGATCTCTTTATTTCCTTATTTGCTACATACCAGGGATTTTCATATTACAAAGGTTTTACATACTCACTTTACATGAACTCGCTCAACATTTTTGTTGATTTTTCAACTTACATGTATTTCAGGGAATTAGGGATCTGGCGAGGTATGCTAATGTCTTCATGCTGCGTAAGAGGAGTGATGTCATCCACGTTTAGGGGTTGTGACTTTTGCCTGGACGAGTCACGAGTCTTAAACGGTGTTTATCTTATGTTTGTGGTTGTGCCTTATGAACAATGTTTTTAGTTTGTTGCGTTGTATTTTTGTTGCACGTGTCGACGTTTGAAAACAATGTTGTGGTATTTTTATTTTAAAACTTGAAGTAATGGATGAACATCATGGTTTTATTTTCATATAGCTTTGTTGTGGATAAGCTATGGTATTAAGAAGTCACACCAAATAAACCCACGCTTCCGCAAAGCCAGGGTGTGACACTTTCCTATAAACTGTTATCCATTATCTCCAACAGAGCTTGCTAGATGGATAGATAGTAAGTATCAGATATTAGTCAGCCCATGTTAAAAAGGTCAGTCAACAGAAATTACAAAGGTTAGTAAACAAATGTTAAGAGAATAATGTTATTAACAAAGAATTTAGTACTCTCATTAAAAATGAGAGCTGCAAACACGGGTCGTTTCTTAGACAACCATACATAACACATATTAATAGAACATATAGATACGTGTATAGATATTGTACCAAAACGAGTTATCTATTATAGCTAAAAGACAACTATAAACATAGATTATCGGCTAATATATCAGTTACATACAATTTAACTGTTTACCCAAAAAGACAATATAAACTGTTTATAAACATAGGTACTTAATAGAATTTGAATACAACTAAAGGTTCAACAAACGTTAACTACAAACACACAATCACCTACCTCAATAACTTTCAGCAAAACTAAATCAAGGAATCAACAGACTTTAGAAATCACCATATCTTTATTCTCTCATCAACATTTCCCGGATTTGCCCTTTGAATTGGAGCTCAAAATCCAAAGAATCAGTATCATCTTCATCCCTATCAAGCTGAAGGTTATAAAGATCTTGGAGGTCAACTGCACTCAGACCAAGTGCATTCTCCCTTAATATCTTTTCAACACTACCATCAGACTTGATCAAAGTCAATTCATGCGTCTGTTTGTCAGACTTCCACTTTACTATTTTTGGATCTGATGGGTTTCTTGGGAGAAGTTTTATTTGATAGGAGTTTGGTGATTGAGGCCTGCTTGCCAACTTCTAAAGTGCTTGAGCAACTTGAGCTTATAATTGCAACGCAGCATCATCCAATCCATATCGTAACTGATTTCTGATAGACTCTTTTCTGTACTCAGCATACCTATTTTCATCTTCCTCATCCATCAGTTGTTGTCTTTTTCTTTGGTTCAAGGCAGCGATGGATACATCTGCTGATGAGAACAACTTTTTAGATGTAATGGCTTGCCGACGTCTAACAGTGGTTTCATCTTTGTATACTGGCTTTTTAGGAAGGGATGGATCTGTCTTTCTTCGCTCTTCTAACTTATTGTAAGCTCGATCAATATGCTGCCTAGACCCTTTTCCAATTTGTCTAGCAGTCCCAACCTTAGCTGCTACAAGTTCTGCCTTCATTCTCTTGTACTTTAACACTTCATCCACTTCAACCTTTTTGTATTGTTTCCAGTTGGGAGCAGATTTTGGCATTTGAGGATCTTTATTCATCTTTTCAATTCTATTAACTTCCTCATAAAGAGCTTCAAGGGGCCAGTCTTTGAAATCAGACCTGTAGGCTTCGTACGGCTTGGTATCCATGATAGTGTTCAAGAAATTATTCCTTAATGTCTTTTGTAGCTCAGCATTTGGTGACAGATTTGACATATTCTTACTCAGGTCTCTAGCAAAATCTTCCAACTTCTTGACTTCACCAAGCCAATGTTGCATGCGAGCTAATAAGTTAATGTCTCCTAGCCCTTTACACTCATCTTTTGCCTTATCTTCTGCTTGCTTGACCTTTAGCTTCAGATATTCATAAATATTCTTTGGAGTTTCGAATCCACGAAGAGATGGGAAGGTTCTTTTGGATGGATCATCCTCTGTGTAAAATTGAGTCATTTCATCTTGAACTGCAAGCAGTTCCAGAGGGAAAGTTACTGCCAATGGGTTGATCTTTGTTGATGGAGGTGGGATGAATGGTTTGGGTGAAGTTTGAATGAATGGAGTAGCTGATAACGGAATTGGTGCATGTATATCTTTTTCTTCCTTCTCTTCTTCATGCACCATGAATTTTCTCTTTCTTGTGTAAACAGATTTTGGAGAAGGAGGAGTTAGGGAAGAAAAATGTGCTATGAGTGTAAGGGTTGATTGTGTTGGGAATTGAAATTGGGTAGAATCAGTGGATTGACTAACAACTGTTGAAACAACTGGTGTCTCAACCGCTGTTGTCTTAACATGTGTTGAAACATTTGTTGCATCAACATTTGTTTCAGTGGAGGTTGGCAGTGATGATGAGGATTTTGTATTCTGCTTTTTGACAGATGGTTTTTCTGGTGAGAGTTTTGTTTTAGGTGTATCAGAATATGGCTTCTTAGGTTCAGCAGTGGTTTTAAGTTTCGCAGCAGTGGTTGGTTTTTCTAGTGGTGATTGGTTTAGGAAACATGACAATAGGAGATTCGTTGTGTTTATGTGATTTTCTTCGATTTGATGTTCCAATGTTGACCACTTCATCTTCCTCTTTTGTATGCTTCCTCTTCTGCTTTCGTTCAATCTCCTTATCTGTCTGTTTGTTAACGGTATCATCAATTCCCTTTTTCTTACCAGTATCAGATTTTCTAGGAGATTTTGCAGAAGTTTGCTTGGCATACTTTGGATTTTGTTTTGGCTGATTCCTTGGTGTTGGTTTTCCAAAGTTTTTCATGGAATCCTTTTCCCTCTTTTCAACATCATCTTCATCGTCTTTTTCAAACACAGGTGCAGGGGTAGTACCAGTTAACTTTGCAATGCATTCTTTTATGCCCTTGATGTCAGCATGTGTGTCTTTGTATCTTACTTCAACCATAACTCTAATTAGCTTCAAGTGGGAATTAAGTTGAATCTCAGCCAGTTCCCTTTGAGCTGCAAGAATGGGTTGTACCGAATTCCAAAGCTCTTGGCATAACTGCTAATGAGAAGGTCGACTTTTGAAAGCATCCACCAGCTGCTTCAATTGATCTTTCATATCAGCAACAGTTGTTTCCAAGTTAGATATCCTGTCCGTCAAATCCTTGTATTTTAATCCATCACCTAACTTAATAGAATCATCTGAATTCCCACCAGAGGTGGTTGTATCTGCTTTTGAAAGAGGAGGTATTTCCAAATTTTCATTAGCAGATGCCCCTTGTTCTTGGTTCTGGGGACTTCCCTCTTCATCAGTGGTTACCTTAGTGATCTCACCCGTGGTTAACTTGAACTCACCAGTGGATACCTTGATAGACACAACAGTGGTTGCCTTCAAGGGAGTCTGACTGATGAAACTAGTGTCTAAATGTAAATTAGTAGATTTGACATTTGTAATAGCTGCTCCACTTGAAATACCATCAAGAATTTGCTGAAATTCAAAAGGTGTAGCCTCCTCAACTATTTCTGGGTTAATTAATTGAAAAGGTTCAGACATAGCTATTGTTGAAGTTAAACTCTCAGTAAAGTGTTCGTGGGAGGGATTGCTATCAGTCTGAATGTCAATAGCTTGAAGCAGTGTTACAAACTTTGGTGGAATAGAAGATGAAGGGATTGCTGTCGAAAGAGGCATTGCCCCGGGAGAAGGGCTTTTAAGTATACTCTCATATGAGGGTATGACATCATATTGTGGTGTCCTTGTGAATACAACATGTTCCTTTTGTGAGGAATCATGAGGAGTTTGGTTTATGGGTTGAGATCTTTCCACATGTTGTGAGGAAGTAGCAACAGTGGTTTGTAGTGACATCTGTGTTGTCACAGGGTTAACCTCTGGGATCTCATCTTCCAGAGGACCCGTTTTGCGGGTTTCGGTGGGCTTTTTGGATTTTGTTTTGATCTTTTTGAGTTTTGTTGGTGGGGGTTTCACAGCAGTGGTTGTAGTGCTGTGATCACCAAGAGAAGTGGGCTCAGCAACAGAGGTTTGAGGAGCAGTTGTGTACTCATCTAAAATTTCCTCATTCCCCTCTGCTTCAGTTTTGGAAACATCTGACTTTTTAGCCATAAGGCGAGTAAAAGTTTTAGATGTTAGACTATTCATTTTAATAGCTTTACCTTTTTCAAAAGCTTTTTGAGAAACATGTTTTTGCAGGTAGTAGCTTAATAGTCTAGGAACATAAGAAAACCAGCAGTTTTCCCCTTTTTAATAGCAGTTGTTTTCCCCTTTTTAATTGTTACTTTATAACTGATGGATGGGAAAAGGTTGTACACTACATGGGTATGCAAACAGGAATTGTACTTGTTTTAAGATACGTAGTGGATTACATCTTTCTGCTTACTGCCTTTGATTTGAATGGATGTGAGATTGTTGCACCCAAATCCAATGACAGTCCGATATACGATACTTCCTCACCCAATTTAGAAGTTGCTCCAATTACCGAGGATCTAGATCACCAGTCGGATGTTGAAGAATCCAATGACACAGATTCTGATAGTGATTATGTTGTATCGAATGAATCATCCGATGATATCGACGACGCAGATTTTGATGCCGCTGTCTCAGATTATGAAGCTGATTCTGATGTATACCCCTTACAATTCCTATGGTACTGCAGCAAACATTTTGTAAGTTTATTCTGTTAATATATTATTCCTCATTCTTTGGATGTTAAATGTTTGTTACAATTAAGCTGTTTTTTTGTTACTTTCCTTAAATACATTATTTATTTCTTATTAATTATTGGTATTTTATATTTATTTTTAAGCGTCTGAATGTGAAAGTAGCGTCTTTATCAAGGATTCATAGAACATTGAAGATGACAGTTGAAAATCTGAATGGAGTTGACACTGTAATTGACTTTCGACGGGAGAAGCATGGCAAGGGATTTAGATACGCGGCTTGTCAATTCACCAAGAAGTTCACGAAGCTCAATGGTATCTACAGAAATATGAGATGCAAATTTGTCTACTCTGAAGAAAAAGCCAAGTTGATCTTAAAGAAAGTCTACAGATAGTTGTGGTTGTTGGTATTATCTCATTTAAGATAAATTATGGGATGGTGACGTATCAAACTTCTATATTTTGAAAACTTACGACTTACGAATATTTAAATTATAATCATCTATGCTTATCAAACTTAAACCTTTGTTGTACATTCTCCATATATTTTAATTGGCTCTTCATGATACATTACAACTTGAATTATACTCTATAAATTTATGGGCAGTCATCGATACTTAAAAGGCTTCAACAAATTTATGGGCAGTCATTGACACTTAAAAGACTTCAACAAATTTATGGGTGATCATTGTCATAACTTATGCACTCAACCTCTATTTAGATAAAGTCTGACAAACCAAAAGCTCTGTGAAACAGAAAATCTGTTAAAGCAAAGTCTTTTGTTCCAAACAACCTCTGCTGATAAACACAAAGACTGTTATAGCAAATAACCTCTGCTACTGAATATGAATACAAAAGCATCATAAAGCTAACATTTGCTGTTACTTAACAGATGATACAATCTTTAAACATCTGAAACATCTGCTGTTGAAACAAAGGTCTGCCAAACATAACATCTGCTGATCATTCCACAGTATAGATTGCTAACATCTGCTATGCCTTAACAGATGATGCAGTTCAACAGAGGATTTCAAACATCTGTTTACACACGCATCATGATTAACATCTGCTGATAAACACCGAGACGGTTCAACCAAAGGTCTGCCAAAGAGAACCTCTACTATGGACTAACAGATGATGCAGTTCAACAGAGAATGTTTAACAGCAATGCTTTAACAGACCATGATCAACAGATGATAAGGTCTGTTGAAGCAAACACTGCTCAACAGATTCTAACAGTTTTCCTACTAACCAATTCATTAAAGCAGTACTCAGTCACTAAAAATAATATTCAAAGTGTAGCAATTACATAACGTACCATTAATCGAATCAACATAAGATTAATCGAATCAACATGGGGAGCAGTCAATCATGGAAGCAACATAATTTGCATCATAGACACTGAAGTATCATAAAACTGTGAATGAACATACCCAATCGAAAATTGTTACCCATTTTCATAAATCTAACAACCATCATCGAAGCTGTAACAAAATCTAAACACTGATACACTAAACACTGCTACATAAGAAAAACTGATACATAAATACTGATGTTGAATCCGCTGTAGATGCTGAACCACTGCTGTTACTGACCAGTGGTTTTACTTTGGTTGATCAGGCCTTAGGTACATAAGTGCTTGTCTGTAACAGGGCTTTGTCTTCAACAGTTGATAGGTCTCATCAGTCTTTAAGTCCATCAGTCTTTATAAGGAGCAGTGGTTAGTTATAACAGTCCTTACCATGATCAGCTGTTATAACCAGTCCATAACCCTTTGAGAGGAAGCAAGTGTCTGTCTATTCAATTGAGACGAATCATTGCATTACATTCCTGTTGAAAACAGAATCAATAAATTTAGGGAAAATGGGTTTAAAAGACGATAACCCAACAGTGGAGGATCTCATTCTACAGCTCCGATAAATTCAATGGTATTCTCAAATAATGGTTCCTAGATGTTTGAAGACCGACAAATGTCCACAGTGCTGCTTCTTTGGACATTTGTCGGTCTTCAAAAATCTAGGAAGCATTATTTGAGAATACCCTTGAATTTATCGAAGCTGTAGAATGAGATCCTCAACTGTTGGGTTATCATCTTTCAACCCCATTTTCCCTAAATTTATCAATTCTGTTTTTCAGACCACCCAAAGCCCCCTATCCGCCTCCAAAGAGATCAAGACAGCTTGAAGCATAACCTGGACTTGCTGTCATTCCACCAGTTCAGTATTTAATCCCAATATACCAACTCAATACAAATAACAAATATTTGGTGTGCTACAACTGTAAATAACTCAGGAAACAGATTTGAAACCAAAAATATGGATTATAGAGATCTATGAATGAAACATGGGTGAATAAACCAACAAAACAGATTGTGAAAAACAAAAAACTACAAACATATCAAAAACAATCTACTCGTAATCACATGGTACACCAATGCAAGCATCTGAATAAACAATAACAAATCAAAGACAAAATCAAAAGCTACAAACATATCAAACAAATTTCATAGAATCATGATAGAAATTAGGTCACGGATTGTTACCAGATTTAGCGAGAGAAGAATCGATGGAAGCATTGGAGAAGATGACGATTTGAAGAAACTTCAATATGGAAAAGAAGTAACAAAGCTCAAGAAATAACGAAGAAGAAGAAGAAGAACTGAGTACAAAGTATATTAACAATTAGCAAAAGAATAACAATTACCAGATTTATTTTAAACACATATACGTCTATTTTTAAACACAAACAGACATTACCTCTTCATCAATAAAGTTGAGATCTATTTGATGTTATGATTACATTTCGAAGTTCGGCCAACGAACTCAAGACTTCCACACCAAATAACAAATCCAGCAAGATCTACCTGAAGAACATTTAGCATACAAACCTTCAGTTTGTGATAAAAAGAAAAAATCAAAAATATCTATTTTTAAACTACCTTCAGTTCTGCATAATATTCAAATCGATGGTAAAACATGACGAATCAAGAATACACACATATACATCTATTTTTAAACACAAACAGACATTACCTCTTCATCAATAAAGTTGAAATCCATTTTATAACCTTCATTACATTCCGAAGTTCGGCCAATGAACTCAAGACTTCCACACTATATAACAAATCCAGCAAGATCTACCTGAAGAACATTTAGCATACAAACCTTCAGTTTGTGATAATCAAAAAATATCTATTTTTAAACTACCGTTGGTCTGCATAATATTCAAATCGGTGTTAAACATGATGAATAAACAGTACCTGAGGGTCGAGATTAGCAACGTAGGCTGTGAAATGACCTCAAGCTCCGATGAGAAACAGAGAGAGAGGGGGAAAATTCGAACTGTAGAGAGATAGAGAGAATTAGAGTTTATGTTTGTTATGAGAATTTGAAATTAAAAGAGCTTTATATACCTATATGGTTTGAATTTTTAATCTGGAGCCAGAATTTTGAAATTTGAATCTGGGCAGATGTTTGAAGCATGAATGGAAGGCAGAGGTTTGAAACATGAATGGAAGGCAAATGTTTGAAGAATGTGGGCCAGAGTTTTGAATTTTAAAGTGTTTTAATATTAAGCTTTATGATGTCACTATGACTCCTCTATGGCCGCCACCTCGTCGTTGATGACATAAGAAAAGCATTGTTGGACAGCCTCTATGGCTGCCACATAAGCTTTTCTTATGTCATTGGGATTTCTCTTTTTATAGAAAGTATATATAGATATAGATATTATTAGGATCTGAGTTTGGATTGATTGTGATTTGTGTTTGAATTTAAATGAACAAATGGAATAGTAGTGCATCGGAATTTAATGGAAGCAAACTTTTCACAATCAAACAGAAGAAATGCTATCAATCATACATTTTCAAACACTGAATCAAATGATTAAATTTATTTTTAAACTCTGATTACAATGCGTGTATGATATGCAAACTCCCCCTCAGCCTGAGCTCAGTGTTTGTTCGTGCAGAAAGAAGATGGTGAAAGAGCTAAACAGAACAGTACAGAGTACTGTTCTATTTATAGGCACTTGCAAACCACTGAGCATCAAAGCTGACGTCACCATGGAAGTGACATCTATCCTCCTAACAAACTCTAACCTCTGATCTATACAAACACTGCTATGCTAACTACTGATATTACATTTCAATACATAAAACAGACTCAAACTGCTGCTGCATCCATCCACTGCTGTGAGCCCAGCAGTTCTTGTCATGATCAGCAATGCTTGAACCAAGGCAGTAGATTGAGCAGCAGAGCTTTAGTTCTTCTATCAGACTTTGTCTTGATCAGCAGTTGTAGGTCAGCAGTTTGCATGATCAGCAGATAGGAGGTCAGCAGATGTTGAAACCACTTTCAAGGGGAGAGACTTGCAACCAAACATCTGCTTATTCTGAATCTACTGTTGTGATCCAGTTTTGGCTTTTATTATCTGTTCCTTTGGTAGGGTTCAATCCCAACAATCTCCCCCTGGAACAGATAATGCCAAAACTCTCCATTATTGTAGATTTTTATTGCCTCAACAACAGTTCCCTTATTTGCCCTTTGAATTGTAGTTCAAAAGTCAAGGCATCTGTATCATCATCATCCATGCTAAGTGGAAGATCAAGGAGATCCTGCAAATCTTCAAGTCTCAGGCCAAGAGCTTGTTCCCTTGTAAATTTCTTCACTTTGCCATCCGCCCTGACCATAGTCAATACGTGGTTCTGTTTATCAGTTTTCCACTCTTGTATTTTTAGGCGTAATGGGTTTCTTGGGAGATTTTTATTTGTTGAGGAGTTTGGTGATGCTGGCCTATTCATAACTGGCTGAGCAGTATGTGCAGATTTTTCCAGTTCAGATTCTTCTTTCAACGTTAGCAAAAGGCCCTTTTTCATAATGACGTTTCCAGTAAGTATATCTTGAACTGTTTCAGAACCTAACTGGCTTTGTCTCCTTTTGTAGATGGTAGTACCAGCAGGAGCAGTGGTTCTTTTGGGATGTGGCTTTGATAATCCTTTTGAAACCTCTGCTTTGGAGTAATCAGGTTTTTGTGGAGCTGTTGGATCTTTCTTCCTAAGCTCTTCCAACCTTTTGTAGGTGGCCCTGACCCTCGCTTCTCCCCACTTAGACAAAGAGTTCTTTAACCCATATTCAGCAATTATCAGCTCCTCTTCCATTCTCTTCAGCTCTAAAGCCTTAGCAGCTTCAACCCTTTTGAATTTTTCAGGGGGAGATTGCTCGACCTTATTCTTGATCATTTCATGAATCCTGGCTACTTCTTTTTCAAGCTCAGGAATGGTCTAGTTTCTGTACATATGTTTCTCCCCCTTGTATGTCATGTAGGTCATGATTTTTTCAATGTAGTCTTTTCTCAAGGACTCATCTGCCTTCTCAGAGATTTGCTGACATACATTTTTTGAAACTGTTCCAGAGCTCTGACCTGTGTAAGTAGAAACTGATAGTTTTGTTGATACTCTCTATCAGATTTCCCTTGTTTGTTTTTGATTGAGATATCCTCTGCTTGCTTGGCCTTGATTTTCAAGTATTCTTCAATATTTGTTGGCCTGGGATATCCTTCAATCGATGGCAAGCTCCTTTTGGCAGGGTCATCCTCATAGTAGAAAGAGTTAATTTCATCTCTGACTGTTACAAGTTCAAGAGGAAATTGAACACCTGCAGGAGGTAAGGGTTTGTACATTTGAGCTGAAGAAAGAGGAATGGGTTTTGGAATTGTGATAAGTGCTTGGGATTTTGAAGCTTTTGGTGGTGGTGATGGAGAATCATCATCTGATATGACAACCCTTCTCCTTTTTATTTTAGGGAAGGCAGATGATGTTTTGGGTGGATCAGTGGGAGTGATTTGGGTGACAGTGGTTTGTGACTGACTAACAGCTGTTGAAACAACTGGTGTTTCAACCACTGTTGTCATTACAACAGATGTTTTAACATCTGCTGTCTTCTGCTTTAGAGCAGGAACTGATGGTGGTGGTAAGGCAGTGGTAGTGGTGTGTGTTGAAGTGGTGTGTGTTTGAGTGGGAGCAGTTGTTGTAACAACAGATGTTTCAGCATCTGTTTGGATGGAGGTTTGATGTTGGTGGCTTTTGGACAGTGGTTTTGGAGTGTGCTTTGGAAGGCTGGATGGTGTGGATTTGGGTTTCCTTACTTTTCTAGTAAGATTTCCTTTTGGAATCGGATTTTGATCATCCTTTTCACCAGAACAACCCTGCGCATTCAGCTCCATAAAAGCTCTTTTCTCCTCATTCCACCTTGCTAGATCCTTTGCCGCTCTATCCTTCTTTACACTTACGATAGTATCATCAAGTGCATTCTGGGTAACATCAACCTTTTTACTACCATCTGGCAAAGGAATATCTCTGAGCATAGCATCTTTTTCTGTGTCAAGGTATAGCCCATTATCAATCCCTTTCTTTTCCCACTCCTTAATTTTCTCCCCCTTTTTGGCATTATCTGCAGGGAGGTCATCAATATAAAGTACAGTCGGAGGAGCAGTGCCAGTGGTTGTCAACAAATGGGCCTTAAGAGCCTTGATGTCATCGTTTGTATCCCTGAACCTAGACTCCATTGCCTTTTTAAGACCTTGAACATGTTTGGCATGTTGGTGCTCGGCCAACTGAAATTGTTGATGGAGAAAAGGTTGAAAGAGGTTCCAGAGCTCATTTGTAACATCTGCTGGTGGTGGAGCAGGTGTGTGAGATGGAACAGCAGTGGATGGTACCGTTTGAATTGTTAACAACTGTTGCAGCATGTCTTTAATTTCTGCAACAGATGCGTCCAATTTTTCAACACGTTCCGTCAATTCTTGGTACTTTAAAGCATCACCCAATTTAATGGGATCATCTGATTACCCACTAGCAGTGGTTTCATCAGAAGTGGAGGTAGGGAGTGTACTCCAAACATCAACAACTGATGCACCTTTTTCTTGGTACTGGGGTCTTCTTCCTTCAACACTTGATAATCTTTTGATTGAACTAGTGGTTAATACAAACTCACTAGCAGATAACAGAGGTGTTATGGAAGGAATTGCCTCCAAGGAAGTCTTATTGATGTAACCACTGTCCAAGTGTAAACCTGTAGGTTCAACACTTGTAGTGGCTGCTTCACTTGGAATACCACCAAGAGTTACTTGTAACTCAAGGGGTGTAACCTCCTCAGGTTGTGTTGGTGGGTTAGCAAAGATTGATACATCCAGCCCAGTCTCATGTTGAAGTATTTTCTCATGAACAGGTGAGTGAGAAGGACTGGTTTGTGCTAGGTTCAAATCAATTGCATCCAACAGCAGTTTGGTGTTTGGTGGAATTGGGGATGTGAAGGTGGGTTTAGAAAGCGGAATTGCCCCGGGTATTGGGCTGTGGAGGATGGAAACGAGTGCTTCCAGAGCCTCATGACGTGGTGACTGTTGGTGCATATTTGTGACAACAGCTTAGATTTGGTCTTTGGATATCTTGTAATTGGTTAAACGATAAATGGTTAGCGGGTTTAGCTTTGTATTAGTGAGATTATAGAGTTTGGGCTAAACTAAACCCATTTGGGTCAAGGGGAAATGAATTGGGCTTTGCCCATGTAGGAAACCCTAGCCCAAATAGCAAACCTTGTGTTATATAAACAAGGTTAGGCTTTAGGGTTTAGGTTGATCAGTTAATCAATCAATCAGCAAAAACAGTTGTTAGAGAGATTGAATTTCGTGAGAGTACTAGCTTGGACGAAATTGTGAGGGTTAGGGTTTAGATTGATTGTAATACGAAAGTTTGATAATCAATAGAAACCCAGTTGAAAGTGATTTGCTGTTTCTACACGTTTTCTGCTAATTCTGATCAAGAGGATTCCGCACTCTTGATTGGAAAGACGATTCTGTGAAGATCCATAACATCAAGGGGACCTATAATTGGTATCAGAGCGTTAGGCTCTTGATTACTCGGTTCAGAATTGTTTGCTGCAGAAACAGGGAGTAAAATTTCGAAATTTTTGAAACCTGATAATTAGGGTTTTTAAAATTTTCGAAAATCTTTGTGTGTTTAATTTTGATTTTCGAATTTTGTTGGCTGTTTTGATATTCTGGTTTGTTTGATTGCTGTTTTGCAGGTTTTAGGGTTTGCAGGACTGTTTTTGGTTGATTGTTTGAAGGTTTTTGGCTGGAAACACTTGAAGATTCGAAGATTGTTCTTCGTGTTCTTCGCGTTCTTCGTTCTATTTCTTGTTGATTTTCGAAAATCACTGATAATTTGCTTGTTTTGATTTTGCAGAAAGTTGTTAGGAAAATCAGAAAATCATCAAAAATTTCGATTAGATTGAGTTTCCTTAGTTACTGGAGAAATTGACTGGCGAAATTGACTGACTAGCGAAATTGACTGATCTGCGAATTTAACCAGCAAAATTACCGGCGAAGTTAAATCCAAAGGCGACTTTGGTAACCGTGTTATTTTCCACAGCGAAATTATCACGGTTTTCGGCGAATTTACAGGTCGTCGTAATAGCGAAGTCGACCAGCGAATTTGTGAACTTGACAGCGAAATAGACCAGCATAATTACCAGCAAATTTAAGTGACCCAGCAAATTTAACAGCATAACCTAGCGAACTTACCAGTTGACCAGCGAAATTATCATTTAACCAGCGAATTTAGCAGCAAAATTAAGAGGTGGAATTTCAGTTGGCAAGCGTCGGAAAATTTTCAGTGTTTTGCAAATAGAAATTGATCCGTAGCTCGTTTGACAGAACCGTTTGCACCGTTGAACTCGTGTGATTTTTAGGAAAATCCCGAATTCGGTTTTTGACATTATATATCATTGGATTCGTCTTCTCGAGACGATTCTAACGGTGTAATTTGGTAACCACTGTTTTCGGACGACTTTTGTACGGTTTTCTCAGTCTGTTAACGTTAAAATGTCAAACATGTCTACTTTGAACGAGTTGTTGAAGATGGAGCATGAGGTTGGTACTACCAACAAACCACCTAAGATGATGAAGGTGGAGAATTATCTGACATGGAAGGATCGTTTTCAGTCCTTCATTGAATATCAGGATACGCGCATGTGGATATGCATCGAAGATGGGTACGTGAATCCTTCACACGACTTTGAGGGCAGACCACGTAGAACTGAATATGTGAACATGCAAGATAACGAACAAAAAGATGTATGAGGCTGAAAAGAGAGCCTTGGCTGCAATCAAAATGTCGTTACCTGATAGCATCAAACATACCTTCAAGAAGTACACTAACTCAAAGGATATGTGGGATGCTTTGGAGAAAAGATACGCTGGAAATGTTGATGTCAAGAAGAACAAGGTTGATCTACTGAAGAAGCAGTTCGCTGTTTTCAAGTACATGAAGCATGAGTCACTTGAAGACGTCATCACTCGTTACTACCATCTGATGTCAGAAATGGACAATTATGAGATCGATTGCTATTCTGAAGTAGAGAAGAATGACAAGCTGCTAGATGCTTTGCCTACTAAGTGGGATATCTACACTCTAATGATCAATGGTGAAGCTGATTATGAAACAAAAGAGCTTGAAGAGGTAGTAGGAAAGTTGAGAGCTTATGAGCTCAGCATGAAGAAGAAAGATACTGGATATGATCAGGTTCAAGATCCGGCTGTTTACAATGGGCTTACATCTTCTTCATCTCACAACGCTTCTAGCGACTCTGCTACTGCGTTTTTATCATGTGAGAATGAGCAGGTTATGGTGAATCAGGATGGTGATGTGTGTTTTGTTGCTGCTTCAGGAGGATCATCAGGAGTTAAGAAAACATCAGCTTCTAAGCTGAGTACTACTGCTAAGTCAATGCCAATGAGTGTGAAGTCTGCTGAAGAGCATCTGGCTCTGCTTGCTTCGTTTGTTGCTTCCTATGAAAACTATATTCAAGGAAAGATTTCTGATCCTGCTACTTTAGATGAAGACTATGATCAGATTGACCCTGATGATCTTGAAGAGATGGATTTGCAATGGCAAATGGCCATGATTTCTAGGCGTGTGAAAAGGTTCATGAACAGAACAGGAAGAAAGTTTGTGGGAAGGAGTGTTGGTTTCGACAAGACCAAAGTGAGGTGCTTTAATTGTCAAAGTTATGGGCACTTTGCTAGGGAATGTCAGAAACAAAAGCAAGATAATTCGAGCCAGAGTTCAAACAACAGGAATGCATCAAACAACTCTAGCTCAAAGGCGTTGATCTCTACTGCAAGAGAGGGTTCATATGATTGGAGCATTCACTTAGAAAATGATGGGGATGTCACTCAAGCATTCATGGCAGAGATTACTCCAGTCGATGATGGTGAAGCTAAAGTAGATGATGCAGAAGTGAAAGTGGATGCTGAGGTGAAGGTAGAGAATAGAGCTGAAGAAAAGAAGGTTGATCAGACAACAGGTGCTGAAGATGAAAAACAAAAGTCTGAATATGAAAAAGAAGCTGAGGAAAAGGATGCTAAGTATAAACAATTGGAAGCTCAGCTTGCAGCTCTAATGGCCAACCTTGACAAACAAACAGGAGAGGTAAAGTCTAATTCTGTGTGTTTAAAATGTCGTGAACTACAGGGTGAGGTTGACAGGTTGTCTGCACAAAACAAAAGTTTGGTAAGCGAGATGTCTAACATTAAAGAATCAAACTTTTTTGCTAAAAGAAATGAAACGTCATACTTGAAGAAAATAAAAGGTTATGAAAGTGAAATTGAAGCCGTAACCTGCAAATTAAATGAAAAACTTCAAGTCATAGACTTAGCTCATGACATGATGGCTGAGAAAACAAAAGAGATTTCTGATAAAAACAAAGAGTTGTCAGATGCTCAACTCAGAATTGTTGAACTTGAAAAGAAATTGGGTCAATTCAGGGATTCTACTTTTGTTATGAAACATATGATGGGTGGGTTAAAGAAGAGTAATGACAAGACTAGTGTGGGATTCCAGGGCTATAATGAAGTCCCACCTCCTCTTAGTCATGATTATTCATTCCTACCTGATGAAGATGAGCTAACAAAGTTTATGTCAACAGCACCAAGTAGTTCCACAGCAAGTCGAGGTGATGAGTCTGAGAGAGGTGATGCTAAGAAGGATAATAACAACAAACCAGTTTTGAAAAAGAACACTTCACAACCTAAGAATAAAAATTCGACTTTTGCTAAAAAGATAAATTTTGTTCAAGGAAGTGACATGAAAAATGAGACAGCTGTTATTGAAAATGAATCGAACGTAGAGTTTGCTAAAAATAAAAACAAAGAAAATTCTGAAATTAAGCAAACTGAACCAGATTCTTCTAAAGCATCATCATCAAAGCCTGAATCTAGTTCAAAGGCTTCAGATAAGAAGTCTTCGAAAAGGATGTCGTGCTTCAAATGTCACACCAAAGGACATGTAGCTAGCTGCTGTCCTAACAAAAAAAATGAAGCACAAGTGAATGAGAGGAAGAGAGAGAAGTCACCAGAGAAAAGTGGTGATAAGCAGGAGAGAGAGTCCAACTCTCCAAAGAAATCTGCTCCTAAGCAACCAGAGACAGTTGCTGTTGGTGTGGATAAGGCTGAAAAAGGAACTCCACAAGTTCCTCGTTTTCAAAAAAATCAACCTAGATTTCAGCCTAGATCTCCACCAGGCAGATTTGAGAGACCTAGAAGCAGTTCACCAAGAATGAACAACCAAAATACAAATAATTTCAGAAGTCAAGGTCAATATCAAAATCGATACCAAAATAATGGTGGTCGAAATTTTTATAACAATGGCTTTAGAAATTATAATAATAATGCTTCTTGGAATCAAAATCAAAATTTTCAAAGGTCAAATAGTCCAAACACACATAGGAACCCTCAGGACCAAAGACCTAGTGGAAATCAAAATCAAATTCCAACTGGTCTGAGATCCAAGACTCCAGTTAGGAGTAATGGATATTGGATGGATGTTCCGGTGGTTGGTGAATTTGGACGACCCAAGACCATTAAGGCTTGGGTCCCCCAATCTAACTAATCTTTTGGTTGGTGTGTGCAGGAGCTGCTAAGGAGGATTATCAACATGTGGTATGTTGATAGTGGCTGCTCCAGGCACATGACGGGGGATGCGAGGTTGTTGACTGAATTTGAAGAATATGATGGAGGACAAGTAAATTTTGCGGGTGCGAAAGGTGGTAGAATTACTGGACGAGGAAAGGTGACCAATGGGAAGATCACGCTGGACAAAGTGAACTATGTGGAGCAGCTTAAACACAATCTTATGAGCGTGTCACAAGTCTGCGACAAGGGTCACTCGGTCCATTTTACCAAGACTGAAGCATTAGTGTTGAAACCAGGTTTGGAGATACCGGACGATTGGATAGTGATGCGAGCGCCAAGGAGAAATGACACTTATGTCATGGACATGGGTGCTAAGGATCCAACTGCAGTGGTGGCGTGTTTACTATCAAAAGCATCTGAAGCTGAATCGATGTTGTGGCACAGACGCATGGCCCATATTCACTATCGCAAAATGAACTATCTTGTTAAAAATGAGCTAGTGAAAGGGGTTCCATTGCGGAGGTTTCAAGTGGAAGACAAATGTCTTCCATGTCAAAAGGGAAAACAACATAAGAAACCTCATAAATCAAAAACAGTAAATTCCATAGATGCCCCTTACGAATTACTTCACATGGATTTATTCGGTCCAGTGAACGTGAGGAGCATAGGTGGAAAGTACTATTGTTTAGTTGTCACTGATGATTACTCACGTTATTCATGGGTTTTCTTTTTAGGTACAAAAGATGAGACAGCAGAGATGTTGATAGATCTTTTTACAAAATTGGAAAACGTCCATGATGCAAAGATCAAGAGGATAAGGAGTGATAATGGCACGGAGTTCAAGAATCGTATTCTGGATCTCTACTGTCTTCGCAAGGGAATTGAACATCAATATTCTGCTCCTTATACGCCTCAACAGAATGGAGTTGCTGAGAGGAAAAACAGGACGTTGATTGAAGCCGCTAGGACAATGCTTTCAGATTCTAAGCTACCAGTTCTTTTCTGGGGAGAAGCTGTGAATACAGCTTGCTATGTCCTAAACAAAGTTTTGACTGTTAAACGTTTTAACAAAACTTGTCATGAATTAATGTTTAACAAGAAACCAAACTTAGAAGGCTTTGAACCATTTGGATTACCCTGCACCATTGTGCGAAATAAAGATAAACAAAAATTCGGTGAGGTGGCTGACGAGGGCTACTTTCTAGGTTACGTACCTGGCGCACCGAATAAAAGGGTTTTTAATCTAAAAACTGGTAAAATTGAGGTTGTGTTTAATGTTGAAATTACTTCTTACAAACCTCAACAGTCAACGAGTGGACCAGCTATATTATATGATTATGAAAGTGTTTTTAAATCATTTAATATTCCTGAGTTTTCCAATGCAGATGAGTCTCAGCTGATTCAAACAGTGATAAATGGAGATGATGAAGGCGAGTTCATGCCTAGATCAAATGTTGATATGACAGATGCTCCGGAAACTTCCCAAGATGCTGCTGATACTGATTCAAGTGATGGTGAACCCGAACCCAATCAGGGGGAGGATTTCATTAATCCGTTTGCAAATCAGAATATTCAGGGGGAGGTTGGATCAAACCTGGGTGACAATCTAGTAGTCGATGCTGTTGCAACTACACGAGCAAATAGGGATCATCCAGTTGACATGATACTTGGAGATCCTACTGCAGGTGTTCAGACGAGAAGAAGCATAGCAGCGAATACTGGTTTATTTGTGTCGATTGAGAAGACTGGGATTGTGAACGAGTGCTTGTATAGTTGCTTTATTTCCCAAGAGGAGCCGAAGAACATTCATATGGCTCTTAAAGATAATTCATGGGTTGAAGCTATGCAAGAGGAATTGGCACAGTTTGCGAAGTTGAAAGTTTGGGAGTTGGTTGATCTTCCTAAAGGTGAAAGAGAGATTGGCACTAAATGGGTATTTAGGTGCAAGAAGGATGAAAGAGGAATAGTCACGCGAAACAAGGCTCGATTGGTGGTCAAAGGTTTCAATCAGCAAGAAGGGATAGATTACAATGAGGTGTTTGCACCAGTGGCGAGGTTGGAGGCAATTCGTTTGTTTCTAGCTTTTGCTTCATTCAAGGGCTTCAAAGTTTACCAACTAGACGTGAAGAGTGCGTTTCTTTACGGGAAAGTCCAAGAAGTGGTGTATGTCTCACAACCAGATGGGTTCGTTGATCCAGATTATCCAGATCGAGTGTACAAACTTGATAAGGCTTTGTATGGGTTACATCAAGCGAATTCGTTTGTTTCTAGCTTTTGCTTCATTCAAGGGCTTCAAAGTTTACCAACTAGACGTGTAGAGTGCATTTCTTTACGGGAAAGTCCAAGAAGTGGTGTATGTCTCACAACCAGATGGGTTCGTTGATCCAGATTATCCAGATCGAGTGTACAAACTTGATAAGGCTTTGTATGGGTTACATCAAGCTCCCAGGGCTTGGTACGAGACACTGTCTACACATCTGATAAAGAATGGTTTTGAAAGAGGTCAGATTGACAGTACACTGTTCATCAAGAGGAAGAAAGAAGATTTTCTGCTGGTACAGGTGTACGTAGATGACATCATCTTTGGGTCATCTGATGAAAGCATGTGTAAAGAGTTCGAGCAGGTGATGAAGAGCAAGTTCGAAATGAGTGCTATGGGTGAGCTATCCTACTTTCTGGGATTACAAGTTGAACAGAAGGCGGATGGGATGTTTATTCATCAAACAAAGTATGCGTATGACATTTTGAGTCGGTTCAAAATGAATGATTGCACTACTTCCAACACACCCATATGTGAAAATCACAATCTTGGCCCAGATCATGAAAGTACTGAAGACGTTGATCCTACTCAATACAGGGCAATGATTGGTTCTCTAATGTACTTGACTGCTTCAAGACCCGACATCATGTTTGCCGTATGCTTGTGTGCCAGATATCAGGCGAATCCTAAAGAGTCACACATGAAAGCAGTGAAGCGGATTCTTCGTTACTTGAAGGGGAATCCTAAACTTGGGTTATGGTATCCAGCTGATAGTGATTTGACGTTTGTTGCTTACACTGACTCAGACTTTGGAGGATGCAAGTCAAACAGAAAGTCTACAACAGGTGGTTGTCAGTTCTTAGGAGGCAGGATCGTGTCTTGGCAATGCAAGAAGCAATCCTGTGTGTCTACATCTACGTGTGAAGCTGAATATATTGCTGCTGGAAGCTGCTGCTCTCAGGTTCTCTGGATTCAACAGCAGATGCGTGATTACGGTTTGGATTTCACTCGTACTCCTATTATGATAGACAATAATGCCACTATTTCAATAACTAATAATCCCGTGAACCACAGTCGCACAAAACATATTGACATACGTCATCATTTTATACGGGATTGTGCTGAAAAGAGACTAATTGAATTACATCGAGTCGACACAGAAGATAACCTGGCAGATCTTTATACTAAAGCATTTGACAGGGCTCGCTTTGAACATTTAGTCGAACTCAACGGGATGAGGAATCCTGAATAACTGGTTTTTCATAAGGAATTTTTGTAAATAGTTTACTGCTTTTCATAAAAATCAAAAACATAAAAAAAAATAGAAAATCAAAAATGAGATTTCACTGTGTGAAAAAGAAGAGATGATAGTACATCGGCAAGTTAGACTGTCACACTGAAGTTGAACCATAAATTGCTTAAGTGTGATAGCAGCTTCATTATATGATGTACCAGTAGGCGAAAAGCATGAACTAATCAACTTACCAATGTGATATAAACTTAAATGAACTGAATATGAGTGGGGAACACATCAGTGATGTATGGTTTAATGACCTTAATTCTTGCGTTGGTAGATTGCCAAAATCTGAAGTTTTGGGTCTTTATACTGTTGTTTCAACTAGGGATATCTTGGCTGTCTGTCTGTTAAAACTAAAATTGTACATGACCCCAGGAAAGATAGTCACTTGGAATTAGCTCATTTCTATTTGAATGTCTGTATATTTCCCGATACACATAATCTTGATCTGATTCTGAAATCTTCTCTGAAAAAAGTCGTGTACCTCCTCTGCTGCATCCAAATATATGCTGACCTGGAGGTGCTAGGCAACGACAGCTTCTGCTGCATCCAGATACATGCTGACCTAGCTGTACGTTGTCGCGCTATAGATCTAATACACCCGAAAGAGGCCCTCAAGTGCCCAAAAGAAACCCAAGAAACCTATATCAAACTGAGAAAATCTCATTTGATCTGTATATTATACCATCTCTACTAAAGATCTATTCTGTTCTCTTCTCAACCTATTCCCAGTTAAGATTTCAGAAATCTGGATTGGACTTGTGAAATATGTGGTAGGGAAGATACTTGCATGATAGAGTGTGCTGTTTATATTTCCAGGATTTGATTTGTATTTATTTGGGTGTTCATTATTAAGAAATCAAAACATGATAACACATCTTATATGCAGATCTAGACACCGTCATGATATCTTAAAGGATGACATCAGTATACTCACCTACTACGATGAATCTTTGTGCATACCTTGATCGCGGGGGTATATCCTGAAGTGGGACACGCTCGTATTTCAGAAAATAAAATTACCTTAACGTATCATATGGTAATGGTACTTGAAATGTTTATGCATTTTGTTTAAGAGGACAAACATACTGGTAATCGTCTTGAACTGTTTTTCACGAGAAATTAAATAAAGAATTATCTAATAGTGTGAAACAGTTTGATTGTGCTGATATGATCTTCTTACCAGTGATTCTCACAAAAATAGAGTGTTTATTGCTTTTGTATTTACTTGCTTTCAGAAAATATAAAAATCCAAAAATAGTGTCTTTTTCTGTTTAAAATTCTTAACGTACGGAAAACTGTTATTCGTGGAGGAATTGTTACTGATAGGGGGAGACGGTGTTAGAAAGTGAGTTCAAAATTTTCAATCAGGCAGGTTCTTTTGTGTTGGACAAAAAGTTTTGCGTGTTGGTGATAAAATTGAAAAGGCTTAATCTGTGATACAGTTTAACTAATCTCTTGAAAAATAAAAATTTATTTAACTTATGTTGAAAAATTCTTATGGTTTCTCGAGATGTTTATTTTATAGTATACAGATTGAAGCAGTTTGTTGCTGAGAAGATGAGAGTTTGATTGGATGCATGGTAGAACCTCCTTTCTATATTGCAGACAAGATTGAAGAGTTTGAAGATTGCTATGCAAATGCTAAACTGGAGTTTACTCAAGTGCTAACGTGTTGAATATTGGTGATTGGATGCATCAGCTTAGGGGGAGTCTGTTGCTGACAGAAGCTGTTGAAGCTGAAGCTATCCAAAGACCAAAGACAGTGCAAGATTACTTGAAGATTGTAAGAAGACGGAAGACAAAGTTTTGACTCAAGACAAAGGTTTTATTAAGCTATTGTCAAGGGGGAGTTTGTTGGTGCATATTTGTGACAACAGCTTAGATTTGGTCTTTGGATATCTTGTAATTGGTTAAACGATAAACGGTTAGCGGGTTTAGCTTTGTATTAGTGAGATTATAGAGTTTGGGCTAAACTAAACCCATTTGGGTCAAGGGGAAACGAATTGGGCTTTGCCCATGTAGGAAACCCTAGCCCAAATAGCAAACCTTGTGTTATATAAACAAGGTTAGGCTTTAGGGTTTAGGTTGATCAGTTAATCAATCAATCAGCAAAAACAATTGTTAGAGAGATTGAATTTCGTGAGAGTACTAGCTTGGACGAAATTGTGAGGGTTAGGGTTTAGATTGATTGTAATACGAAAGTTTGATAATCAATAGAAACCCAGTTGAAAGTGATTTGCTGTTTCTACACGTTTTCTGCTAATTCTGATCAAGAGGATTCCGCACTCTTGATTGGAAAGACGATTCTGTGAAGATCCATAACATCAAGAGGATTCCGCACTCTTGATTGGTGACCCTATTTGTACAACCTGTTCTTTTTGTGAAGAGATAGGAGGAGTTTCAGGTATGGGTTGAGATATTTCTACCAACTGCTGTGAGGAAGTAGCAGCAGTGGTTTGTTGTGATTTTTGTGCAATCACAGGCAGTAGCTCTGGTATCTCATCCTCCAGAGTTGCCTTTTTGATGGGTTTGGGGGGGTTTGATTTTTCTTTTTCTGTGGCTTTTTGGTGATTTTAGGTGTGGGTTTCAAGACAGTTGTTTGGCTGCCTTGATCACCTTGAGCAGTGGGCTCAGCAGCAGATACCTGAGGAGCAGTGTTTGCTGCTAAAGTCTGCTCAGGCACCTCTGCTTGTGTTTTACAAGGCGTTAACATTCTTGAAAATGTTTCAGCAGTTAAGCTATTTATTTGAAAAGATTCACCTCGGTTTATTACCGCAATATCATCCTTACTGAACTTTTTCTCAAAGTAATAACTTAAAAATCTTGGAAACAGTAAGAATGATTTTGTTTCAACATTTTTAACCAAATCATTGAAAATTGCCTTGGAGTAGTTAAGATTTTCTCCTTGTAAAATAGCATACCCCAAGTTTTGAATTTTCAATGGTATTTCATTAAAGGAGGTGGTTTTGTTGGAAACACACATGAGAAGGGTATGAAATAAAAATCTGGTTGCAGAAGGGAAGAAACCTTTTTGTAAGGTATCCCTCTTCATTGTGTCTGCATACCCTCTCTCAATAAAGTCAGTTTTTAACTCTTTTTTAGGGAAAGAATCTTTACCTTCCTGGTCAGCGAGATGAAAGACCTCAGATATTGATTGCGGTGTTATTCGGACTGCTTTCTTCTGCAGAGTAGAGTTAATGGCTATGATATCTTCTCCTTGTTTTTCAAGGATGCAATTTTTCCAAAACTCTCTCTGAGTTTGCAGGTAAATGGTTGCATTAGCGGTCAACAAAGTTTTGTACTTTGAGGCGTTGAGTATGTCGAGGATGGAATCAAATGTATCGATGTTGCCGGGTTTTGTGAGAAGACCCAGTAGATTGTGAGATGGTTTGTGTGGGATGTCGGTGGAGGTAGCCTTTTGAGAGGCCCCTTTTGAAGCTTTTTCGGATGATTTCGATTTTGTCATTTTGAAGATGAGTATCGAAGATGAGATTTTGGAGAGATTTGACGAAATGTGATGGAAACTGCTTTGAGAAAAGAATTTTTGAGAATTCAATTCAACAGTGAAACCCTGTTTGGGTGTTCAAAGGGGGTTTTATAGAGGAAGAGTGAATGCTGACGTGGCAGCAGTTACAAAAGGTCTGACCCCTAAGTACTGCCCGCATGCCATCCCCTGGTGAAGTGAAGGACAGTACTTTTAAACAGTACAGGTTGTGAAAACAACTGGTGAGAACCGCAGTTGTAATGATAATGGAGGACAGTGGATGCTTTTTACCATCAGTAGATAGCTCAGCAGTGGATGCATCACTGATTTTGACCATCAGTGGTTAAGCAAAGAAAATGAGAACAGGGGATGACTTTCAGCAGAGGACAGACTTTTTGTAGAAGCACAGACTTTTTGAACCCATCAGTGGTTATGGCAGACTTTTAGGATTTTAATGAAAGATTCAATTTAGCTATTTTTAAGGATGGATTTTCGATTTTCTGAAAACATTTTAATGCTTTTATTCATGGAAAAACAGGATTTTGCCTGTTATTCCATGTTAAGCATGCCAATCCTAGAGATCAAGTTTTCAAAGGTGGATGTGTCTAATGCTTTGGTTAGCACATCTGCCAGCTGATCCTTAGTTGGAACATGATGCAGAGAAATCAAACCTTTTTCATAGCAATCCCTCACAAAGTGATGTCTGATGTCGATATGTTTGGTGGTTGAATGGGAAACTGGATTTTTGATGATATTTTCTGCTGCCTGGCTGTCCAACATAAGTGGTGTCTTCAAGGCAGTGATACCAAAATCCAGTAGCTGATTTTGAAGCCAGAGCAGTTGGGCTGTACAGCTTGCAGCAGCTATGTATTCTGCCTTAGCAGTGGATGTGGAAACAGCTGCTTGCTTTTTGCTTTGTCAAGACACTAAGCAATTGCCTAGGAATTGGCACCCTCCTGAAGTGGACTTCCTTGTTTTATCACATCCAGCAAAGTCACTATCTGAGAAACCTGAAAGCTCAATTTTACCATCAGCTGGATACCAGATACCAAGTGTGGGAGCACCTTTGAGGTATCTGAATATCCTTTTTACAGCAATAAGGTTTGACTTTCTAGGGGCTGATTGGGATCTTGCACAAACACATGTTGCAAACATGATGTCTGGTCTAGATGCAGTTAGGTACAATAAAGACCCAATCATGCTTCTATATAAGGTCTGATCAACCAAATCATCCTTTTCATCAGACATGACCAATTTATTGGTTGCAATGGGTGTACTACATGGCTTACAATCATCCATATCAAATTTCTTTAAAAGCTCTTTTGCATATTTGCCTTGATGGATGAAAGTACCATTTTGCAGCTACCTTACTTGGAGACCAAGAAAGCATTGAAGTTCACCCATTGCACTCATTTCAAACTCAGCTATCATGAGTTGCCTGAACTCTTCACACATTTTATTGCATGTGCTTCCAAAAATGATGTCATCCACATAAATCTGGACAATCATCAAATCCTTTCCTCTCCATTTTAAAAACAGTGTTTTATCAATCCTGCCTCTAGTGAAACCAATGGAAAGTAAAAAGGTGGAAAGAGTTTCATACCAGGCTCTTGGTGCTTGTTTCAAGCCATACAAAGCTTTATTTATCTTGTAGACATGATCTGGATAAAATGGATCCTCAAAACCTGGAGGTTGACAGACATATACCTCTTCTTGAATTTTACCATAGAGGAAAGCACATTTGATATCCATTTGATACACCTTGATGTTGTGGTTGACAGCAAAGGCCAGAAAGAGTCTGATATCTTCAAGTCGTGCTACCGGGGCAAATGTTTCGTCATAGTCAATGCCCTCTTCTTGTCTGTAGCCTTGAACCACAAGCCTGGCTTTATTCTTGACAACAATACCCCTTTCATCAGTTTTGTTTTTGAAGACCCACTTTGTGTCAATAGGACTTACATTCTCTGGCAGTAGTACAAGCTCCCATACTTGTTGTCTTCTGAACTGTTGGAGCTCTTCTTGCATGGCTTCTACCCAGCTGTTGTCTTTTAGTGCCTCTTGGTACCTGACTGGCTGATGGAGTGATAGAAAGCCAACAAAAAGACAAATGTTTTGGGACTGCTTTCTTGTGAGCACCCCTTCATTGATGTTGCCAATGATTTGATCTGGTGGATGAGATTTCAAGAAGATTAGCTCTCCTTGGTATGGAATGATGGCATTTTGTGGTGAAGGCTGCAGATGTGTATCATCTGAGCTAACCACTTCTGGTGACTTTGATGACCCAGCAGTGGCTTCAAAAGGTGGAGGCATTGGAGGTAAAGGTGTGGACACCTGCTGACTTTGATCCACTGTTTGAGGACTTTTGTCAGCAGTGTTTGATGAGGTGGAAGCAGGGGTTAAGGGGCTACTTTGGTCAACAACTGTTGAGGTAGCAGTGGTTGAGCTTTGACAACTGTTTTGAACAACTGATGCTCTTCCTTTTGAAGCAGACTTTTGAGGAATGATGATTTCATATCCATAGTCTGGTGATGAATCCTCTAATGGACCTGCAGTGTTAGTCTTGACAGCAGTATTTGCAAAAGTGAATTTTTCAAGATCAAACAATTCTGCAGGATTTGCAGGGATTTTCATTGATGAAAGTTCATTGAACTTTACATTTAAGGTCTCTTCCACTGCTTTGGTCTGTGTATTAAACACTTTGAAGGCCTTAGCAGTGGTTGAGTATCCCAAGTGATATCCCATATCGATTTTGGCTGCAAACTTTGAGATAGAATCTTTTAAGTTCAAAATGAAGCAGGGGCAACCAAAAACTTTGAAATATGAGATTAATGGCTTTATTTTATACAGAATTTCATAAGCAGTTTTTTTGTGCCTGTGGTTGATCAAAACCCTGTTTTGGACATAGCAAGCAGTGTTTACTGCCTCTGCCCAAAAAGTTAATGGCAAACCTGAATCTGCAAGCATGGTTCTGGCAGCCTCAATCAATGTTCTGTTCTTTCTTTCAACAACCCCATTTTGCTCTGGTGTTCTAGGAATGCTGTACTGCCTTACAATTCCTTTCTTCACACAGAAGGCATCCAACTCCTTATTTTTGAATTCTGTGCCATTGTCACTCCTGAAGACTTTTACTGGAAGGTCAAATTGCTTTTCAACCTGTATCACAAAGTCTTGCAAAATGCCTGCAGTCTCATCTTTTGAGTGTAAAAAGAAGGTCCATGTAAACCTAGAGAAGTCATCAACAATAACCAAACAATATCTTTTCTTTTTGAGACTCATGACTTGCACTGGGCCAAACAAATCCATGTGCAGCATTTGCAAACACTGGGTTGTTTTGGACTCTTCAATGGACTTAAAAGAGCTATTGTGCTGTTTTCCTTTTAAACAGGAAACACAGTGTTCAGGACATGAAAACATTTTTTGTGGTAAGCCTCTTACTAAGCCATTTTTTGAAATTTCATTGATTGTTTTGAGATTTGTGTGTCATAGTCTTTTGTGCCATAACTCTGTCTCTTTGTTAGAGGCAGCTGAGAACAGACAGGCATCAGCTCTGGGACACTCTTTTGACATGTCAACAACATAAACATTGCCACTTCTTTGAGCAACAAGTTTTGTTGAGCCTTTCTTGATTATTGCTTCAATCTTACTAACCATTTCTGATCCAATAATCCTACAACAATCCTTTGTGAAGAATGATCCAAACCCTTTATCACTCATTTGAGACATACTCAGGAGGTTGAATTTCAGATTATCAATAAGATTGACATTTTCAAATTTTACATTCCCAGACTTTACTGTACCAGACCCCAGAACTTTTCCCTTACTATTATTACCAAATGATATATCACCCCCTCCATGAATTTTGAAATCTTGAAGAAGGGATTTACATCCTGTCATGTGCCTGGAGCCTCGACTATCTACATACCAAAGACTATCTAAGCATGCAGAAGTTCCCTGCACATGAAGTAAATGGATTAGTTCATAGAGGTCTCCAAAGCCAACAGAGCTTTGGATGGGGTCTCAACAGTGACTGGGATGGAGGCAGATGCATGGACAGTGGTTAGCTCAGGGGTTTGAACATTTTTGGGAATGTTTCTCTCTAACCACTGTTGGGGGTCTTGACCCATCATTTGTTGATAACCAAAAGGATGTCTGTTCACTTTTGGTTTAGAGGGCTTTTTGTAAGCCTCATAAACATGTGGAATCCTTTGGTAAGATGCTTTTTCCTTGCCTTTTCTGAATTGATTGGCAGGGGGTGCATCAGTCACCTGTACATCTCTTTGGACAGACTTTTGGTTCAGCTGTTTTGTGACAGCTGTTTGGACAGGGACAAACAGTGGTTGTTTCTTGGTGAACTTGACAGATGATGTTGATGGACTCAAGGATGTTTTTGTAGTGTATTCATTCTTTTTTATGTCAAAGTTTTTGAGATACACACATGATTGAGTTTTGTGATTATCTTTACCACAGATGGTGCAGCTTTCAGCAGGTAAAATGATGCTTGTTTTGTTTATATCATATGCTTTTAGATGAAAACAATCTTTTGTTAGATGATTCTTCTTTTCACAGAACTCACAAAACAAGTTTTTGATCTTTTCTCTTTTCTTCCTTTTCTCAGATTCCTTTGCAACAGAGTTTTGAACCTCTGTTGGGATATCTTTGATAGGAATGACTCTTGCTTTTGGAGCTTTTACACCATCAGTGGTTGTGAAATCCATTGGTTTGAAATTTTCAAGGATATCACACTCATCAGACCATGTGGGTTTAAATTGGTATTTCTCAATTTCCTCAAAAGTTGAGGATCCCACAGATCTTTCCAGAGTAATTTTGTTACCAAGTTTGTCGGTTATTTTAACCTCTTGGCCATTTTTGTTGGTTGGTATGATTTCAGAAGAAACAACTTGCATTGCAGCAGTGCTTGCAATGTCATCATTTTTTCTATGACCTATACCAAACTTGACATTGCTTTTAAGCTATTTCTCAAGCATAACCTCATACCCTTTGCAAGACTCTACCCATCTTTCACAAGTGATCTGGGTAGACTCTAACTCCTTTTTGCAAACTTGGTATTTTTCTACCATAGTTTGGAGTTGAGTTTTGGTTATGCTTTGTTCTTCTTTCAAGTTGCTGATCTCTTTATCTTTTTCAGCCAATTTGTTTCTAAGTTCTTTCAATGACTTTTCAAATTTGACCTCATCAGACAAGATTTTATCTCTAAGGTTTTCATTCACCTCTTTAATGTTAGCAAATGCAATAACACAGTTGTCTGAACACAGTTTTTCAAGAACTTGAGGTGATACCTTAGCAGCAGCCATCATGGCACAATCACATTGATGATTATTTTCTTCATCAGCTCTTTCTTCTACATCACCAGCTTTCTTCAACTCTTCTTTTTCCTTGTCTTCTTTGGACCAAGGATCGGTCAGTGGTTCAATCAGGGTTTCTGAACTTTCTTCCAGCAGTAGTTCACCAGCAACTGCAGTAACCACTGCTTCAGTAACTTCATCCACTGTTTCAGCACTTAGCTGTTCACCTTCAGCTTCATCCCCTTCTGGTATTGACTCTAATGCCATCAAACAGTATTCATCATTAAAAGCATCATTAGAAGCATATAGAGCAAAATTTTCATCACTAAGTTCATCAGGCATGCTGCTCCAATCAACAAAGCCTTGTGTGAAAAAGCTTTGCTGATCTGGTTGTGTCACAGTTGGAGCAGCTGTTTGAGGTGCAACAGGTTGCACTTGTGCCTGAGGAACAGGGGCTTGAACATACTGAATTTGTGGAACAGTGGTTTGAACATAATGCACTGGCACAGGGGTTGCAGCATAATGAGCAGTGTTAACATGTGCTGCAGGGGCATATTGGGTATAGTGCATAGTGTTTTGTTGTTGTGGTCTAGGGTTTGTGCTAGGGTGAGTTATTATGGGACCAGTAGTTTGACTCCTACATTCTCCAGCAAAGTGACCTAGCCTACTACACTTGTAACACTTGATTTTCGACTTATCCAACCCCACCCTTAAATTTCCATGAAGCCCTGGAAATTTTCTCCCTGTTATTTTGTAGAACTTGCTTGTTCTTACACTACGCAAGGCCAACTGATGCAAGATGTCCATCTCTTCTAAGTCAGTGGGATCAAAATGTTGCAGATCATTCAGCTCAAAACACAAATTATCTGACATCTGGTTTTCAGTATTTGCTGTGAAAGCATAATTTGTAGAGTGAGAATCAGAGTTGGCAAAGTTACCCCCAGCAGTTATGTCAATAAAGTGATCATAACTCTGATCCTTACTGCTACTGCCAGATTCTTCCTGACCAAACAGAGCTGTGCTGCCGAATGAATAGTCATCAGCAACTTTACCAGACTCTTGCAACCTCCTTTTTTGGTTCAACTCCCTTTCATAGGTCAGGAGTCTACCATGGAGTTGGGTCAGGGTCAGATCTTTGAATTCAGCTGAATTCCTGGTGACAAAAGCAATTGTGTCCCATTTTTCTGGCAATGATCTAAGGAACCTGCTATTTTGGGTTGCATTCGGAAATGTAACCTTAACAAGCCTTAGTTCACTGATGAGACAACTGAAACGTTCAAATTGTTGGGTTAGTGACTCCCATTTGATGTGACAAAACGTTTCATACTACTGATTCAGAATTTCCCTATTGTTTTCGATAACCTCCTCCGTTCCTCCGAACTGTTCCTTCAATGCATCCCACAATTCTTTTGCACTGTTACAATGTAACAGTCCAGCATAGATTTCGTTGGGGAGTGTAGAGGCTATGATGCTAAACGCTTTGGCATCTAGTTCAAACTTCTGAAAATCCAATTCAGTGTAATTTTCAGTTGGTTTAGGAACGGACTTTTTGGCATCCTCTGCGCTTGGCACCATAGGAACATGAGGACAGAAAACGACAGCCTCCAACATCCAGTGTTTTGTTGAGCGAGGATGTGACACATCCTTCGCTCCCAGATGTTGTACTCATTTCTTTTCAGCATAGGTGGTTTAAACAAAGAGCCAATGTTATTTTTATCATCTTGTGATGCGACATCTTTCCGGTTGTTTTACAGGCACTGATTAATCAACTTTATCGGTGATTAAACCTTACTCTGTTTTTCAACACAACGAACAAACGATCAGTATCAACAATTTCAAGCTGAACTATTTACGTCAAAATGATTGTTAGATCAAGTTTGATTGTCCAAGCTCTGATACCAATTGTTAGGATCTGAGTTTGGATTGATTGTGATTTGTGTTTGAATTTAAATGAATAAATGGAAGAGTAGTGCAGCGGAATTTAATGGAAGAAAACTTTTCACAATCAAAAAGAAGAAATACTATCAATCATACATTTTCAAACACTGAATCAAATGATTAAATTTATTTTTAAACTCTGATTACAATGCGTGTATGATATGCAAACTCCCCCTCAGCCTGAGCTCAGTGTTTGTTCGTGCAGAAAGAAGATGGTGAAAGAGCTATACAAAGTACTGTTCTATTTATAGGCACTTGCAAACCACTGAGCATCAAAGCTGACGTCACCATGAAAGTGACATCTAACCTCCTAACAAATTCTAACCTCTGATCAATACAAACACTGCTATGCTAACTACTGATATTACATTTCAATACATAAAACAGACTCAAACTGCTGCTGCATCCATCCACTGCTGTGAGCCCAGCAGTTCTTGTCATGATAAGCAATGCTTGAACCAAGGCAGTAGATTGAGCAGCAGAGCTTTAGTTCTTCTATCAGACTTTGTCTTGATCAGCAGTTGCAGGTCAGCAGTTTGCATGATCAGCAGATAGGAGGTCAGCAGATGTTGAAACCACTTTCAAGGGGGGAGACTTGTAACCAAACATCTGCTTATTCTGAATCTACTGCTGTGATCCATTTTTGGCTTTTATTATCTGTTCCTTTGGTAGGGTTCAATCTCAACAGATATAGATATAGTTACTAGCATCTAGCCCAATACTCTAAGCTCAAATCCAAGCCAAGCCATTTAGCCATTATCCATTCTAGTACAATCATAAGTATAAGTAGCATGTTATAACATCATTTGTATTATTAAACTTACATCATAACATATCCTTTTAAGTTTTAACAGTTATGAACACTTGAACTAGTAAATAGTAATCCCCACACAACTTACCGTATGAAACAAATCATTACATCTACTAAATGCACGAATATAACATCCTGTGTTAACACAAACCGTTCCCACATGTAGCTTTATGAATTCAATCGAAGGCTTCATGATCCAAGTAGTTAAATCAAGAGAAGTCCAACTAATTTGGAGAGGTGTAAAGCACACCTATTTCCGCACTCATCGCATATGTACCTGCAAGTTACTACACACTAACTTATAACATTTTAAGATGATAATAATAATAATAATAATAATAATAATAATAATAATAATAATAATAATAATAGTAATTCTGTTGTATATAGAACCACTCACCTTTGCCCGTAGATAGAGGCGTCTTTAAGAATTCATATACCTTGTTCGAGCTCGAAAAAATTATGTACGCTTTCATAATGTTTTTTTATTATTATTTTTTTAAATCAAATGGTTATTGGACTCACTAAACCTAATACCAATGAGCTAACTTCTAAACCATAAAAATTATTTTGTAAATGGACCTATTTTAGAGTTGGTATATTCATTTTTTAAACATAAGATAAGGATTGAAATACATGTTTATTCATATGTCCATAAATTCATAAACAACAACGTTATAAGATGCACTGACAACGATCCTCTATTGAGCCAGGACCATAATTTCTATTAATCATGATATGGTTAAGCAATCTTGCCTCATCAGCTGATAGAGCCTTTTCTAGTAGGCAAACACTCCAAAGAACAAGAGAAGGAAAACAAGATTTTTGGGGCAATTTTCTGATTAATTTCCAAATGCAACAATTAAAAATATTTAAAGATGCATGAGAATACATGTCCACCATGCCATGTTTGCATGTTCACCATGTCCCTTCCCTTATTCTTAGCCATGATCTACCACTACCTTATCCTAAATGCATGCAACTAAATAGAACAAGTCAACAAGGAAAGTAACAGAAGAAATAAACGTGTGCAGTAATCAATAATTAATGGGCTTGGCTCTTTAGTCCAGCAACCTACTAGGCTTGCATTTGATGCGTTTGGGCCTGTCTTCATTGAGCTGAGCCTGGTTATATGTTGGAGTGGACTGGGCCGTATCATATCCCTCCCCTTCAAGAACGACGTTGTCCTCAATGTCGGGGAAAAAAGGAAATTGTTGTTGTAGAACACTTTTATCTTCCCACGTAGCCTCTTCCAACGGACGATTCTCCCACTGAATAAGAAGTTGTTCTTGTTGTTCAGGGCCGATTTTTCTATCTAAAATCGCTTCCGACAAGAAAGAGACAGCCTCCTCATTGAATGTTTCAATGTTGCCTTTGTTGGAAGCGATGTTGCCGAAACTTTGCTTCAACAAGGAAACATGGAAAACCGGATGTATCTTTGATGACGGTGGTAACTATAGCTTGTAGGAAACCTTGCCAATACGTTCAAGTATCTTGTACAGTCCAAAAAAAAACGCCTTGACAATTTCTGGTTTGCTCTAGAACTTACTGTTTGTTGTCGGTATGGTTGAAGTTTCAAGTAGACCCAATCTCCGATATCAAACTCCTTCTCCATACGATCCAATCTCCGATATCAAACTCCTTCTCCATTCAATGCTTGTTAGCTTGCTTGACCATGCGGCCTCTTGCGGTTTCCAATGACTTTTTTAAAGCTTCTATGACTTCTTTATGATTCGACAGAGACATATCAATAGAAGCATTGGAATTGGTTCCCGGAATGTAATCATGAACGGATGTAGCTTCATGGCCGTAAAGTGCTTTGAATGGCATCATGTTAATTGAACTGTGAAAATTTGTATTATAAGAAAATTCTGCCATGTACAAATACCTTTCCCATTTCGATGGTGTGTCGAACACAAACGCTCGCAAGTAAGCTTCAAGGCAACGGTTGACTACTTCTGTTTGACCGTTCGTCTTCGGATGGTAAGCACTTGAATGCAACAATTGTGTGCCCATTTGCTTGAACAATTCTCGCCAAAACCTACTAACAAAGATCGGATCGCGATCCGAAACTATGGTTTTAGGTAAACCATGTAGCTTGTAGATTTCTTTCATGAAGATGGCAGCCAGGGAGACCGTTGTATAGTGGGATGGAAGAGCAATGAAGTGTGCAAACTTTGACAAGCGCTCTACAATCACCCAAATCACCGTTTTACCTTTCGATGGTGGCAGATTCGTTATAAAGTCCATGGAAATATCATGCCATGTGTGTTCGGGAACCGGAAGTGGGTGAAGTAACCCATAAGGTTTATGAGTTGGTGTCTTGATAGCTTGGCATATCGCGCAGTTCCGAACAAAAGAGATTACATCTTTCTTTAAGCCTAACCAAGAAAAAGAAGTAGATAACCTTTTGAACGTCGCGGTGCTTCCCGAGTGGCCACCAACAGGAGATGAGTGGAATTCGTGTAACAGCCGTTCTCGAACACTGCCGATGGGAGGAACCAGAATTTTGCCACTTACGTAAACAAGTCCGTCTTTGTAGAGATGATGAGGAAACGCTGCTGGATTCGAAGTTATCTTGTCGACTAGTTCAATGCCCGTCGGATGATCTTTGTAGTAAAGCTTAATCTCATTAAACCAAGGTGTAGTCGCATGAGACAATGCTATCATAGCCGGAATTTGCACTCTACTCAACGCGTCGGCAACGGTGTTCTCTTTTCCCGGATTGAAATGGATTTCGAAGTCGTACCCGAGTAACTTTGTAATCCACTTTTGTTGTTCCGGTGTATGAATTGTTTGGGTTAAGATGTGCTTGAGACTATGGTGGTCGGTGTAGATGCGAAAACGGCTTCCCAAAAGATATTGGCGCCATTTACGGACGGATTCCGTGATGGCATACAACTCTTTAGTATACGTGGAGTGGGCTTGCATTCTGGGACAAAGTTTTTTTGAGAAAAAGGCAATGGGTCGATTATTCTGTGAAAGAACGGCTCCAATAGCATACCCCGAAGCATCGGTGGTTAAGTCGAACGGTTTTGAGAAATCGGGTAGGGCGAGTGTGATGAGATTTAGCATATGAGTTTTGAGAGTGGTGAAGGCTGTTTCGGCTTTGTCGTTCCAAACAAACTCTTTAGCTTTGAGTAGGTCAGTTAATGGTGTAGCTAGGTGAGCATATTGAGGTATAAAGCGACGGTAATACCCCGTAATACCCAGGAAGGCCCTCAAAGCGGTGAAAGAATTCGGTTTCGGCCACTGTTGAATCGAATTAATTTTCTCAGGTTCCGGCCTTACTCCATTACCAGAAATACGATGTCCCAAGAAAGAATATCGGTTACAGCAAAGACGCATTTTGATGCTTTTGCATGGAAGTGATTGTCACGTAAGGTTTGAAAGACAAACTGTAGGTGAGCATAATGATCTTCTTTAGAAGTGCTATAAATCAAGATATCGTCAAAAACACCAAGACAAATTTGTGTAGAACAGACCGGAATAGATCATTCATAGCCGATTGGAACGTTGATGGAGCATTGGTGAGGCCGAATGGCATCACCAAAAATTCATAATGGCCATCCGTGGTGCGAAAAGCGGTTTTGTGGATATCGTTTTGTGCAACCCGAATTTGATGGTAACCCAAGCGAAGATCAATTTTGGAAAAGATGGTTGCACCATTGAGTTCGTCAAGAAGCTCATCGATTGTTGGGATGGGAAAACGATCACGAATGGTGACGGTGTTGAGGGCTCGATAGTCGACGCAAAAGCGCCAAGTACCATCCTTTTTTTTCACTAATAAGACCGGGACGAAAACGGGCTTTGGCTTGGTCGGATAATCCCATCACGCAACATATCGTCAATGAGTTGGGTCATCACTCGCTTCTGAAAATGGGGATAACGGTATGGTTTAACATTTACGGGTTTGTTGTCATTGAGTAAGGGTATGTGGTGGTCATGGGGTCTTGAAGGTGGTAAGGTGTGTGGGGTGGCGAATACGGATTGGAAATCATTCAACAGGTTGGCAATGATGGGATCGGAATGGGATAAGGGGTCGGTGGGTTTTGTGGTGTTGTGTGGAGGTTCCAACAGTAAGGCATGAAGGGAAGCAATTGACCCGTGATGAAGCATAGACGATAAGGAACTTGAAGTTACCTGTTTAGTCATAGGTTCTCCTATGAGAGTTGTGTGTTTGCCATGGATGGTAAAGGAGATTTGAGGTACGGAAAAATCGGCGGTGATCGGACCGAGGGTTCCCAACCAGGAAATACCAAGGACTACGTCCGCTCCTTGAACTGGAAACACGAAGAATGGGATGTTAAAAGCGGCTTTCTGCAGTAGTAATGGAACATCTGGACAATGTCCTTGACAGTAAATGTTCTAGCCATTGCCGACCATAACCGCAAAGGGTTGTAAAGGTTTTGTTGTAAGACCCAACAGAGATGCGATCCATGGCTGTATAATATTGTGGGTACTACCACAATCAACCAATACCGTGACTGGAGTGTCGTTGATGTAGCCCGTGACACGAAGAGTTTGTAAAGAGGACATACCAAAATAAGCCGCATCAGACAGAGACATGAATTGAGGAGGTGCTACGGTATCAGGTTGAGGATCGGGTGGGTCATCGACCAATTCAAGTTGATCCTCATTATCCACAATCATCATGAACTGTGGCGGAGAACATTTGTGACCGGGAAAAAATCTTTCGGGACAACGAAAGCATAAGCCCTGCTTTCGACGTCGTTGAATGGCTTCCGGGGAAAGTTTGGTGAACGATAGGGGTTTTGGTGGTGACGGTAGGAGTGGTGGGGATGTCGTGGGTGGCGGGGTGGTGGTAGTCGGCTTGGTAGTGTTAGGGGTGGTGGGTGTCATGGTCGTGACTGGGGTGGCAGAAGTTGTGGTGAAGTTTGTTGTGGAGTAGGTTTTTGTGGGATAAGGTTGTTGTTGGTGCATATTTGTGACAACAGCTTAGATTTGGTCTTTGGATATCTTGTAATTAGTTAAACGATAAACAGTTAGCGGGTTTAGCTTTGTAATAGTTAGTTGTTATGTTTGGGCTAACTAAACCCAAGGAATTGGGTGATGGGGGCGAATTGGGCCTGTCCAATTCGCAGCCCAAGAGTCTTGACCTAGCCCACTTGTAAACCTTGTGTTATATAAACAAGGTTAAACATTAGGGTTAAGGTTAATCAGTCAAAACAGAGTTTGTGAGGATTTTCGTGAGAGCACTACAGCTTGGACGAAAATTAGGGTTTGGGATCTTGATTGATTGTAATTCTTGTTTGATAGATAATCAATAAAGATCCAGTTTGAAAGTGATTTGCTGTTTCTGTTTCCTACACGTTTTCTGCTAAATCTGATCTAGAGGATTCCGCACTCTAGGTTAGATATACAATTCTGTGAAGATCCATAAGACTCTAGGGGACCTACAATTGGTATCAGAGCATTAGGCTCTTGATTGCTCGGTTCAGAATTGTTTGTTGCAGAAACAGGGAGTAAAAATTCGAAATTTTTGAAACCTGATAATTAGGGTTTTAAAAATTTTCGAAATTTTGGTGTGTTTTGATTCTGATTTTTGATTTTTGTTGGCTGTTTTGATCTTCTGGTTTGTTTGTTTGTTGGTTTGCAGGTTTTCTGGAAAGATTTGGCTGATTCTGGAATAGTTTGTGGCTGATAGACTTGAAGATTCGAAGACTGTTCTTCGTGTTCTTCGTGTTTATTCAATCAGTTCTTCATAATTTTCGGTTTTAAGTTGCTGATTTGGTGTTTTGATTTTGCAGATAAGTGTTGGAAAATCTGAAAAATCTTCAAAAATTCGAACAGATTGACTTTCCATAGCTGCTGGGCGAATTTAGCTGTTTCTGGCGATTTTGACTGATCTGCGAACTTAACCCAGCAAACTTACCGGCGAACTTAAATCCAAAGGCGAGTTCATGCCTAGATCGAATGTTGATACAACAGATGCTCCGGGACCTTCCCAAGATGCTGATACTGATTCAAGTGACGATGAACCCGAACCCAATCAGGGGGAGGATTTCATTAATCCGTTTGCGGATCAGCATATTCAGGGGGAGGTTGGCTCAAACCTTGGTGACAATTTGGAAGTCGATGCGGTTGCTACTACACGAGCAAATAGAGATCATCCAGTTGACATGATACTGGGAGATCCTGCTGCAGGTGTTCAAACGAGAAGAAGCATAGCAGCGAATACAGGTTTATTTGTGTCGATTGAGAAGACTGGGATAGTGAACGAGTGCTTGTATAGTTGCTTTATTTCCCAAGAGGAGCCGAAGAACATTCATATGGCTCTTAAAGACAATTCATGGGTTGAAGCTATGCAAGAGGAATTGGCCCAGTTTGCAAAGTTGAAGGTTTGGGAGTTGGTTGATCTTCCTAAAGGTGAAAGAGAGATTGGCACCAAATGGGTATTTAGGTGCAAGAAGGATGAAAGAGGTATAGTCACGCGAAACAAGGCTCGATTGGTGGTCAAAGGTTTCAATCAGCAAGAAGGGATAGATAACAATGAGGTGTTTGCACCAGTGGCGAGGTTGGAGGCAATTCGTTTGTTTCTAGCTTTTGCTTCTTTCAAGGGCTTCAAAGTTTTCCAACTAGACGTGAAGAGTGCGTTTCTTTACGGGAAAGTCCAAGAAGTGGTGTATGTCTCACAACCAGATGGGTTCGTAGATCCAGATTATCCAGATCGAGTGTACAAACTTGATAAGGCGTTATATGGGTTACATCAAGCTCCCAGGGCGTGGTACGAGACACTGTCTACACATCTGATCAAGAATGGTTTTGAAAGAGGTCAGATTGACAGTACACTGTTCATCAAGAGGAAGAAGGAAGATTTTCTGCTGGTACAGGTGTACGTGGATGACATCATCTTTGGGTCATCTGATGTCAGCATGTGTAAAGAGTTCGAGCGGGTGATGAAGAGCAAGTTCGAAATGAGTGCTATGGGTGAGCTGTCTTACTTTCTGGGATTACAAGTTGAACAGAAGGCGGATGGGATGTTTATTCATCAAACAAAGTATGTGTATGACATTTTGAGTCGGTTCAAAATGAATGATTGCACTACTGCCAACACACCCATATGTGAAAATCACAATCTTGGCCCAGATCATGAAAGCACTGAAGATGTTGATCCTACTCAATACAGGGCAATGATTGGTTCTCTAATGTACTTGACTGCTTCAAGACCCGACATCATGTTCGCCGTATGCTTGTGTGCCAGATATCAGGCGAATCCTAAAGAGTCACACATGAAAGCAGTGAAGCGAATTATTCCTTACTTGAAGGGGAAACCTAAACTTGGGTTATGGTATCCAGCTGATAGTGATTTGACGTTTGTTGCTTACACTGACTCAGACTTTGGAGGATGCAAGTCGAACAGAAAGTCTACAACAGGTGGTTGTCAGTTCTTAGGAGGCAGGATCGTGTCTTGGCAATGCAAGAAGCAATCCTGTGTGTCGACCTCTACGTGTGAAGCTGAATATATTGCTGCTGGAAGCTGCTGCTCTCAGGTTCTCTGGATTCAACAGCAAATGCGCGATTACGGTTTGGATTTCACTCGTACTCCTAGTATGATAGACAATAATGCCACTATTTCAATAACTAATAATCCCGTGAACCACAGTCGTACAAAACATATTGACATACGTCATCATTTCATACGGGATTGTGCTGAAAAGAGACTAATTGAATTACATCGAGTCGACACAGAGGATAACCTGGCAGATCTTTATACTAAAGCATTTGACAGGGCTCGCTTTGAACACTTAGTCGAACTCAACGGGATGAGGAATCCTGAATAACTGGTTTTTCATAAGAATTTTTTTTTGTAAATAGTTTACTGCTTTTCTTAAAAAATCAAAAACACAAAAAAAAATTGAAAAATCAAAAACATAAAAAAAAAATAGAAAATCAAAAATGAGTTATCACTGTGTGAAAAGAAGAAATGATAGTACATCAGCAAGTTAGACTGTCACACTGAAGTTGAACCAAAATTGCTTAAGTGTGATAGTAGCTTCATCATATGATGTACCAGTAGGCAAAAAGCATGAAATAATCAACTTACCACTGTGATATAAACTTAAATGAACTGAATATGAGTGGGGAACGCATTAGTGGTGTATGGTTTAATGACCTTAATTCTTGCGTTGATAGATTGCCAAAATCTGAAGTTTTGGGTCTTTATACTGTTATTTCAACTAGGGATATCTTGGCTGTCTGTCTGTTAGAACTAAAATTGTACATGACCCCAGGAAAGATAGTCACTTGGAATTAGCTCATTTCTATTTGAATGTCTGTATATTTCCCGATACACACAATTTTGATCTGATTCTGAAATCTTCTCTGAAAAAAGTCGTGTACCTCCTCTGCTGCATCCAGATATATGCTGACCTGGAGGTGCTAGGCAACGACAGCTTCTGCTGCATCCAGATACATGCTGACCTAGCTGTACGTTGTCGCGCTATAGATCTAATACACCCGAAAGAGGCCCTCTAGTGCCCAAAAGAAACCCAATAAACCTATATCAAACTGAGAAAATCTCATTTGATTTGTATATTATACCATCTCTACTAAGATCTATTCTATTCTCTTCTCAACCTATTCCCAGTTAAGATTTCAGAATTCAGGATTGGACTTGTGAAATATGTGGTAGGGAGGATACTTGCATGATAGAGTGTGCTGTTTATATTTCCAGGATTTGATTAGTATTTATTTGGGTGTTCATAGTTAAGCAATTTAAACATGATAAAAACAGGTTAAATGCTACTAGACACAGACATGATATCTTAAAGTATGAATTCAGTATACTCACCTACTACGATGAATCTTTGTGCATACCTTGATCGTGGGGGTACATCCTGAAGTGGGACACGCTCGTATTTCAGAAAATAAAATTACCTTAACGTATCATATGGTAATGGTACTTGAAATGTTCATGCATTTTGTTTAAGAGGACAAACATACTGGTAATCGTCTTGAACTGCTTTTCACGAAAAATTGAATAAAGAATTATATGATTGTGTGAAACAGTTTGATTGTGCTGATATGATCTTCTTCCCAGTGATTCTCACAAAAATAGAGTGTTTATTGTTTTTGTTATTTACTTGCTTTCAGAAAAATATAAAAATCCAAAAATAGTGTCTTTTTCTGTTTAAAATTCTTAACGTACAGAAAACTGTTATTCTTGGAGGAATTGTTACCGATAGGGGGAGACGGTGTTAGAAAGTGAGTTCAAAATTTTAAATCTTGCAGGTTCTTGTGTGTTGAACAAAAAGTTTTGCGTGTTGGTGATAAGTTGAAAATGCTTAATCTGTGATACAGTTTAACTGTCTCTTGAAAAATAATAATTTGTTTAACTTATGTTGAAAAATTCTTATGGTTTCTCGAGATGTTTGTTTTATAGTATACAGATTGAAGCGGGTTGTTGCTGAGAAGTTGCTGTGAAGTGTGAAGATGAGAGTTTGATTGGATGCATGGTAGAACCTCCTTTCTATATTGCAGACAAGTTTGAAGAGTTGAAGATTGCTGTGCAAATGCTGAACTGGAGTTTACTCAAATGCTAACGTGTTGAAGATTTGGTGATTGGATGCATCAGCTTAGGGGGAGTCTATTGCTGACAGAAGCTATTGAAGCTGAAGCTATCCAAAGACCAAAGACAGTGCAAGACTACTTGAAGATTGCAAGAAGACCGAAGACAAAGTTTTGACTCAAGACAAAGTTTTTATGAAGCTATTGTCAAGGGGGAGTTTGTTGGTGCATATTTGTGACAACAGCTTAGATTTGGTCTTTGGATATCTTGTAATTAGTTAAACGATAAACAGTTAGCGGGTTTAGCTTTGTAATAGTTAGTTGTTATGTTTGGGCTAACTAAACCCAAGGAATTGGGTGATGGGGGCGAATTGGGCCTGTCCAATTCGCAGCCCAAGAGTCTTGACCTAGCCCACTTGTAAACCTTGTGTTATATAAACAAGGTTAAACATTAGGGTTAAGGTTAATCAGTCAAAACAGAGTTTGTGAGGATTTTCGTGAGAGCACTACAGCTTGGACGAAAATTAGGGTTTGGGATCTTGATTGATTGTAATTCTTGTTTGATAGATAATCAATAAAGATCCAGTTTGAAAGTGATTTGCTGTTTCTGTTTCCTACACGTTTTCTGCTAAATCTGATCTAGAGGATTCCGCACTCTAGGTTAGATATACAATTCTGTGAAGATCCATAAGAATCTAGGGGACCTATTTATTTTTAAAAAGGTGGTTGAATTTGTATTCAATACGTCGGGCAAGACCACAAGCCTCTTCAAAGAAATTGGGCTTAATAATGGCAATTTCAGCCTGGATCTCGGGTTTAAGCCCAGAAATAAAACAATTAAGCAAAGTGTGGGCCGACAAACCTGTTACGCGATTACTCAAACGTTCGAATTCGGTTTGGTATTCAGGAATAGTGGTTTTTTGTTGTAATTTGAATAAGGTGGCTTCATGGTTATCAAATGTGGATGGGCCGAATCGAAGTTCAACCGATCGCTTAAAGGCTGTCCAATTACGGAGCAAGCTATTCGCGAATTGATTTTGGTACCAAGTTAACGCATCACCGACGAAGTGAAACGTGGTGAGGGTGACTCGTTCTTGTGGAGGAATTTGGTAAAAGGTGAAGTAATTTTCGGCTTGAAATATCCATCCTAATGGATTTGTTCCATCGAACATTGGTAGTTGGATTTTGGGTGGTCGGGGGTTACGTGGAGGATTGAGGTTGTTAATCGGTTTGAGGGTTTCATCATCGTCCGAACCGGGGGCTAGACGATCAGTGAGTTTGGATACATGGTTAATGAGACAGGCGGTATTTTCGGTTTGGGTGTCGAGTTTGGTGTTGAGGTTATTAGTGGCTTGAACCAAGGCGGCAATTTGGGCGTTAAGGTTGGCTTATGTGTTGGCTGAATTTGTAGTGAGAGAGATCAATTGGTTCAATTGATCCGTAGCGGTGGGTGGTAAATCATCGGAGGTGGAAGTTTCTTTACGAGGCGGCATAATGGCGGGGGATGAGACGTGAATGAAAGCACCAAGATGATAGAGCCTTTTCTAGTAGGCAAACACTCCAAAGAACAAGAGAAGGAGAACAAGATTTTTGGGGCAATTTTCTGATTAATTTCTAAATGCAACAATTACAAATATTTAAAGATGCATGAGAGTACATGTCCACCATGCCATGTTTGCATGTTCACCATGTCCCTTCCCTTATTCTTAGCCATGATCTACCACTACCTTATCCTAAATGCATGCAACTAAATAGAACAAGTCAACAAGGAAAGTAACAGAAGAAATAAACGTGTGCAGTAATCAATAATTAATGGGCTCGGCTCTTTAGTCCAGCAACCTACTGGGCTTGCGTTTGATGCGTTTGGGCCTGTCTTCATTGAGCTGAGCCTGGTCATATGTTGGAGTGGACTGGGCCGTATCATTAGCCTTGTATAAATGCTCGATTGTGTCGTATAATATTTAAAAAATATATATCAAAGAAGATGAAATTAGTTTGAATTTGAAAATATATATATATATATATAACAAAATTGGTATTTACTGAAAAGGTCAACAAAAAATCTAATTTCTTCTTTTACCCCGCACAACCATTATTAACTTCTAACTAATTACAAAACTATCACCATGTCAATTGCAACCATTAAATTAGTATGATCAAATGCATAGATTGTTTTCTACACTTTTAGACGAAATTCAATTTGTATTTTTTTGTTGAAACTTAACTTTCATTAAAAGAAACACCAGCCACCTACTTCCAAGACGAAAAAAGGAAGCCGAAAGCCACAAAGAACATTACATCACATCAAAAGAACACCATCTATCCCAATCAACAACACCACCTTTAAACCTATGTTTATACCACAAAAAACCCAAGGTCTTAATGTCCGCGATCATGTCCACAACCTTCGGCTCCTTACCCGAAAATATAGATTCATTCCTCGCCTTCCAGATCCTCCAACAAGCAATTATAATAATCCCATGAAGCACCATTAATTATTCCTGGTTGTGTCATAATGCTCGTGCCATTCCACCAAATCATTGACATGAAACAAAAACGTACCTGGAATCTTGCACCATGTCGAAATACCTTGCCAGATACCTGCTGCAAACCCGCAACCCATCAGGAGATGCTCAATAGATTCTTCACTGCTCTCGCACCAATTACAATGTTGACTATCTAACCAAAAGCCACGTCTCATCAAAGCCACCTTAGTAGGAAGACGATCTAAAAAACGCTCTCCAAAATTAAATTTGTATTTGACACACATGTGTCACACACACATAGATATATAATATATTTCGAGCAAGCCAACTTCAACTCAAGCTCGGCTCATTTACAAACCAAACAAACTTCAACAAGCTTTAAGTCACGTGCTATTTAAACAACCGGACTTAGTGTTAAAAATAATATCTTAATATTTCATTTTTATATTTTATATCTTACATTTGTTATTTTATTGTTCTTAACTTTTTTGTTTGTCACATGTTAACTGGGCTTATTGGACTGCTTGTTGCTGGACTTATTGTATTCGTTGCTTGAATTATTGGATAACTGGGATGGACAACTAGGTCTGCTATAAAAGAGTTATATCGCCTAACTTGGTAGTTTAGTCAAAATATTTTGTTTCCAGTATTTTCTCTCGTTTCTCTCTCTAAACATCACTTAGGGTTTCTGTCCGTTTAATCACCGATTTGTTTTGTATCAGTGATCTTGCTGTGAGATCTTGTGAGAATCGATGATTATCGTGTTGATAATCATCTGTAGTTGAGGGTTGAGAGTTAATATTGGTTGTATCTTTGTTCTGGTCTTTGTTTTCAGTTGTAATCATCAAGTCTGTTGGTTAATAAAGTTTTATGTTCGAGTTCTTTTTTATTACAGTTTGATACCATTGTTCTTGACATGGTATCAGAGCTCTGGTCCACTGTTGTTTGATTGAAATAAACTCTTCCGCTGGTATTGAAGCTGTATTGCAGTTTAAGGTATTTTTTAGAATTGAAAATCTAACCGGTGTTTATTCTGGTTCATGGTTCTGGTCGATTCTTTTATCTTCTTGGGTGTAGTTTGAAAACAACTCTGGTTTTTAGGGTTTCTCTGATTAAAACCATCAGTGTCTGGATTTATTTATTTATTGGTGAAAAATTGTTTTCTTTTTCTCATTTTTTATCTCTGGTTCACTTCCAATTAGTGCTGATCGATTGTTCAGATTCGTGGCTTTTGTTCAAGATCTTGTGTTAAGATCTTGATAAGCTTGTTCAGATCTGTTGGTTAGTGAGAGATAACAGTTCATCGCGTTGATGAACTGTTGATGAGTTGAGTTTCGCTTGTAAATTCGTTCTGGTACTTCGTTTCCTGTAATCGTTTTCGTTTGTAATAAAAGTTTTGTGGTTGATACCAGTCTCCATGGTTCAAATCTTACCATTGGAGGTTCGATCTGCTTATTGATGACAAGTCTGATTTAGTCAATACCAGATCTTGTTTTTGTTTTGGTCGATTCATCCACCTACCCATACGATCATCTTCCTTCCACTCCTCAACAACCCTAACCCCAATACTACGTCGTTTTACCCTTCTACTCCTTCTCCGGCCACCGTAGACGGCAGCGATTATTCCGCCGCTACCTCTACTCCGCCATCACCATCCTCCTCCTCTCCGCCGCTCTCTTCCTCCTCTGGCTATCCGATCTGTACCTACAAGTCGTAAATCTTCTTCTCGATCGCCTCAAAGTCAACACTGCTCCGATTTCGCTCGATATTGTGCTAGCTATACGGATCAAGGTTCGGAATCCAGCTGTTTACTCTCTTAGTTATAAATTGTTCAATGTGTTGGTTGATTATAGAGGAGAGAGGCTAGGGTTTGTGACGTCAGATTACGGAAAAGTGAAGGCATTTGGTACGTCATATATTGATGCGACGCTTGTTCTTGACGGAGCGGGAGTGGTTTCTCAGGAGGTTTTTTTTTATTGAGGATTTGCTGAGAGGTGAGATTCCGTTGACTGCGGTTTCGGAGATTCGTGGTGGTCTTGGAATTGTGCTGTTTGATCTTCCGATTAAGGCCAAGTTATCATGTGAGGTTGTAATGAACACACACAATCAAACAATTGAACGTCAAGATTGTTGTCCTGCATGAACTCGTATATCTAGGTTGCAAATGAACTAATGCACCAGCAAAGATAAAGAATCAGGCTATGTTATACGCATCAGGTGTTACTATTCCTTTCTTGGTTTTTTTTATTATTCATTGCATTTAGGCATTCTGTTGCCGGAGTAGTTGGGCGACACAGAGAGGGTACACTCTGTTGCATATTGTGTGATCTTATTGTTTCTTGATTACTTGTTATTGTGTATTCTGTGTTTCCTTTCTTTGTTATTGCCTGTTGTTTTTTTTTTTTGTGGTCTAGGTCACATTTTCCGTGCAAAGGCTTGGGTAGGCACCATGAATGATGAACCTACCTTCGGGTCCCTGGCACTGATTGACTGTTTAGTTTTTTGTGGTTATTTGATTTGTATTATTCCCGACTGATCTTTAGCCTGTCCTTGTTTGGTTTGTATTATGGCCGATCTTAATTTGTTTGGTGAAACATTAATATGTAAGCTTCATTTCAGTAGAAGATCCTAAAGTCTCGTTTCTGAAGTGAAGTTCGTCTTCCATAACTCGTCTGTGCTTATTTCCTATCTTTTATCTTTTATAAACTGTCATGGGTTTCTGGTTTGTAGCTATTTTCTGAGTAATTGCTCTTGTTGATAGTTATTATTGTCCTGTAATTGATAGTTTGCGATTTTATTAAACATCTGACATATGATTAGTTTTGTTTAAGTATATGTATATTTGCTTCTCAATGCACACATATATCTTGTATTATATTTTATCTGAGTTATTGGTGTATTTTCACTGCAAGATTTGAGGTACTCAAATGAGATATTTAGTTGTATATGAATTGAAAGCAAATAAGCCATTGTATATGTCTTTCCGTTGTCACTGTGAATCTATTTGTTTACATGCTACTGTGTGTGTGTTCAGTAAGGTTGTTGATTGAACAAGCTGGTACTTATGAAGTGTTGTTCAATTGTTCTTAGCGAACAATGTTACTCTCCAGGGTTTCATATTGAAACTAAGATTTAGGGCATTACTTGTTCTTGTATGTTCAGATTTGTAGTGTGTCCGTGAAGTCTTGTTGAGAGTTAAAGTAGATCGTCGTGTTGAGGATCTGTATGTGTGAGATTGAATGTAGATCAGGCTGATTGAGTCTTATCTTGTAAAGGCTATACTATCTTGAAGATGTGTTCTTCGATAGTGTTTGTTTTTTTCTCACTGGTCTTGGATTTTTTATGTTTTGAGTCCGACTGTAGTGAGGTTTGTGTAGGATCATTGTGTTGGTGATCTTATCTGTTTCTTATTTGTCTCTTTGAGACTTCATCGCTGATCGTAGTGATGTTAGTTCACTGGTCTAGGTGGTGCTTATTTTCACACTGGTCTAGGGTCATTTGTAGATTCTTCGTGTTGATTGAGTCTAGTCCCGTTAGATCGTAGTGTTGCTTTCTATATGTTCTTCACATTGTCTAAAATCGTCTATCTGGTTAGTCGAACCGTGTGGTTCATGTGTCTTAACCAGTAATGTTGTCAAGATTATTCTTGAATATGTGTTACAGCCCTGTTTATTTCTCTGGTTGGTGGGATGTTTTTAGTTGAAAACGTTCTTTGTTTTTATTCAACTGAGTGTTTTTTGCTATAATTTGTTATCTGATGTGTAGAATCGTGTGATTCTAGGTTTCGTCAGATTTGTCTTGAATCGTGTGATTCAAAAGTTTCAGACTTGGTTCTGATTTAAAAAAAAAGGTCGTGTGACTTTTCATGGTCTTGAATCATGTGATTCAAGTTTTCAGCCATTGTTCTGAGTTGTATAGAGTTTTGTAACTCTTGTTTTTGGGTTTTTTATCAGATATGTGTTAATCTGGTAGTTTTTAGTATCATATGTTGTTGATATGTGGTACTCTAGTTGAACTCTGATGAGAGGAAGATTGTTTGAAGCAATACGGCCGATCTGACCCAATCATTGATACTTGCAAATCCTTCACTTATATTTGTTCAAGCACCAGCAGAGAAAAGGCTAATTGGTTTCGCCATTGATTTCCTTATGGGAGGTGTGTCAGCTGTTGTTTCTAAAACCGTTGCTGCTCCTACTGAGCGTGTCAAGCTATTGATCCAAAACCAAGATGAGATGATCAAGGTTGGTAATCTTTTTGTGCCATACAAGGGCACTTAACTTTGCATTCAAAGATTACTTCAAGAGTTTGTTTAACTTCAAAAAGGACAAAGATCCTTACTGGAAAGCTTCTGGTGGTTTTGTTGGTGCTTCTTCTCTAGTCTTTGTCTTTTCTCTAGATTATGCTAGAACTGTTTGGCTAACGACACTAAGGCTGCAAAGAAGGGTGGTGAGCGTCAGTTTAACCGTCTTGTTGATGTTTACAAGAAGACCAATTTCAAGTTTTTTAAGGTTGGTTCTAAAATAAAAGTTTTTTTTTTGAAGATTTGGGTATCATACTTTGACATGCGTTTGGTTGATATGTATTCATCTGGTCAACCAAGTGTTTGAGTGTCATTACGAGATCAGATTTCGTGTTTGCAACTGCCTTGACTATGTGTTTGTAATTGTTTGTTGAACTAATATCCTTAGTGAGGTTTTCTTGACTATGTGTTTGTAATTGTTTGTTGAACTAATATCCTTAGTGAGGTTTTCTAGGGTTAAATGTTTGAATCCGTTTGGTGTTAAATAAAAATCGGATTATTCTTGAGTTTTACGTATTTTTTGTGATGCTCTCTGCATGGCTTATGTTCGTAAAAACACCAAAGTAATTGAATATTATGGTAAATATTTTTAAATATATACTTGATTAGGAATTATTCATAAACGAGTTTAAAAAAGATCGACTAAGTTCTAAATTTGAGTAAGAAAGAAGAATTTGATGATATTCTTTCGGTTGATTTGTTTTTGACAATTCTTGTTAGTTGTATGTATGATGTTATTTTCTGATGTGCAGGAAAAATGACCCCATCTTGTTTGTCCATTTTTCTGGTTTTTTGTTTATTGTCTTCGTTCTTAATATGTTTTGAGTAGTGTTAAAGTTTTTTAGTCGGTTCTGATCGTGTGTGAATTCTCATGGTTGTAAAAACAATAGGGATTCATGTATTGGTTTTGTGAGTTTTAAAATATAAAACTGAGGGGGGGGGGGTGTTAAAAATAATATCTTAATATTTCAGTTTTATATTTTATATCTTACATTTGTTATTTTAATATTCTTAACTGGTTTGTTTGTCACATGTTAACTGGGCTTATTGGACTGCTTATTGCTGGACTTATTGGATTCGTTGCTGGGCTTATTGGACTGCTTGTTGCTGGACTTATTGGATTTGTTGCTGGAATTATTGGATAACTGGGCTGGACAACTGGGTCTGCTATAAAAGAGTTGTATCGCCTAACTTGGTAGTTTAGTCAAAATATTTTGTTTCTAGTATTTTCTCTCGTTTCTCTCTCTAAACATCACTTAGGGTTTCTGTACGTTTAATCACTGATTTGTTTTGTATCAGTGATCTTGCTGTGAGATCTTGTGAGAATCGATGATTATCGTGTTGATAATCATCTGTAGTTGAGGGCTGAGAGTTAATATTGGCTGTATCTTTGTTCTGGTCTTTGTTTTCAGTTGTAATCATCAAGTCTGTTGGTTAATAAAGTTTTATGTTCGAGTTCTTGTTGATTACAGTTTGATACCATTGTTCTTGACACTTAGTAAACATAATATTACATACTAACACATAATAAGTTAATTAAGGCTCGCGATGACAAATTCAGTAATGTATCATCAAACATTTGTATGATCAGAGATCGAGCCAGTGGTAGAGCTTGAACGAAAACTCGGTGGGGGCTGAACTCTTAAAATCTAAATCGGTATGGGCCGGGCTCTTAAAAATCCAATATTTTACACTATAAAAAAATTCGGAAATTTTCGATAAAATTTAACACTACGAGCGAAAAAACTGCGGGGTCTCCGCCAGTCGATCGAGCACCATAAACCCAAGGCAGACCTAACGAGTAGAACTAGGCCAATGGCCACTATCAAGCTAAATTAGTTAGTAGTTTTTGTTCACACGTTAATTAAGTTCGTTAAAGAATAACGTCCCCCCCCCCCTTGCATTATCTCCCCTCTTTTCACAAATAAAATGCATGTAGAATAGGTTGCATATTTACTATTCTAAGTCTTGTAATTCCCTTTGAAGAAAAGCAAAGAAAATTGTCCTAAGTTTGTGTTCCTTGCTTCTTCAACTTGCTTTGGAGATTGACCTACTCTAAGGTTACCTATCACATAACTCACTAACACCTAATATGATTTAGGGGGCTGTTTGGTAACTTCTAAATGGTTAAGTGTTAAACCAGTAAGAGGTCTGAATCATTAAGAGCCAGTATAATGCTTAAACGTTTAGAGACAAATGTCTGACCAATTCCGATTAGAGGTTTTAACCATTCAGACTCAGTATAATACTTAACCATTCAGAGGTAAATGTCTGAACCATTCAGACATCTGATCGCGAAACAAACAGTCTGAACCATTAAGTGTTGAACCAGTAAGAAGTCTAAACCATTAAGAGGTAAACAAACAGCCCTTACTGTACATTATAACACAGCATGACTTATCGTAACCTAAATAACAAGACTCATCAAGGCTGATTACGGTGAATTAGGTAATGTATGTGATACGAAACATAACTTATCAACACCTAACGGTAAAAGTATCCGGAAATGACATGTTATTAGGGATCTTTCAATAATATCCATCGGTGTTTTGTCAATAACCATCAGTGAGTATGCTTTCGGTGAAATTTTACCCACACGTGGTTTCCTAGAGACCTTGACCTGCGTTAATATCTTCATTGGCTAGTATCTTCACATACACATATGAGGTTGAAAAAATAGATTAAAAATAGATATAATAGTAACGTATGCTTGTGTCGCTTTAGTTGTAGATCATAGATGATAAGGTTATTGACTTTTTGGAACGATAGATATATATATATATATATATATATATATATATGATAGTTGTCATGAAGATTTGTTTGTTTTAAACTAAAGAAAGACGATCAATTGTGCATAAATCAAGCTGACAAAGTGATTAAAGAGAACTAAAACTTGGAAACTCTCCCCTAATCAAATGATCATCTACGAAACTTCATTTACATTCATGTATGGACTACATTTTCAACTTAGTTATAAAAAAATGGTACTAGTTAATTGATTAGCTAAATAATTATTGGGAAATCTAAGATTCACGCACACGGCGATGATTAGAAATTTTAAACGATATTAAACAAAATTATCTCAGTATGTATAGGCGATGCTTCCTAGTTCCTTCTGCGATATTTTCATATGGAATTGGAAAGAACATAAACAACGGAAAAAATTATACGTTCAAAATTTTAATAAACAATTTAAATACTAAAAGATCAAAATATGCATCTTTTTTTTTTCCTCGAATCGATAACAATTATATTGACAATTGTCATCATTACTTAATTATTTTTTTTAATATAGATTTTTAAATTAATTAATAAACATTATATAAAAAATAAATATCAAAACAATATTTAAAAAAAAAAAACGTTTTATTAAACAAGAATAAAAATGAATACAACCCAACTTAATTTATAGCAAAAGGCTTAATTGTTAAAACAGGTACGTAAAATTTTCCAAGCAGCAAGATGACAGAAGTTGTTACCCTGATTTAGTTGGTAGTCGGCACGGGCCATCTCAATCACTTACTCTTCACTTATGCCCTCTTCGCGGTTCACGGCATGACGGAAGAGCATCTTAAAAACCCCGCAACTTGCTCGCATCATAAGCTACCTCCCAGTAATGTGATTCAAGTTATGATTGTTTGCACTCACTTGTTGATTAAAGTGTGTCAAAATCGTGTTTCAATGTAACAACATGATCTGGTGGTTGCCCTTGCTCCATAACACGCACCCAACTGGTAGCCAAAGTGATGTCTTCCTTTTTGATTCAGCGGTTCGCCATAAAATAGTTGAAATTATGATAAAGATGATTGAAATTATGGTATGAATGGTGGTGAATTGTGGTAAAAATGGTGAAGATTGTGGTTTATATAGGGGATGTCGGTATAAAATTTGAAAAAAAAAATCTTTTTTAATTATTACCGTTCAAACGGTCAAAAAGACATTAAATACAAAAAAAAACCGTTGGCGCCCTATCCCCCCCCCCCCCTTTAATAGTTGCAGGCCAGTGTGTGTGGGGCATCATACCTAGGTGGCATGAGGCGCCACCCGACTCCGTCTAGCCGAAGGAGACGTCCTAGTGATAAGTACTTACTCTACAATAGGTTTAAAGTTTAAATCATTCAAAATAAATGTGTAATGTATTTATCCTATAAAATCTATAAATTGTTGTTAAAAAGTTGCAATTTCATTTAATAATTTTATATGCTATGTTATTAATTTTTAGAGTTAAATGTCATTTTAGTCCCTGTGGTTTGGGCCATTTTGCCAGTTTAATCCAAAGGTTTCAATTTTAACCTGTGGGTCCAAAAAGGTTTCACAGTTTCCCTTTTAGTCCACTTGGTTAACTTCATCCATTTTTTCTGTTAACAAGAAGGCCAATTTGGTCATTTTGTATGTAATTCTGTTAACTAAAAGGGCAATTCAGCCATATAAAATGACCAAGTTGGCCTTCTCGTTAACAGAAAAAATGGATGAAGTTAACCCAGTGGACTAAAATGGCAACTATGAAACCTTTTTGGACCCACAGGTTAAAAATGAAACCTTTGGACTAAACTGGCAAAATGACCCAAACCACAGGGACTAAAATGGTATTTAACTCTAATTTTTATTTTAATTTTTTGTGAACGGCCTATGTTATTAATTATTATATATTAACTTAAAAGTATGTACAGTTGAAGTATCTCTATTAAACTACATACTGAATTAAATATCATAATTTTGGTGAGACAAATCAAAGTCTGAGATTTCATTGATTTGATATTGAATAGAATAATCTATATACATGTGTGTGTGTGATGGCTCCAAACATTTAGGAACCTTTAAAACTTTATGGTAACTCATTGATATGCAACCAAGAGTTCTTCACTAAAGTTTTCTCTTGATGGTAGAGTTCATTGATACAAGGTTCGCACTAAAAAAATTAAGAAGTAATTACCTCCAAGGTGCTTCTTTCTAAAACCGTATAGATCGCTAACTTGTATCTGGTTTGCCAATGTTCTTTTTCCTACTTATAATAGGAAGGAATGCACACTAACTTCTCACTTTCAAGTTATTAATTGATCGGCTGTTACAAATATTTGTCATTTCTCGGTTTTATTATGATTGGAGTTAATTCTGACCCAAGAAAAGGAGTTGGATAAATTAAAATAATTATCCAAACGTTGAGGATAAACATTAGTATTTAGTTTATTTGAGTTATGGTTTAATTTGTTTAGTTTGAATGATAAATAAAGGGTTAATTAGGATAAAAATGATTCCACCCAGCTGGTTGATGCATTGGAAATGATGATGAATGACTCAGATTCAACTCTTGATCCCACCCAAGACAAACGTAATTAATTACTCTTGCGCTGAAGGGGTATGGTCCCAGATCTCGCGTCAGCATCGACCGCGAGTGACCATTACCCTTATCAAAACCCCCACTAGCTAACAACCCACTTGTGCCCATGCGGGAACGCATCGACACAAGGGTTGAATCCAATCTATCTAGTAACAAAGGAGGACTTACATGGAACAGGAGAACGGTAGAGTGATGCGACATAGCATCACATCTGGTGTACGAAAACGGAAGTATTCACAGCGACGCGGCATCGCACCGCGTCCAGTGAACACTTCTATCAAAACAGGAAAGCCTTACCTTAGGCATAGAAGGAGATGAACGTAGTGGTACGGCTGACACCGCACCATACGGACATTTTCGTCACAAAAAGGGATGCAGGCAAGACGACGATGCGGCTAGCACCGCATCTCGCGTATTCCTTGATCACAAGTAGGAGACGCGGTAACTTCAGATGTTACCGCACGTAGCGATGCGGCTTGCACCGCATCCTATGTACTCAAGCAAGTGGTACTGACACCACAGTGCAAGTAGCACCAATGACAGTTACCTGTCAGAGCTACGTAAGCAATGGACTGACGTGGCGTAACCTCCATAACCGACGGGCCTGACACACCTGAAAAGGGGCAGCACGTCGTCAGTCCATCCATCATCATCCTCCTCCACTCCTCGGCTATAAATACCAACCCCAAACCAGGTTTGAGGTATCTTCTCACAACTCTCTCACTACTACTACTATCTTACTTTGCTTCCCAAGCAAACTACTGATTCTCACGCCGGAGAGTGGTAACAAGGAGCACCCCCCACCCCATCCTCCTTGTTACGAGTCACGGCTTGTTTCCTTGTGCAGGAGATCAACCACCGGTGATCCAGCCAGCGATCCTCGAGAGGAAGGGATTAACCCTTCTTGACGAGATCAGTGAGTTAACCCTGCTCGGTTAACCATTGTTTCATCATTGGCGCCCACCGCTACTCTTAGCATTTTCTAATCCATCCCTTTTTCCTCTCTCACGATCATGACTGATCACCAAAACAATACTGCGGATAACCAAAATCCTCCGATCCCAAACCCGGTAGGGGTCAATGCCTCGACCTCCCAACCCGGACACATTGGCACGTCCACACAAAGGAGCCCCTCCTTTATGTTCGGACATGACTTATCACAGTTCCCATCTGTGATCCCACCAGGCACGACCATTCATGCCTGGTACGAGCAGCAGGCAGCTACGCTGACTGCAGCATACAACCGCGCTTGTACTGAAGCGAATATACGAGCTGGGCTTCCCCCAGCACCGCACACCCCTGTTGAGCGTATTTTACAATACGACGGCAGGATCCATTCACGCCCGGCTTCAAGAAGCCGGCGTGAAGAAAGGGGATCGTCTTACTGTTCGGTCCACACCCTCAACGAGGATGATTCCTCATACGGGTCCCACACCAGAGGACCGGTACACACCCGCCTTGGCCCCCATGGCGAGGACAGGAGGCGATCAACCTCCAGACGCGGCCCCGGCATTCAGAGCCGATTGGGCCCACAACCATACACCGAAGGGTACGGTCATACCGACCCTGACGACC